>NW_027397105.1:11260402-11314613 GCF_003265705.2 Callorhinus ursinus | reverse complement strand
TGAGATTAAGAATTCCTCATATCAGTGAGGTCATATGATACATGTCTTTCTCTGATTGACTTATTTCACTCAGCATAACACCCTCCAGTTCCATCCACGTCGTTGCAAATGGCAAGATCTCATTCCTTTTGATGGCTGCATAATATTCCATTGTGTATATATACCACCTCTTCTTTATCCATTCATCTGTCAATGGACATCTTAGCTCTTTCCACAGTTTGGCTATTGTGGACATTGCTGCTAGAAACATTGGGGTGCACGTACCGCTTCGGATCCCTACATTTGTATCTTTGGGGTAAACACCCAATAGTGCAATTGCTGGATCGTAGGGTAGCTCTATTTTCAACTGTTTGAGGAACCTCCATACTGTTTTCCAGAGGGGTTGCACCAGCTTGCATTCCCACCAACAGTGTAGGAGGGTTCCCCTTTCTCCACATCCCCGCCAACATCTGTCGTTTCCTGACTTGTTAATTTTAGCCATTCTGACGGGTGTGAGGTGGTATCTCATTGAGGTTTTGATTTGGATTTCCCTGATGCCGTATACTTTTTTTTTTTTTTAAGAGAGAAAGAGAGTGAGTGAGAGTGTGAGCGGGAGTGGGGAGGGGTGGGGGGGAGAAGCAGAGGAAGAGAGACAGAAAAATCTCAAGCAGGCTCCACACCCAGCACGGAGCCCAACATGGGGCTCTATCCCACGACCCCAAGATCATGACCCGAGCTAAAACCAAGAGTTGGAAGCCTAACCAACTGAGCCAGCAGGGTGTCCCTGCTCTTTATATATCCTAAATACAAGGTCTTTGTCAGGTCTATGGTCTGCACATATTTTCTGCTGATCTGTAACTTTTTTTTAAATATAAAATACAATATTATTAACTATAATCACGGTGCTGTACGTTAGATCTCCAGAATTTATTCATCTTATAATTGGAAGTTTGTACCCTTTGACTAATATCACCCCTTTTCTTCCACCCCACAGCCCTATCATTCTACTCTCTTTTTCTGAGTTCAGCTTTTTTGGATTCCACTTATAAGTGAGATCATATAGTATTTGTCTTTCTCTCTCTGACTTACTTCACTTAGCATAATGCCCTCAGGGTCCACCAGTGGTGTCACAAATGCTAGGATTTTCTTCTTTCTCAGGGCTGAATAATATTTCTGTGTGTGTGTATGCCACATCTTTATCCATTCATCTGCTGATGGACCCTTGAGGTTATTTCCATGTCCTGGCTGCTGTGACTAATGCTTCAGTGAACATGGAATACAGATATCTCTTCAAGGTAATGATTTCATTTCCTTAAGGTAGATACTCAGATGTGGCATTGCTGGATCAAATGGTAGTTCTATTTTTAGTTCTTTGAGAAATCTCCATACTGTTTTTCATAGTACCTGCACTGATATATGTTCCTACCAGTAGCACACCCACACACACAAAAGGATTCCCTTTTCTCTACATCTTTGCCAACACACGTGATCTCTTTTTGATGATAGCCATTCTAACAGGTGTGAGGTGATACTTCATTGTGGTTTTGGTTTGCATAGCCCCAATAACTAGTGATGTTGAGCACTTTTTCGTGTACCCGTTGGCCATTTGTATGTCTCCTTTGGAAAAATGTCTATTTAGATCTTCCGCCCACTTTTTAAATGGATTTTGGGGGTTTTTTGGGGGGAGGGGTTGCTATTGAGTTGTACGAGTTCTTTATATATTTTGGCTATTAACCCCTTATCAGATCTATGGCTTCCAAATACTCTTCCCAATCCATAGGTTGCCTTCTCATTTTGTTGATGGTTTCCTTTGCTGTGCAGAAGCTTTTTAATCTGTTGTGGTCCCATTTGGGTTTTTTTCTTTCTTTTGGTGTCAAATAAAAAAAAAAATCATTGCCAAGATCAATATCAAGGAGCTTACCCCCTATGTTTTCTTCTAGAAGTTTTACATTCAAATCCTTAGTCCATTTTGAGTTGGTTTTTATGTATGGTTTGAGATAGTAGTCCAGTTTCATTCTTTTGCATGTAGCTGTCTCATTTTCCCCACACCATTTATTGAAGAGACTGTCCTTTCCCCATTGTGTATTCTTGACTCCTTTGTCATAAATTAATCGACTGGATATGTGTGGGTTTATTTCTGTGGTCTCTGTTGTGTTGTATTGATCTATATGTCTGTTTTTGTGCCAATACTGTGTTGTTTTTGTTACCATAGATTTGTAATGCAGTTTGAAATCAGGGAGAGTGATGTCTCCAGTTTTTCTCTTCTTTCTTAAGATTGCTTTGGCTATTTGGGGTCTTTTGTTGTTCTATACAAATTTTTAGGATTTTTTTTTTTATTTGTGTGAAAAATGCTATTGGAATTTTGATAGGGACTGCACTGAATCTGCAGATGGCCTTTGGTGGTATGGACATTTTAACATGAATTCTTCTAATCCATGAACATGGTATATCTTTCCATTTATTTGTGTCATCTTCAACTTTTTTCATCAGTGTCTTATAATTTTCATTGTACAGGTCTTTCACCTCCTTGGTTAAATTTATTCCTAGATATTTAGTTATTTTTGATGCCATCATGAATGGGATTGTTTTCTTAATTACTCTTTCTGATGGTTCATTGTTAGTGTATAGAAACACGACCGATCTTTGTATATTGATTGTGTATCCTGCAACTTTATTGATTTTGTTCTGTAACTTTTCTTTTCATCCTTTTTACAGGTGTCTCACACTGAACTTTTCATTTTGATGAGGTCTGTTTTATCCATTTTCTCTTTTATGGGTAGTGCTTTTGTTGTCAAGTCTAAGAACTCTTTGCCTAGCCCGAGGTCCTGATCTACTATTTTCTCCCCAAAAGTTTGATAGTTTTTACATATTACATTTAAATCTGTGATCTATTTTGAATTAATTTTTGTGTCAAGTGTGACTTTTAGGTTGAGGTTGAGTTTTGGCCTCTGGATGTCCCCCAGAAGGACTTTACAGGGGAAGAAACAGCCTCAGAGACCTTAAATAATCACCCAGGATCATACAGTAGGGCTTTGGGATAGTTGGACTTAAACTCAGGTTTGTGTGCTTTTCTCCTGCTCCTTATTGCAACATCCACATCTGGACTGTCTCCCCAGGATGGGCCAGGCCTGGTTAGGGAGTGGGGAGCAACTTGATTAGCCGTCATGGTCTTATGTCCAGTGGCCTCCTTGGGAAGGGGTCACTCAGTCCATCAACAGACACTGGCAAAGGCTGTCACGGGTCACAGAGTTATTGGTGCCGTGAGGATATTGCCCAAAGCCTGCACAGACATCCATAGGTTGAGAGTATGAATCCATATGAATTCCCTGAGTTTCTGAAGGAGGGAAGGGTATTCTAGAGAGAGGGAACAGCAAACACAGAGGCCCAGAGGTGTGGCTAAGAGGGTAAGGGGCCATGAATGGCACATTTAGAGGCTTGTGATCCCTCCTGCAGGGGCTGGAGAGCCACAGAAGTGTGTGAGCAGGAAGGATCGTAGACAGAAATGGTGTTTTTTAGAAGTTCCTTCTGCTGCATGCAGGGAGGGTGCACTGCAAGGCGGTGCAGTAAGGAGATGGTGCAGTTCACCTGGTCACCAAGCCCAGTGGCTGGACTTGGTATCGGCCACAGGGAGGGAAGACGTGGGGACGAGGAGAGGGGCAGCTCCCAGGCTTCTGGTGTGGGCCCTGGCTGGATGGAGGTGCCGATGCAAAAGTAGACCCCAGCTGGGGAGCTCCCAGGCCCACAGAAGCTGGTTCCCTGTCGAACTCAGAAGCCCCCCCCCCCCCCCCCCGCTGCTCACCCCTGAGTGTGGCACATTCAAGGGACTTTAATGGCGCACCTCTGCTGCTGTCATAAATGAGAGGTTGTTCTTTCTTGCTGTTCAGCACAAACTCAGGCAAGCGAGCCAGTGGTGCCCAGAGGCGGAGGCCCATGCCCAGAGCCTGGAATGGGCTGAATAAACTTGGCCAGAATCTCCTGACTCGGGCTTTCTGAGCCATTATGTGGCTGTGACTCCTCACCTGTCTCTCCCACGAGGGCTGGGTCCGGGCAACAGAGCCAGCCAGTCCAGGCCCAGAACCTGTCAGCAGGGGCCCAATCGCCTGCCTTCTGTATGCTGGACCCCAGTGCCCTGCCACCCGGAAGTCCTGCCATGGGGCCTGGGGCTTTGTCCTGGGTCCAACTGTGTGTCCCGGGCCAGTCATGCCGTTTGTGGTCCCAAGTTCTCATCCGCGCACCGCTGGGCTGCAGCTGGATCAAACAGTGCCCGAATTTCATCGTGACTGTTCTCTGGCATCCTTTGTCCTCCTCCTGTCGTCCTGTGCCTTGCCTCCTTCTGGACAACCATACACTCCATTACTCACTCATTCATTCACAAATGTTCCGCAGGGTCGCTTTTCTGGGCCCAGCCCTGCACTGAGTGATACTGGGGACCTGGAGATGATTCAAACCCAGCGTCCGCCCTGGGGGAGCTCCCAGTCTGGTAGGGGAGGTAAAATGCGCATACAAACTATCATGATTCAATCCTCGGCCATAGGAGCCTTTGAGAGGAAGCTGCTTTGCCGGCTTGGGGTGTGTGTGGTGGGGGGAGGGCAGAGGGAGTCGGAGAAAGCCTCAGAGGACCAGCCCTTTGCAATGGGCCAGGGAGCAGGATGTAAACAAGGGTAGGATGGAGTCCTGGGAGGAGGGGACCTCGTCTGTGAAGGCCTGGAGGCGGCAAACTGCTGGGTGTGTATGAGAAAACACCAGCAGGTCCAGGCGGTTGATGCATGCACACTGGATGGGAGGATCTGGGACCAGTTGACGAGGACCTGAAAGGTCACGGAAAGGATTCCACCCACCCCACCCCACCCCTGGAAGCTAGGGGCTCCAGCAGTGTGTATGTGTGTGTATGTGTGGGGGTTGTTCCTGAGAAGTAAGTAGTGTGAGCAGAGGTGTAATTTGGCAAGGATGGGGAGGATGGAAGGGAGGCGGGGAGGGGCTGGTGCCCAGGAGCAGGGCAGGGAGCCAAGTGAAGCAGGCAGGGGTGTGGCAGGAGAAGCCAAGGGGCTGGGGGGCTCTGGAGCTCCAGAGAGGGGCTGGGCTAGAGACCAGGGATGCCCCGTCATTGAGGATGGGGGCATGCTGCCCCAGCTCTGCTAGCCTGGAGGAAGGGTTCTGAGACCCAACTGCCATGGGTTGGGCATCCGTGGAGGGACTTTTCAGAAGGGGCATTTGGAGGGGACAGTGGTTAACTCAGGAGTGCCTGGTCTGCAAGGGGAGCACTGTGGCCGGGGAACGCCGATGCCTGCTGCCGGATCGAAATGTAAGCGCCCACACTGGCCTCCCTTCCCCCTGGAGCTCTGGTCCGCGGCATCCGTTTCTGAACTTCCTCCACCATCAGCTATGCACTCTGTGGGCCCCCTGCTGAAATTCCCAAGGGACACGGGCAGCCCATGGGGCATGGAGGGAGTATTTCATGGGAGGAGCCCGAGAACATGGGGTTCACCACTGTTCCCCACACTGTGTTGGGGAGCCCGGCTGCCGTCGGCAAGCTCTGGGAGTGAGGCACCGTGCTTCCTGCCCCCCCCAACAGGGTTCTGCTGGGGCAGCTTGCTAGGGAGGCCCAGATGTAGGGCTCAGTCCGTTCACTCCACAGATGAGCAGTGTGCACCCCTCCTGCTGTGGGGAGCCGCTTCTGAGCCAGTCCTCCTGGGAGGGCCTGGGCAGAGGGGCTGGTGGGGAAGGCCTCAGGTGACAGGGAGGCCCCTGTGGCTGGAACAAGGTGGCGGGTCGGCAAGGAAAGGGACACGACTGGAGGAGCCCGGCGTCTCGATGACTGGAGGGTCTTGTGGACAGCAGAACTACTGGAGAGTTCTCACCAGGGTGTGATCTGGCTCCCCTGTATTTTAAGGGCCCTCCAGGAGCTGCTGGAGATGGCTCCAGGTGGGGGGTCGGGGAGACAGGACCCGGCCTAAAGCTCTGAGCCCAGGGGTGGGGGAAGGTGCCCCTCTAGCCTGCATTTGCCCCTCTGGGGAGAAGGGATGGGGGCAGGAGGGGGGTGAGGGAGACCAGCGCCCCAGATGGCTTCTAACAGCAGACTGCTCACGTGGGCAATGCCACACCGCAGGTGAGCCCCCTGGCCTGGTCTGGGAGAGGAGAAGACATTATGACGGAGGACACCAGGCAGGAAAAAAGTCAAGGCTTTAGGGACCAGAATAGTTCTGAGGCCAGCGCCCTCCTTGTGACCCAGGACCATGTAGCTCCTGGTCAGAGGAGGTGACAGAGCAGGGCTGGGCCGGGGTCCTGCCCACCCTCAGGTGCTCGCGGCTGTCCGAAGGGCGGGGTGGGGCAGCTGGGATATACTGGGCATCCCTCTGACGCAGATGACGTGGGCTGTGTGGTGCCGTCCGAGTGCCTTCGGGCCTGTGGGGCTGAGATCGGCTGTTCCAACATCGCCTACCCTAAGCTGGTCCTGGAACTGATGCCCATCGGTGAGACTCTGGGTGGGGTCCCGGCAGGGTGAGGGGTGGAACCTCGGGTGGGACCGGTGAGGGCGAGGGGCACCGGGGGCTGTGGAGGCCACTTTGGGTCCAGTGTGACATCCGAGTGGGATGTTCACTCATCGGGAAAGAGAGGAAGGTAATAATACTGGAAAATACATGCCCCCCCCCCCCCACGGGCCATGCAGGATTCCAAGGACTTTGCATGGGACTACCTTCCATCGTTCCAAGAACCCTAAGTGCTGCTATTATCATCCCCGTTTTAAAGATGGGGAAACTGAGACCCAGAGAGGTTGAAGAGACCTGCCCAAGGTCACGTGGCCAATGAGCCCCAGAGCTGGGTTCTCAACCCGGATAATCGGCCTCCAGAGCTTCTCCTCTTCCCCTGTGCTGTGCCATCCCTTGAGAGAGGTCAAACTGCTTCCCGCTTCCGGCTCTGAGGTAGTTGTTAGCTCCGTTTTACAGATAGGGAAACTGAGGCACAGAGCGGGGAAAGTGACTTCTCCATGGTGACAAGGGTGGCTGAGCCACAGACCCCGGTCTGTCTGGCTCCAAGCCCACTGCCGACTCCGCTGGGATCAGGAGCTCGGGCCCCCATGAGCCCCACACCTCCTGCCTCCCCCAACAGGTAGAACATGGGGGCAGGTTTTGGCCTTTCCCACATTTCTGGTCTCAGCTGAGCAAAAAGAGGAGCTAGCCTTCTGAGACCCTCTGCAGCCTGGATTCCCCTCCGGATTCTCAGACCCTGAGTGTCTCCCTCCCTCCCCGTGGCTTCCCCTCTAGAAGCTTCCCGCCCTGCCCTGCTTTCCCTCCCTCCTGGGGTGTGGAGGCCCAGGGGATGGATGTGAGGTCACAGACCTGGGATCAAATCTCAGCTCTGCCACTCGCTGGCTGAGATATTTGGGGCGTGTCACTTCCCTGCTTGGAGCCTCAGTGTCCTCATTTGTAGATTCGAGATAATGACGCCTACCCACCCCTCGGCGTGTTGTTGCTGGGATTAAACATAAAAATGCTGGGACCCTGCCTGGCGCAAGGCTTGGCCTCGCTGTGGGTTCCGACCTCTGGGCCTCACCTTCCCCTTCCGTTCTGGGGGGCGGGGGTAGCTCGCTAAGCCCCCGAGTGTTGACACCCAGCCATTGTTGGGCCATAACCACTCTCTGGGCCTTGAGCTCCCTGTCTGAAAAATGGGTGGAGAATAAGCCCCAAGTTAATCCACCTCCCTGAGCAAGAGAAACAGGATGGAGAAATGTTTGAGGGAAAACCGTGATCTAACTCACTTTTCTTTGGGCCCCAGCCCTGTCATCGTGATAACTGAACAGAGAGGGCCATGGGATGTCTGGAAGTCACACAGCGGGTCAGACACAGAACCAAGGGCCAGGCAAAAATAGCACCAGGGAGGCTGAGCCCTCAGGGGAGCGGGGGGTGGGGGGGTGGGCGTCAGTCAGGTTTAAACTAGGGCAGGGGGTGGAGGACAGACAGACAATCGGCAGACATGGAGAGGAGGTGCTTAGACACTTGCAGAAAAAGTGTAAGAGGCCTTGGAGATAGAATCAGACCGAGGCCCAGAGAGGGGAGCCGACCAGCCTGACGCCACACAGCACTGAGTTGGAAATTGAGCATCCTTCCATCTCCCCGGGCTCCCCACCCTAAGCCCCTCTCAAGCCCACGACTCCCAGAAGACTCTGCAAAGCAGAGCCTCGTCCACTTCGATGGGGACCCCTCCCTTGTTTACAGCCAATGCCTGGGTAGATTTTTCTCTCTCTCCCCTGGGGAACCGCATCTCCTTTTCCACAGAGCCAACAAGAAAGGCCTCCCTCTCCCTCCCCCCCATGCCTCCTGGGGACGGCCACACACAGGCCACCACGCCCTGCCCAGGTTGTGACCTCTAAGCAGAGGGTCCCGCCCCAGGCCTTCCTGTCCCCACCCCACCCCAGAGTTTCGCCGCTGGCCACCGTGAGTCCCTGGGCACCTCTCCTCCCGCTAGGAGCTCCTACTTCCTCCTCTGTCAAACGGGTTAATGATGCTTCCGTCAAATGAAGGCCTCGGTGTGAAAGTGCTTTGTCACCTGCACGGTTCTGTAGAAACAGGGTGCTCCTAACTGCACCCAGAACAACAGAAGCCGTCACGGTTTTGACGGTGGGGCCAGCAAGCCGCAAATCCAAAAGTACCCCCCTCCGCCCCGCCCCCTGCACTTGCCCTTGGCCTCCAGCGTCTCGCGTCTGGGCCTTTCTCCGGCAAACACCTCTAGCCTCCTTCCTCCTTCCTCCTGGGGCTCTGCGCTCGAGGGCTTGTGAGTGGCCGATGCTGACAGTGGGGCCTCAGACAGGGGGACGCAGGCAGGAGGGGCTCCCGGGCAAGGTCACAGCGGCCCTGTCCCCGCCCCCAGGTCTGCGGGGGCTGATGATCGCAGTGATGATGGCCGCGCTCATGTCGTCGCTGACGTCCATCTTCAATAGCAGTAGCACGCTTTTCACCATGGACATCTGGAGGCGGCTGAGGCCCCGCGCTGGCGAGCGGGAGCTGCTGCTGGTGGGCCGGTATGGCGGCTGGCGGGGGCGGGGGTGGGGCTTGCCGGGCACCGGGGACAGGCTGGGACATGGGCTTCCCCAGCCGCACGATGGATGGCCCGGGAGGCCCCACCAGAGGGGGCCTTTGAGGGGTAAGTCTGAGTTTGCGGGTTGGAGAAAGGTCCATCTCACCTCCCATGTGGCTCTGCCCCCCTCCCCCCATGGTCACAACAGCCCTCAGCTTCGATGTATCTCTTCTTCTGAGCTGCATCTCTGAGCGAATCTCTGCCAGGGACAGTCCCCCTTCCCCAACCATCCCAGAGATCTCTCTGTCTTCCCCCAATTTGAGCCCTTAGCCCTCCTGATAGAGGGGGCCCAGAGCCAGTTCTCCGGGGGGCCACACTCAGGCCACAGCTGTCCCTGGCCCCCCTGAGCTTCTGCCGTTTCCTCCTAGCGCTGCCTGTGCCCCCCCTTATCACCTCAGCGACTCACCCCACGATCTTTCTAGACTCTGCCCAAGTGTTCCCTCCTCCATGTAGCCCTCCCTGATACCCCCGACTAAGGAATGAGCCCCTCTCCCCTCTAAGCCTCCCACAGGGGATCATGGTCAGACTCCTCCCACAGCACATGTGTCTCCCTGATGCCCCCCTCTCCCCCCACTCCCACGAGGACGGGCAGGGGCTGTGTCTGGCCCAGCCCTCCATCCCGGTACTCGGCAGAGTACCTGGGAGTCCTTTGGGGTGAACTCTGCAATGGGTGACAGGAGGTTGGCGTGTGCCTGCCTGCTTGGGTCCTCTCCCGGGTCCTACCGGCCTGTGTCCCTCCAAGCCATGCAGCCCCCCACTCCGCTGGTCTAGGGGCCCAACGGCCGGTGCCCAGCTTGACCAACAGCGCCGCCTCAGGTTCTGGGCCCATGGCACCCAACCTCAGGGCGGGGTCTCCCCTGGAGCTCCGAGCAGTTGTCCAAGTGATGCAAAACAGCCGAGCTTCTGTCAGAAGGTCCCTGTTGGGACACGCCACTCAGCAGGCGAGCGTGAGCTCATCTGCAGGCTCACCGCCTCCTCCAAAACAAGGAGCCTCTCCCTCCGGCCGTACGGGATGCTTCTGTGTCAGCGGGGCCTGGCCAGCCCCTTGACCTCCGCTGCCCGCCATGTGGTTCCCCTGCCTCTCCTCCGTGGCTGTGTGGCCCTGGAAGCCCACCCTCGTCTGACAGACTCCTCCAAAGCCCTTCCAGGCTCAGCATCTGGGGACCTGACGCCCCAGTGCCCCCGACTTCCCGCCCTCCTCAGAAGCAGGCTTCCCTCCTGCCTCCCACCTGAGACCAAAGTCCTAAACTGGCCTCCCCTCTCTCCCAACTCACCCCCAGCCAGGGGGCTCTTGACCCTCCTTCCCACCTCTCCTACCAAGTCAAGCCCCAGCCAACCCAGGCCCTGCCAGCCTGCCTGTGGGCACGTGGCTGTGTGTTGTGGGGCAGGTTGCTCACCCTCTCTGGGTCCCAGTTCTCTCGGCTGCCAGTTTGATCAGGTTGGAAAGGATCCAAGGCTAGGTGTTGGGCCAGGGTTCAGCTCTAACGCGTCTCCCTCTTGAAACACCCGGACCCCTGCCAACACCTCCAACCTCCTACTGCCCTAAAACAACACTATTTAAGCTGTGTTTCCTGGATTGTGTGGGGTCTTGGGTCTCTGGAGCCTCCTTCCAAGGGGATATGGGACGTACAGAGAGAGGGGCAGCAGAGCATGTGGGAGGAGGAGGCCTGGGGAGGAGGCCGCTGTGGGGCAGGGACAGGCAAGGGCATGCCGATGACCCTGACAGTCTTATTAGGTGCGGGTGGGGCCAGAGAAGCCATCGCAGGCCTGGGGCAAGTGACAGTCCCACATCTGGGGCCCTGATCTTTGCCGGGCCCCACCGCCTGGTACTTTTCTGCTCCTTCATTTCCCTCCCCTGCTACCCCCGTCTGTCTACCATTCTACCTTCTGTCTGTTATTCGGTCCACAAATAGTGCCCGATGCCTCCCTGCATAGAGCTGAACAAGATGGAGGACCCAGAAAGATCTCAAAGCCCCCACCTCGAGCCCTTGAGGGGCTCCCCTGCAGCCACGATGACAGTCAGTCATCCTGATGGCAGTGTGTGTGTGCACGCGGGAAGGGATGGGGTTGGAAGGCTTCCTGGAGGAGGAGGGCCTTGAGCTGAGCCTTGGAGGAGGAAGGGGTCAGCCAGGGGAGGAGTTGGGGAAGGGTATTCTAGGCAGAAGGAACAGCCTCTGGGCTTTCGGTCCCTCTGGACGGGGAAACCTTAGAGGGCAGAGGGAAGGCAAGGGCCCCAGTCCAGGCCGCTCTGGAGACACCGGGCCCTGCACAGAGATGCTGAGTCCGGTGTTGGACACAGGAGCCTATGTGGGGAGGGCAGGGCGGGCCGGGTGTTAATGGAGCCCGCCTATGCCTTTGAAGAGGGCAGTATCCGCCCCCCCCGCCTGCCAGGCTAAGGGTTAATTAGCCTTAATCAAGGTGGCACCTCCTCCCTCCACCCTCCCCCTCAGGCTTGGAAGGGACGAAAGGGAGGCAGGCGGGTAGGCAGACAGGAAGGACCCACCCCAGTGGCACACATGGCCTCGCTCGCCCTTGCTGTCCTGTGCAGGGTCTGGGAGGCCTCGCCCACCACCCACCTTGGGGGTGAGCGGTGTCCAAGTGAGCCGGGACACAGGGGCGAGGGGTACTCAGCCAAGGAGGAGCAGATGGGACGCCTCACCCCAGCTCTGTCTCCTTAGCTGGCCCCCACAGCTCTTCAAGACTGGAGGAGGTCCTCCTCTGCCTAGAAGCCTTCCTGGGTTACTGCTTCCTCTGGGCCCCCTCAGCCCAGACCCCTAGCACAGGGTAACAGGCTCATCTGCTTTCTTTGCTCCGCTCTCAGTGCTGGGAAGGGACCGGGGCCCACTCGTTACTGAGTCTGGGCTTCTGGCCCAGTGTGCTGCCCTCGGGTGGGCTCCCGACGGGCGGCTGCTGACTGCAGGAAGCGTGTCCCTGCGGTGGAGGGCTCCCACCTAGAGGGGAGGCAGGCAGGAGCCAAAGGGAGGAGTCCACACGGGGTAGGGAGGCAAAGGGGCTCCTCTGGCCAGAAGTCTTGGGCTTCAGAGCTGAGGAGTCCACATCCCAACCGAAACCCAGACCCAGACTGCCTGGCCCCAACCCTTGCCCTCTTAGGACAGAGGTCACCTGCGATGGGTGCAGGTCAGCAGCCCCGGGCTGTGGGCGTGAGGAGTGTGCCAGCCACAGGCCGCCGCTCCTGCCAGGTCCCACCAGTGTTAGAGAAACCGCCAGGGGGGAGGTCTGGCTGGAACGCGAAGGCTGCAGGTCATTCTCGAAGCCACCAAATGTTTACGGGGCACCTACTGTGTGCCAGGGGCTGGTGCGTCCAGCCCAGACGGGGAGCCAGACAGTAAGCAAGTGGGACGGGTGCTTGAGGACAAAGGGGAGAGCCTGGGGGGACCTTGCGGGGGGGCAAGAAGGAGCAGAGAGGCTGAGTCGGGGGCTGTACCTGCAGGCGGCAGGAAGCCACAGAAGGGTTCAGTGCGGGGCAGGGCTGGCCACATTCCCAGAGGAGGGGACCAGAGGCTGGGGAAGAGGCTGGAGCTGGGGTGGCAGGGGACAGCTGGAGAGCAAGTCTCAGTGACCGTGGGAGATGGGGGAGAATGAGAAAGGGTCTTGAGGGACGAGCACGCCCCACCACCTGCCCACAGGCTGGTCATCGTGGTGCTCATTGGCGTGAGCGTGGCCTGGATTCCCGTCCTGCAGGACTCCAACAGTGGGCAGCTGTTCATCTACATGCAGTCAGTGACCAGCTCCCTGGCCCCCCCGGTGACCGCCATCTTTGTTCTGGGCATCTTCTGGCGGCGAGCCAATGAGCAGGTGGGTGGGGGATGGGGAGGGGGGGGCAGCAGACTGGATGTGGGGGGCAGGCTCGGTGCTCTTCCTACAGATGAGCTGTCTGGCTCCCATCTCCCACCCCCCCCACCCCCCGCTGGCTGTGTGTGTGCTGGGGGAACCCTGGCCTCCCCCTCACGGTGCACCTGCCCTGCCTCCTCTTCCCCAGGGGGCCTTCTGGGGCCTCATGGTGGGGCTGGCCGTGGGCGCCACAAGGCTGGTCCTGGAATTCCTGCACCCTGCCCCGCCCTGCGGTGACCCGGACACCCGGCCGTCCATCCTTGGCAGTATCCACTACCTGCACTTTGCCGTCGTCCTCTTTGTGCTCAGTGGAATCGTGGTGGTGGCCGGGAGCCTGCTGACGCCACCCCCCCAGGGGGTTCAGGTGAGCCTGCCCTGGCCCCTGACCCCGACCCCTGACCTTTAACAAACGTTTGACGCTGGTCCCATTCTGACCCCTGACCCTCTGCGACTCCGGCATTTTCTAGCTCTTGACCCCTGTCCCTTTTTGAACTTAGCTGCTCCTTTTCCATCCCTGACCCCTGTCCCCGTCCGGGCCCAGCCCTGTCCTGCCACACCCCCATCCCGATCATTCTCTGCAGATTGAGAACCTTACCTGGTGGACCCTGGCTCAGGATGTGCTCGTGGGAGCCAAAGCAGGTGGGTGTGTGACCCTCGGCCCTGACTCTAGCTCCAACCCCAGGAGTCCGGGAGGTGGGGGCGCTAGGTGTGGCCCTGTGGCCCTCATCTGTCTCTCTGCCGCCCCCCACCAGGTGATGGCCAAACACCCCAGAAGCACGCTTTCTGGGCCCGTGTGTGTGGCTTCAATGCCATCCTGCTCATGTGCGTCAACATCTTCTTCTACGCCTACTTCGCCTGATGCCGGCCCCGGCAGGAAGGCCAGGCCCTTGGAGTTCTCAGGTCCCCCTCGCTTTCGCTAACGAGGACACCGAGACCTAGAGAGGTGTGGACTCCCCTCACCTCACGACTCCATGGCCAGTCAGCGTCCAGGGACGGACTGGTTGAGCCAGCAAAGCAGAGGCCCTGGAAAAGTCGGGGGGCAATGAACAGAAAGAACGTGGTATTTCAAAAATCACACAAAGTAGTCTTGACGGCAATGAAAATTAGATTTCTGATGAACATCCTGATACTCAGTTTACTGTTTTTATTTTGAAAACACAGGCCCAGGTCAGGAGCAGCTCAGGACTTGAAGGGCCACTGGCCAGCCCTGGGCAGAGGGCGAGCCTAGGGCCCCCTCCCTGGGCTCTTACCCCCATCCCATGTGCTCCCAGCTGCCATGAGATCTTCCTCTCCCTGCCTTCCCGCTCACTGCCCCCTCCTCCACCAGCCTGGCATCCAAAGCGCTTTCTGAGTCCCCCTCACTCTTCCTGCTCCCAAAGGTGCCAAGGCCCTGGGCAGGTGCCCCTTGCTACCTCCTGCTGGTTGCACATTCTGTGTGGACACCCCACCTTTCCTCAAGCCAGGGTCCCATTCCAGATGCCGTTAGACCTTCCAGTCCAGCCGTGGCCCTGACTTCCCACCTGGCCTGTAGTTGCGCTGAGCTTGGGGGCCTGGGTCTGGGCAGAACTTGGACCCCAGCAAACGAGAGCCAGGGTCGGCAGGTCCTCCAAGGGTCCGCGCCCTGGGCCCGCCCCATGGAGCTTGTCCATTGTGTTGCGCCTGCTGGAGAGGAGAGCCTCCCTCTGTGTCCTTCATCACTGCCCACCTCCTGTGGGTCTCCACAAAGTGTCCGTGGTGGGGCGGGGGTGTGGGACACCCAAGTGGAGCCCAAAGTTTCATGGGGCTGCCGAGAAGTCGGTCTCCACCTGGAGTCAGTCCATTGGTCCAGGCCACCGGGTGTGCAGCCCCCATCCTCTCCCTCATCACTAAGCCACCTTCCCAGTAGCCAGCACCCCTCAAGGGGCCATCTGAGGGTGGAGCAGGTGGGCCCAGCAGATGGTCAGCCCAAGGTGAACCCATGAACCACACGCATGCTTCCTTGGGCAGAGCCCCCAAAGCCTGCAACCTAGGAGTCCTCAACTCTCCCTGAGGTTGGGGCCAGTGATGGCCGGAGGTGGGGGGGCTTCTTCCCCCAAGGGCACCCTGCAGCTGGTAGCCAAGAGGAAGAGACCAGCGGGAAGCCCCGGGAGCTCCCCTTGCCTGCTGGGCACTGAACATCACAGTGGTTCTTGGGCCCCGGGGCCCATTCCAGTTTCTGCAAAGCAGTGGGCGCCTAGCCCGGCAGTGAGAAGACCCACGTTCGGGTCGAAGACCGTCGGCTGAGTCCCGTGGGTCCCGGGGACGGGGTGTCCATGTCTTCTCTCTGGACCTCAGTGTCTGGTGGATGGATGATCTGCCGGCTCTGTCCCCGCCCCCGGGCCCCACTGCGGTCACAGCTGCACTGGCTGGACGTAGCTCCGCGGGAAGAAGCCAATGCGTCCGCACAACCGGCCCCGCCACCAGTGGGGGTCAAGGCGCTCCAGGACCTCGATGATGTCACCGCGGTGGAAGCTGAGCTGTGAGGAGTCCTGGGCCGAGAAGTCAAACTGGGCCTGGGCAAAGCAGGCCTGGGAGGGCTGCAAGGGGAAGGGGTGGTTAGTGGGGACTTTTCAGGAGGCCCCAACAGGAGAAGTGAGTGGCTGCGGGTGGGAGAGCAGAATTGAGCTTGAACTTGCTTCTCAATCCAAATCCAGACAGATGGCCACCCCACCCCAAGAGTCCCAGCTGCCTGTCCCCTGAATGTCTGCCGCACAGAGACTGTGTCTACACAGACCAACAGGACTGTCTGGTCTGCAGGAACAGGCCCTATAAACTGTCAAGTGCTGTGTAGCTGAGAACAGAGTTGACGGCTGTTGCCCTTGACCAGGCTTTGAGGGAGAGCGTGTCACCAAAAAGAGCTGCTCCCAGCTCTCAGGCCTGGGTTCTGGTCCTATCTCTACCCCAAGGTGACCTTGGGTAAGACCCTGCCCTTGTGGGACTTAGTTTCCCCAACTGCAAATGGCAGCAGGACAGAGCTTTCTGCAGGCACGTCAGCCCGGCGCCGAGACGATTATACCCGGTGTCCCGGCCCTGCCTGCCCCACCAGGATCTCTGTTCTGAGCCTGTGGAATCTTATCCAGGATGGGTGATAGGATCAGCAGACAGGTCCTAATTAGCGGTTCTCTGCCCAGGAAGGAGGCGGCGGTAGCATGGATCCCACAGGGTGGGTGACCCCAGAGCCCAGGCCGGAGTGAAGCAGTGGGTGTGGGGAGCCCTCAGGCAGCCCCCACCCTCCCCAGCTCCATCTTGGCTCCCTCACATTCTCCAAAGGCAGATCTGGCCGACGGTGGAGGGGAGCGAATGGAGGTCGGGGACAGAGGCCTAGCGGGGGCAAAGCTCGCTAAGACTGAGCGCTCACAGCTAAGCCAAGCCCCCATGGTCAGGCTGAGGAGGCCGAGCATCCTGGGGGCAACAGAGAGTACACTAATGGGGGTCTCCCAAGGCACTCTTTGACTCTCCTGGCACATGAGACCCCGGGGCTCATTCTCTTGGACAGCAGGGAAACTGAGGCCCAGTTGAGGACTGAACTGACCGTGAGGTCACACATGGTGGGGGGGTCTAGAAACAGGCAGGAGTAGAGAGCTTCTCTGTGGCAGCCCGGCAGCCCCTCCCCGGGATACGCACCCTGTATCCTTTGCAGAGCCCTGGCTCACCTGGGCGGTCCTAGGGTCCTGACTTCTAGCCCCAGGCCTTGCTGACACCCCCTTCCCAAAGAAAACAGTACCTGTCTGGAGCTAATAACCCTGTTGGCTGGTGTCATCATTCTAATCACACCCCGAGCCCGGCCAGCAGGTCGCCCACGAATGCTCCTCACACTGCCCCCACCCCACCGAAGGCCAGCTCCTGGGGGCACAAACCAGGACGGAGCCGACCCCGCAGGTGGTCTTGGGGGAGCCTCAGTTTCTTCACCTGTACAATGGCGACTATGAGGCCCCCAGCGGACTAAGCCCAGCTCAGTGCATGGCACCCGGGAGGCTCCGCAGGGTATCAGGACCCTCGTGCATTCAAAACACATACCTACTGTGACCACGCACGGCGCCGCCGCGAGCCGAGAACAAGCCAGACACGGGGTGGCCCCTGCAATGTCCACTCCGTTCCGTCCCTTTCTTTCCCTCTGCGTTCCCACCCTTGCTTATCCTACTGCGGTGCCACCAGAATGGGACTTCAGTGCCGGGCCTGGCCCCCCCCTCCTGGGACACCGGGCTGCGAGGGGCGGGGCGGGGCGGGAGGCCACGCCCACCCCCGGCCCCAGCAGGTGTCGAGGCCCCCGTGGAAGGCAGAAGGCGCGGAGAGGCTCCCGCGGGTCCGCCCGCCTACCTTGAGCAGGGGCTCCTCGTCCCGCAGGAAGACCTGCCGCTGCTTCGCGATGGTCGTGGTGCGGTAGAAATCCACCAGCTCGTTCAGGGAGTTGAACTTCTCTTCCCACAGGAAGTACTTCCCCGAGGCCTCGCGCAGCACCTTGAAATGCTGCACCTGGTCACCGTAGCTGGGGGGAGAGGAGCCCCCTGAGCCGGGACCCAGGGTCCCCCCCGGGGGGCCCTGTCCCTGCCCGCACAGCCCCGGGGGCCTCCCTCCTCATCCCCACCGGGAAGCTGGTCGCTCTGGCTCCCGGAGGGTGGGGGGACACCTGCGGGCAGGAGAAGGGGCAGGTCCGGGAGGGCAGGGGCCGGGCCCACTGACCCGGCGGGACGTGAGACCTGGTGAATCCCCCTCGGCGGTGGGCTATGGAATTAAGGGTGTGGGCTCTGGAAGAGGCCACTGGGCTGCTGTGTGACCTTAGGCAAATCCCTAGACTTCTCTCCCAGCTGGGAGAGGCTGAACTCGGGGAATGGAGCTCAGGGCCCGAGGCTTAAGTGCTCATCAGGGTGGTTTGTTTCTGAAAACCCTCTCCTGTTCGCTCTGAGCTGTGATTCCAGCCCTCCAGGTGTCCTGGCCCGGAAATAGACCCAACCGCCTCTCTAGGAGGTATCCAGATCTCGGGGCAGCTTAGCTCCAAAGGGAGCCAGTCCCCCCCCCCCATCCCCGCCCCCAAGAGGCTCTGGGAGGCGGTGGAGCAAAGATCCCCAAACCTGAGACAAAGCCGCTTGTGTGCTGTCAGCAAGCATTGTTCCCAGGTGACTAAGCGGGCCGGTGCTGTCGGCTGGGGGACACGCAGGTCTATGTTCCTGGGACGGAACTAGGGCGGGCAGGCGGAGGGTGCTTCCTGCCCTGTCTGGCCTGCCACAGCCTCCCAGAGGCCACGCACTTTCCTTGAGGCACCTCTGAGCCCGGCAACTCCCGAGTGCCCTGTCCCAGCCAGATCAGGGTGGCCCCAGCCCCTACCTAGACTTTGGCAGGGGTGCATGGGGAGGAGTGTCTCTCAACCAAACGCTGGGCAAGTGAGCATCTGCCAGGAAAACAGGGACCCCAAGGGCTCCGTGTCCGGGCCCCCCAGTGCAGCAGAGGCAGAGGGCTCTGACTCGGGGCTGTCCCCAGAGAGGAGCCTGGGGTATGGGCAGCCCGGCCCCTCTGGGTAAGGGGGCGGAGAAGCTGTGGTCAGGTTTGTGAACGAGATCTCCCCCAAGTGACCACCTGGAAAGTTAGCCAGAACGAAGTGTTCCCTGATCACACAGGAGGATCAGCGAGTAGAGAACGGAAGATGAGACAGGAAAGGGGCAAGTGCCCCGGAGGTTCGTGCCTGTGTCTTGGCCTGTATGCCCATCTCCATCGTATCGGAGTGTGTGTGTGTTTGGGGGGGTCCTCCCTCTCTCTGGGGGGGGGTCCTCTCCCTCTCTGCTCTGCCACAGTGACTTCACGTGTGGGTCCCTTTCTTCGCAGCCATGGGTGTGTCTATCTCTGTGTGTGACCCCCACAGCCACCTCCCCAGGGGGCTGAGGGGCAGGGCCTGGCCTCTGGGCTGTCACAAAAGCCTCAAGGACCAAGTGAGGCCTGATGCTAGCAGCAGCCTGTCCTGCCCAGCAGGTTTTTCTGGCCTGGTGGTGGCGGCAACTGAGGGGACAGTGGCAGCGCAGGGAGGATGAGGAAGGCTGGGGTAAGGTCAGGAGCCCCAGGACTGCCCCAACTAGGGCCTGTGGTGGGTCCTCCTGGGCAGAGGCCTGCATGCTAACTGCCGGCGGGGTGATGGCCATGAGGCGTGGTCCTTCTAGCCTCCGTTTTCTCATCTGTGAAAAGGGCAAGGGTAGAATACATGGACTGCAGCAGGTGTGAAACAGGATCAAAGTGACCTTGGCAGGGACCCGTGGGTCTCTGGAACTCAGAAAAGGTGGATGGAAGGTTGAACGGGTCTGCCCGGGCACAGAAGGTCAATGGCACTTGCTCTGCGCTTCCTTGCTGTGTGACCTTGGGTAAGTTACTGCACCTCTCTGAGCTTCAGTCTCCTGCAAACCAGGCTTCTGGGGATGGCTTCCTCTCCCTTTCGGTCTTTGCCTGCATAAGGTAGCGCCCTCCACCTTCTGCCACCTCTTCTGTCCTGCTTCATTTTCCCAAGAGCCTTTATCATCTCCCAAGATTTTATATAATCTGCTAATTGTTTCTTGTCTGTCACCCCAGTGGAAATGAGTGCCTAAAGGACAGGGAGCTTTGTCCGATTTTGTTCATGGCTGCATCCCAAGCACCTGGGACAAGGCCTGGTGCACAGTAAGTACCCAGGGGCCAGAGCAAACACACGTGCATTGACTCCAGGGCACCTCTGGCCTGAAAGGAAGCAAAATACCTCACTTGGGAACCAACTGCCATTCACAGCAGAGGAACCTGGATGGGAGCGTGGGGCAAAAGTTACACAGCCCAGGCACTGCGCCCCAGCCGTGCTCACTGGTCTTGCTGGCTGCCCGCTCAGACGTGCCCCTGCAGGTGGAGAGGAAGTAGCCCTCTGTAAGCTCGTAAAGGGCATCCAGCGTGGCCACTATCATTCCACGAAGGCAGCCCGAGGCCCATAAACCCCACCTCTGACAGCTTTATGGAGCTTGGCATGAGCATGTGGGAGATGCCACGTGTCATGGGGTCAGAGTCCCCAAGAGCCAAGTCAGCGAGGGCGGAAATGCTTTCACACATGGATTTGCACAGCTGTCACTTTTCTGGAGGGCCGCTGGGTCCCCGGACTTCGTGACACCTGGGGTTATTGTCTCCATGCTGTAGATGAAAACATTACAGCCAAGAAGAAAGCCAGGACCTGCCTCACAGCAGGTTCTGAGCAAAGTCAGGACGAGAACTGGGTTCCCTGGCACTCCGTGTCACTGCCCCTTCTCAAATAGCCCCGGATTCGTGGGCAGGGGGCTAGGAAGCACTGTGTGGCTCTTAAAGGGTAATGTAATGATAACTACTATCGCCGGCATTTCTGGAGCACTTACTATGTGCTAGGCAGCATACTAAGCACTTGACTCGGATGTTCATTTTACAGATGAGGAAACAGGCTCAGAAGGTAACTCGCCCAGGGTTATACAGGTAGGAGGTATCAGAGCTGAGATTCCTGCTCAAAAGTCCACATTCATAGCCATATATGCCCTCTGAGTCTGTTTCCTACTCTGTCCCTGCCCAGTGATCCTCCAAGGGCCACTGAAACGCCCCCATGAGAGACAATGGACCGAGAATGGGAGCAGGACCTAGGAGTCCTGGCTCCACCGGGACGAAACCAAGGGTGGAGGACGCCACCTGGTGGCGCTGTGCGCAAACCACAGCTAGCTGAGCCCCGGAAGCTCCTGCTGGTTCTGACCTGGCTTGGCCAGAACGCCTTGCGGGAGGCGCCGAGGGGCCACTGTCTGAAGGACACTCCCAGACCTCTTCCCAGGACATTGGTGCTGGCTCCCCTGCTTACCAACTGCATCCTGTTACTGCCTGTTGTCCCTCCTGGTCAAACTTGTTGCTATCCAAATTCACCCCTCACTGTCCCAACTCCGGATCTTTGCACTTGCTGGTCCCTGTGCCTGCATACCGTCTCCTCTCTTTGTGCACCAAACTCCTACTCAGGCTGCAGGGTCCAGCTCAGATGTCACCTCCATCATGATGAAGACCCCTGGGTCGGGCGGTGTCTACTTTCCCACCGCACTCCTTGGTTTGACTCCGCCCTGTACACACACACACACACACACACACACACACACACACACTCACGCTCTCGCTCTCGCTCTCGCTCTCTCTCTCTCTCTCTCTCTCTCTCCCTGGATCTGAAGCTGCGCATGTGCAGAGGCGGGGCTGCATTTACAGAGAAACGCCAGAAGGGGGCAGTGCACAAGGACTTAATGCTGGAAGTTCAGGCAGTGTGATCAGTCAGCAGAGGAGGGAGGGGGGATTAGGGGGGCCGTTGGGGGCTGGTTGGGAAGGCCACCACCTCCCCTCAGCTTCGGCTGCAGAAGTGAGTCCCCTGTGTCCCTGCTTTGCTGGATAATCTTGGACTTTGGAACTGATTCCGGGAGGTACCTGAAGCTGGCCCAGCCCGCCTGATGGGCGCCATTCCCAGACGACCAAGTCCTTGGACAGCCAGCACATGGAAAACTGACATTTCCTGCTTTTGCAGGGACCCCAGAGGGAAGTGGGGGCTGGGCTGTGGAAGTGGGAAGGTGACCCGGGGGAAGGGCACTCCATGTGTCCACAACCATGGGCAATGTTGGGGGTGGGGTCAGGACTAAGAACTCACAGCATCTCCCTGACCGCGCTCCCATTTTTAAGATGGGGAAATAGAGGCTCAAGTCCGGCCAGAGCCACTCCCATTCCCCCAGGGTAACCAGCCTGTTCCCCATTGGGGAGGGATTGCGGGGGAAGGAAGCGAAAAGAGCCCATGGCTGCTTGCAGAGCTTGGAGGGGATCAGGTAAGTGCCGTGACCTCTCATGATGTTGGATCATTTTTACACGCCCCCCAAGCCCGCCCCCCCCCCCACCCAGCAGCCTTCCTGACCAAAGCAGTCTGTCCTACACGGGTGCCGCCAGGCCCAGACGAGGAGATCACCACCACGCAGCACTCTGGTGTGCACATCGCACACCACCATCCGGAACAGAAATGGACCAGCCAACAGTGCACCAGTCACACAGCTCACCCAAGAGTCTGGAAGAGCCTGGAAGGCACTGACTTACCTCCTCACCCCCAGCCCCTGCATTAACCATCAAAGGGGTCCCGGGTTCATTCATCCTTTGGACAATCAAGCCATTGGCTGCAAACCAACCCAGTCCTAGGAAAACGGCCTCTTAGGGGCCACACCGCCAAGCTCCAGAGTCCAGCACCTGTGCCTCCTTCCAGCTGCAAGCTTGCCACCCCAAGACTGCTCTCAGTGACAGTGAGCGCCTCCTCCATGCAGGCTCTGTGCCCACTGCCCACGGAGACCCTAACCGCTGGTATGGCTGCTGGCCCTGACTTCACAGATCTGTGGCATTCCCTGATCCAGCCACTTTTCATGCCTTCAGTCCCCACCACAGTCCCTGATACCGTCACCTCCTGCCTGGCTCCTCCCTGGCCAACCATCCTTCCTCCTCGTAGCAGTCAGAGGGATCTGCTGAAAAATGGAAGCCCCTCACACCTCCCCCTGCTCCAGACGCTCGGTGGTTCCCTGTTGCTTGGAGAGAAAACTCCACCTCCTTGCCAGGATCTGTCAGCCCCGTCTCTGATTGTATCCCCCACGTCTCTCCATCTGGATTCTCTGCTCCTGTGGATGCCAACACGCCCCAAGTGCATCCTACCTCAGGGCCTTTGCATTTGCTGTTCTGTCTGCCCAGAAGTCTCCCCTCCCAGGTCCTCATTCCCGGACACCTGGGTAGCCTCCTCTTCCAGGTTCAGCTCTTTGTTCAAATGCCACCTCCTCAGAGCAGCCGTCTCTGACCACTTGACTCCTGCTGGATGCTTTTGCTTCCTTGTTCACTGTCTGTCTCCCCCACTCGGACATAAGTCCATAAGGGCAGTTTGTACTGTCATTTCCCCAGCTTCTAGAATAGCCTGGCCCATGACATGTAGCTTAATGAACAGTCCTTGAATTTCTGCATCTATATCCTACTGTTCCAGGCACCGAGAATAGGAAAGACAGACCATACCCCTTCACCCCCGACTCCTATTCCTGTTTTCTACCTTCCAGCCTGAGTTCCTGTATTTCCCCAGTTGTGGCCTTTGGTACTGGGTTCCGCACTACCCAGAGGCTGCCGCATGTCACAAAGCCAGACCCTCCCAGCATGACCACCCCGCTTCAGTGTCGGGCACTATTCTAATCGCGCTACATCTGTTGACTCAAAAAATATACACACTGACTCATGTATTCCTTGTATTGACTCATTTCACATCAGAGAAAACAGGCACAGAGAGGTTAAGTGGCTTGCCCAACGTCACACAGCCAGGAAGTGGCAGAATTAGAATAGGAACACAAGCAGCCTGGCTTCGTAGTCCGTCATCTTGTTTATGGCACCCGTATAGCAGGACCCTGTCCGCAGCACATCCTGGACACCTGCCCTGGGTGCCTGGTGCTCTCCCACCTCCTGCCCCCAGCTGTTCCCATCACCTCAAACCCCGGCATCCTTCTTCCTCCCTTCACGATGAGTCCTTGATGGCTCCTTACTGCTCACACAATACCAGCCAGACCCTTCACACTGGCACTTGAGACCTTGCAGTGGACCCAAGCCTGCTTTTCAAGCACGGTCCCATGGCTCTGGGCCCCACCCTGGGGTGCGTGTCATTCCCCGATCCCCAGACAGTCACCTGCTTCCAGGCTTGGGCTACTCCTCCCTCAAGGATGCCACTCCCTGCACCTCGGTCCGTGAGCCTGTGTCCTGTGCTTCCAGGCTCAGCTCCAATGCTGCCCCCCTGTGCACCCTTTTCCGCACTCCGCCCACGGGTCAGAACTCACTTCACGGAGACGGAGAACTCCCCAGGGGAACTCTCACTCTCCCTGATCAGGAAGGCTCCCAGGTGGTTCCGCTTCATCAGAATCTCTTCGGCCAGCTGCCGGGAAATCCTGCCCGAGTACCACCTGCAGAGAGAGGGCGCCGGTGAGGGCAGTGGGAAGGCCAGGCTGCCCCTTTACCCATGTGCCAGACGACCAACGTCGCTTGACCCTCACAGCAGTCCCCAGACACAGGAGGTATGATTTGCACCCATTTCACAGATGAGGAAGCCGAGGCACAGAGAGGCAAAGTGACGAGCCCAAGGTTACATGCTGCGCAGGCAGGACCTGGGACCCAGTCCTAGTATTTTGGCTCCCGAGCCCAAGCCTTTCCCACCGCGCCAGGCCAACATCCCCTTAGGAAAAGAGAAAAATCAAACCTTAGTGAACCTCCACCCAGCCAACCCCAGCTGAGCTCTTCCGTTTTAGATGATAGATTCTTATAAGTGAAAAAACATAAACATGGATGACAAAAGCAATTGCAGCTTTGGTCTGATGAGGAAGGATCGCTCCCTGCACCCATTTCACAGATGCACAGACTGAGGCCACCTGGATTTTTTTCATCCCAGGTACAAGTCCCTTTTCTGGCTGACCACATAAACTGGGAACGCAGAAGCTCCCATGGCAAATGCTTAGAGTCTTGCAAGACCCCATTGCCCCCCCCCCCGACCCCCGATGCCTTGGGGTGGGGGCAAAAGGCCAGGACCCAGCTTCTCTGCCAGTCCTGCTCATCTTGCTGCGTGGCCCAGGCAAGCTCCCCGGCCTCTGTGGGCCTTACCGGCCCTTGCAGCGTCCAGGTGGTCTCTGACTGGGCCCTTTATTGTGCAGATGGGGAAACTGAGGCCCAGTGCAGCCCAGGGGTGGGGTCTGGAGGCTCCTTTCCTTGTAAAGCTTCTCTTCCCTCTTTCAGCAAATGCTTCCTGAGTCTGAGCTTGGCACCCGGGGCGGCTGTGAGGTAGGACTTTTCCTGTTGTCTCAGGATGTTGCTGAGCCCTTGAAGCCGGGGGCAGAGGCAACAGGTGCAGCGCCCCGCGGTGTCCTGCCCTGTCCCCGCTCCCTACGGTGTCGCCTGCCAAATGCGAACACTGGGATCCTGCCCTGGGGCTTTTTTTCTAGCGACTGTGCACAGGGTGGGCTGAGCCCCCAGAACACTGTGATGTGTTGTGTTTATCCCCTCGGAAGCAGGTGGATAAACATTCAGCTCCCCTGCCTCCAATGGAACATTCTGGGGACACTGTGCTGTCTCCCCACCCTCCCCGGGTGCCTGTCGCCCGCCCGCAGCTGCGCCGGTAACACGCTCCTAACGACTGGCTCCTTCCCTGCCCACTTCCCGCTCCAAAATAAAGTTCTTGTCCTCACACTGTGTCTCAGGCCCTGGTTCTGGGAAGCCCACACCCAGAAGTGCAGCTTAGCCCGTTGCTGTCCCCAAACTGGTGGGGACCCCCGGAGCCCGTCTCACGATGGATTTCCTGGGAGGGAAGGCGGTGAAGGATGGTTGCTGAGTGTGGGGGCTCGAGGCAACCATCTGGAAAGCTCAGCACAGGCCCCTGGAGTTTGGGAGGCCTGCATGGAGGCTTCCAGGCCAGAGGCTGAGCTGGGGGGCCGGGGAAGGGAGCTCCTCCACCAGGAAGCCCCCAGCAGGACACAGGTGCAGGCACCGTGAGGGAGCAGGGGCCCAGTGGGGCCCCGAGGGGGCGTTTCCTGAGGGCCTGGGTGTCTCCAAAGAACCCACAAAACCCCACAAGAGGCGTCAGTGTGTGGGCGCCCGTCACCCTCAAAGGCTTTTGCAACCACACCCTCTGAGGGGGCCAGCTCCGCCCCCATCGGAACAAGGCAGGGCTGGTCCTCAGGGGGCTTGAAGGACAGAGTGCAGACATTTCCCAAAGCCCCCAGAACCCGCCTCTCTCCGCCATGCCAGTGCCACGCTTCTTGGGGCCACCTCGTACCCTCCCCCATTTCACTGATGTGGAAACTGAGGCTCGGAGGAGGGCAGGGATCCCCAAAAGGTTGCCCAGCAAGTCCCTGGCCTCAGGCCCTCCCCCAGCGCCATGGTGGGCACGACCCCGGGGGGAAGGGGGGACGCACACAGCACAGGGCTGCGAGTCCCATGCTTCCTCTTGCCGGCTGTGCACGCCTGGACAAGCCAGCCAACCTCTCTGTACCTCTCTCTCCTTGCCCATGCGACCGTGATGATGGCAGCTGGCTTGCAGGGCCCCTGGGAAATTGGGGGCCCTGATGAACTAGCTCACGCCCCTCCCCCCGTAGCACTCCCTTAGGCCTGTCTGCTGCCCTCCCTGGCAAACTTCTAACTCCCAGGCCCAGTGAGCCATGCCCTTCTGGAAAGCCTCCCTGCCGCCCACTGGCACACCGCCGGGTGGGTGCCTCTGGGGGCCCCTAGTCTGCATCACGCCCTCCCCCCCCCCCAGGGGCTCCCTGGTCAGGCAGGGGAGACGGTGGGTCCTCAGGGAAGGAGCGGGGCTGGTGTAGGCCGAGTGAGGCCCTCTGGGACCCCAGTCCCCCCTCCACTGTGCCACACCCCGGGGCCTGACAGGCTGAGTCAGATGCTGAGCTGGAGTTCCCCCCTTGCTATTTTGGGGCCAGGGTAGGTGCTGAGGTTAGCCGAGAATAAACCTGGGCATGGCCTCCGACAGGTTGGTTGGGGGCCTGAGCCCTGTCCCTGCTCTGTCCCAGACACCAGTGACCAGAATTGACCCCAGGGACCCCCAGGGCTTCGGACACCGGGACCCTCCACAGCTTCCAATGGGTAGAGAGTCTTGTCTCAACCACCAGCAGTGCCCAGAAACGCCTGGCCTTGCCCTGAAATCTGCTCAAGGCTTCCCAGCACCTTTGGGCCTTCTGGGCTTCCGGCCTTGGCTGGGACATTCCCTGCCCCTGGTAGGCCTCTCCCTGACCCACCGGCCTGTGGTCGCTCCCCGAGGCGCCTGGCATCTCCCCCTCATGCCCTCCCTTGATTGGCAGAAAGACTCTGAAAGGCCAGAGGGGCAGACACCTGCCCCCTGTCACATGGCCCCGGGGGTGGGGGGGCCGCTACGGGGCCTGGATCGGGGAGCTGTGGCCCAGCATGGGGGCGGGAGGCGGCGGCCTCTGTGTGGGAGGCCGGGGATGCCTGGAGCCCAGGCAGAGGACCAGCCGGGGACCCGGGTGGGATGGGGCTTGCCCAGCACAGGAAGCTGGAGGCGGGGGCAGCTTTGGAAATAACTCGAAGACAGATAAAGAGGAAACATCCCCCCCCACCAGACACCGCCCTGGCGGTGCACCTCCCTCCCCTTCCACCCCACAGTCACACACACCTCATGGCCTCCAGTCTGCCCCCTCCAGCCTGCGAGGCCCTGCCCCCGCCCTCCACACCGGCCGGGGGGCCCCCCCCCCCCCCCCCCCCCCCCCTCCCCCCCCCCCCCCCCCCCCGGGCCCACCATGTGAGGCCCTCCTGCCGGCCCCACTGCCATGGGTTTGTGCTCGTCTTCCTTGTCCCCTCTCCGGGGAGTGCCTTTCTCCTCTTCTACCTGGCTAACTCCTACGCGCCCTTCAAAACCTCATTCATTGCTACCTCTTCTGAGAAGCCTTCCCCGGTTACCTCAGGGCTGACTGCCTTCCCATCTTGTGCTTTTTTTACATCCCATCTCTCCCCCAGGATGGGGCTGTTCCGACTCCCCGGCGCTCCTCATGTGTCTCCAGCATCACCCAGGCCGGCCCCCCAGGGGTGTGGCTAGTGTTTGATGAATGACTGAGTGAGAGGCTACCTCCACCACCATCCCGAGGAGATCCAGTTGTTTTTTTCATAGGTTCTTGGCCGCCAGGGCCTGTTCTGGGGCTGGGCTCTGCCCCAGCCATTCCCAGGGCGGCAGGCTGGGGTGCCACCTGCTATGAGCCCGATTGGTCTTCCCTAGGCCCCACATGTGACTCCTAATCTGCCCCAGTCGCAGGGCATTGGTCTGCTCAGCCAACGTCCAGCTCCCCAAAAACCCCCAAAGGCAGGGCCCACAGGATCTGCTTCCCACCCTCCCGTCACCCCCCCCCCATTGTCCCCTTCACTCCTCCTCCTCACACAAGGCTGAGCCAGCCTCTTAGAGAGAGCTCTAGAAACCTCTGCAGATTGAAGCGCCAGCCCTCCTTGTGTTACGGATAGGGAAACTGAGGAATAGAGAGACCATACGGCAGCCAGTGGCCCAGCCAGCCGAGAGCCCGGGGCCCTGTCCCCCCAGCACCCTCCTGGATGTTCCCCGGTGTTCCAGATCCTCAGTGTTGTGGCCTGGGCCGGCCCTGACTCTGCCACCACTTTGGTCTTCACATCTCTGTCCCCTGCCCCTGCTCAGGGTAGAGACAGGGGCCCCAGGCAGATGAACGGAAGCCGGAGCAAGGAGTCCCCTTGCCTAAGGCGCGCGCCAGGCGCCGAGCTCGTCAGGCAGCTCGGCTCAGGCTGGGCCAGGCCAGGTGGGGACACTGGGCTGTAGGGGCTGGGGTGGGGGTGCCTTGAGCACAGGGCTGGGGAGGCAGCCACTCACGGATGGGGCTTGATGCGGATGTAGTTCTTGGGAATAAAGCCCTCAGCGCCTCGGAGCTCAGCCTTGTACCAGTTCTGGTCATCTTCCATGTTCAGGATCTGTGGGCAGGAGAGACACGGTCACCCGGTCACCAAAGAGGGACAACTGCCACCTGCCGAAGTCCTGCTGCTCAAGGACCCCAGGTCGGGGATCCCAGGACCCATTTCACAGAGGTTGGTTGGGGACCTGCCCAAGCTCACAAGGACCATGTCTGATGTCTCAGTCCTGCTTGCTTTCAGGCCCCAGGACAGCCTGTCCCCAGGAGGGTCACAGACTCCGCAAGGCTGGACAGCTGGGGACCCAGAGGAGGTCAGCGGGTTGAACTTTGTGGGGGCTGGAGCTGGACTCTCAGGATCTGTCCCCCAGGCCCCCAGCAGACCACACGGTCTTGTGGGGCAGATCCGGGGTGCCTCAGTTCCCAAGCTGTGCCCCTGAGCGTGGGGACTCCACGGCATTCGTATGCCACGCACTGAGCCATGGGGTGGAGGTCTGAAGTCCCCCAGAAGGTCGGGGAGCCCCAGCCTAAGCTTGGTGCCTCCTGGTGGTTCACCTGGGGTCACTTGCCTTTAAACAGCCCTTATAATCTGAGCTGGGGGGGGTGTCATATCAGGGCGGTGGGGATTCAGGCACCAGGGAGCAAATAAGGGAGGCCTTTGGGCTACGATGGGGCTGCAGCCCGGCCTGCTCAGGTCACATGGGCCCCTTGTCAGCAGCCGCACAGGTGGGCCAAGAGGAACTGAAACAGCCCGAGCGGGGGTGGGCCTTGCAGGGGCTGAGCAACCAAGCGGCCGCAGGGAGGAACCGGCCGGGTCTGGGGACTGGGTACAGCATGAATCTTGGGGCTCCTTCCTCCTTCCCCTGGGCCAGCCTCCCACATGGGACAGCTCATCACCCCAAAGGCTACTTCACAGATGAGGACCCTGAGGCCCAGAGATGGGAGGTGAGCAAGACCACACAGCAGCGGGGAGGCAGAGCCCATAGAGCAAGCCAGGACTCTGGGGTCTGGGGTTCTTGGCCCAGCTGCTCTAGGGGAGACCGTGGCCCACGAGTTTTTAACCTCACTCCCCCTCCCACTTGTGTCTGGACCCAAGGCCCGGAGAGCATCTCTCCTGTCAGTCCTGGAGCAAATGCCAACATTGGCTCAATCCTAGTGGGTATTTGTTGGGCGAGGGGGCGGAAATCAGACATACAACAGCATCCCAAGTAGAGGGCATTGGAAGAGCAAAGGCCCCGGGGGCAGGCCAATGCAAAGCCATCAATTTAGTTTGATTTTGCTGGGAAGAGCTGAGATTTGCTCCCTTGGGCCCAGGCCTTGCAGGCAGGCACCCCCTTATCTGTCTGCCGGGCCCCATTGAGCTCCTTCCTTCCTGACTCTGTAGCCTGGGCAAGGTCAGCAGCCCCAGGGTCGGACGGAAGCAGGTGGCTGACTCAGGACACCTTCTGCTGAAAACAGAACAATTCCCCAACTTAATAGGACACTTAAAGCCTGTCAGCTGCCTTCCATGGCCATGGGTTCAAGGAAGATGTCCGGGAGCCTGGGGCTACCCTACTCTGTCTGCTTCTGACTCTCTCCATAGTCCCGGCCTCAGTTTCTTCATCTGTGAAATGGGCACATTTGTGGCCTATGCTGAATGTGGCAGTGTCTTGTAACTACAAAGTCCTGTGTGGCCATGTGACTGTCCTATCTCGAATAGAATCTTTATTTTGTTTTGTTTTCCTGTCATCTGCACTCTGAGGACCCAGAAGTGTTCTCAATGGTTCCATGAGCTGAATTCTTAATGTTCACATTGTTCAAAATCTACAGGCCCCCCTGAGAAATGAGAATTCGCACGAAGGAAAGAGACCAACTCCTCCCTGGTGAAATCCACACCTTGGTCTGCCCGCAAGGCTTTGCTCCCACCGCACCCTCCACCCGGGATGCCGTGTGGGGACTGGGAGGGCTGGGAGCAGGGGGAGGCCGGGTGGCAAGGAGCTTCTGCACTGGCCCAGGTGAGCGAGGGAGGCCCCGACCGGGCAGGCAGTGCAGGTGGGGTGTGGAGAAGTGGTCAGGGTCGGGATAGGGGTCGGCAGAGTCGCTGACGGGACTCAACAACAGGCCGGGCACGAGACAGGTAGGGAGCGGCCAGGACAAGTCCAGGGGTTGGCACCTGCTCTCGTGGCCATCAGCTGGTATCCCACAGCTGTCGGGGAGCAGATTGGGGGGCTCAGGGTCGACTCCCCTGGGTCAGAGGTGCCATCGACCATCCCTCTGGAGACGCTGAGGAGGCTGTGGGCTCCCTGAGTCTGGGTCTCGGGGGCCAGGTCATCCACGGAGAGATGGGGGTGAAGCCGCCACCACCTCCCTCCTCCAGCTGGGAGCGATGGAATGGTGTGCCCCCAGAAGTGCCTAGCCCGACAGGCAGGACGCTTTGTTCTAGAGAAGTGATGTTTGGGGCCATTTGTCCAGAGTGGGTGCACCTGCCACCTAGGCTTCGTCCAAGACCTGAGCTCAGACTGCTTTATCCACGGGGGCTCCCAGGGGTTGGGAATCCGCCTGCGGGCACTGCTGTGACAGGGTCCCGCCTCCAGGGGGCTCGTGGGAAACACTCGCTGGAAGAGTGAATGGAATGGCTCTAGGAGCGACCCCCCACACCGACCCCCGGCCCCCCAGCCCTGCCAGGTGAAGGAGGGCCAGCAGACCCACACACCGCCACCCTGGCCCAGGAGAAGAGGGGATACAGCGTGACATGGCAGTCACGTTTTCACGGTTCTACAGAAAGAGGGCTTCGCAGGAGTGAGGTGGCTGAGGCACCTCGGGGACTAAATTTAAGGGCGCGTCAAGAAATTCAGGAATCAAGGGCGCCTGGGTGGCTCAGTCGGTTGGGCGACTGCCTTCGGCTCAGGTCATGACCCTGGAGTCCCCGGATCGAGTCCCGCGTTGGGCTCCCCGCTCGGCGGGGAGTCTGCTTCTCCCTCTGACCTTCCCCCCCCTCCTGCTCTCTTTCTCTCTCTCTCAAATAAATAAATAAAATCTTAAAAAAAAAGAGAGAGAGAAACTCAGGAATCAAGATAAAGAATATTTTAAGACAAGATGTTAAAAAAATCAGATCAATGCAAAAACTCTGATTACGTTCATGAGTTCACAATAAGGTATCAATACCAGTCCATTAACGGAAAAGCGGTAGGGTGCTAATCATGTAAGATGCTACCCACTGGTGCGAATGGGTCCAGGTCCCCCCGTGCTATCTCCTCGATTTTTCTGTAAATCTAAGACTGTTCTGAAAATTAAAAAGCTAATGCAAGGGGCGCCTGGGCGGCTCAGTTGGTTAAGTATATGCCTTCGGCTCAGGTCACGATCCGGGGATTCTGGGATCGAGTCCCGCAGCCGGCTCCCCTCCTCCCCGCTCATGCGCTCTCTCTCTCTTTCTCTCTCTCTCTCTCTCTCTCTCTCTCTCTTTCAAATAAATAAAATCTTTAGGAAGAAAGAAGGAAAGGAGGAATAGCTCATGGCCCACCTCCCAAAACCAACCACTTCTAGCTTTTCAGATCATTTCTTTCTAGAAAGGTCTTTTTTTTTTTCAGAGCACAAATCCAGTGCACGATGGGTAGTTTTCCTTCCACAAAATTAATACCTATTGATTATCTATGTAGAGTTGACCCTCCATGTGGATACATCTGCATTCTGCTCTTTGCCACTTAACGCTGCATCATGAGCGTTTTTATGCCGTTAAACACCCTCCCCAAATAGCATTTTCAGGGCTGTATGATACTTGGTACCATCTCTAGGTGGGCAGTCTAGGTTGATTTCACACTCCGCAAACTTGCACCCATATTCCCCACCCCTCGCCTGCTTCATTCTTTCCCATGCACTGTCTCCATCTGACAAACTCTATGTGTTACTTATTAATCTGGTTTGTGGCCCTTGTCTGCCACCAGAATGTCAGCTGCATGAGCAGTGCCTGTGCCCATTTTTTCCCTTGCTGAGCCGTCACTGCCTAGCCGAGGCCCACGGACATACAGAGTGCTCCCTGAATCCCCGTGAGAGAACACACATACATCTCTGATCATGTTCTCAGTTTCCCAGAGGCAGAATTTCTGGGTCACAGGACATGGAGATTTTTATGGCTCTTTATATGTTCTCCAAGTTCTCTGCAAAATGATTGTGTCACTTTACCTGTCCACCACCCCCACGTAAAAGTGCACATTTTCCCACACCCTCAATAACCTTGAAAATTCTTTTTAAAATAAAATTTTGCTGATCTGGCAAATGGAAAACAGTTACTTGCTTTAAGTTGGATGGTTTTGTTATTGGTGAAATTGGGCACTAACTTGCCTACATTGCTTCTTTGGCAATTTCCCCATTCATAGCCTATGCCCATTTTTCTATTATGCTGTTTGTGATTTTCTTATTGATTTATAAGAGCTCTTTACATATTAAGGATATTAATATTTTGTCATGATTTTTTTGTCTGTTTAAACCACCTTCATTTCTTACCTAGGAGACTGCAAGAGCCCCTCTCTGCTTCCGTTCCTGTCCCCTCTGTTATCTTTTGAAAATGTAAATCTGGTCAAGTTTTTTTCCCCGCTGAAAACTCTTCATAAATTTAGAATGAAATACAAATCTCTCACAGGCCCTGATGCCTGCCTACCTCCAACACTGTCCTTACCCTCTCCTTCTCACCCACTGCCCTTCAGCCACAGACCTTTCAACTCTTCAAACACACTAATATGGTCCTGCCTCGGGGCCTTTGCACCAGCTGTTCTCCCCGCACCTGGTGCTCTCTTCCCCCGGCTCTTTGCATGGCTGATTCCTGCTCATCCTTCAGGGCTCAGCTAAAGGTGTTATCTCTCTCTCTCTCTCTCTTTTTTAAGTAAGCTCTTCGCCCAACGTGGGGCTCGAATTCATGACCCCGAGATCAAAAGTCACATGCTCCATTGACTGAGCCAGCCAGGCGCCCCTAGGTCTTAACTCTTTTGAGAGACTGTCCTGACCACCCCATCTAAAGCTGTCTCCCTGCCCCCTCCCACGCACCATCACCCTCATTCCATCTTGCTGTGTTCATTTCTTCAATCCATTCATCACCTCCTGATGTCACTCACTCTCTGGAATGTCAGCTCCCACAGGGCAGGGACTTTGCTTCGTTCCTTGCTATATCCCCCGCACTTAGGACAATGCCTGGCACAGGGTATGTGCTCAATCACTTGACAAATGTTTGTGGAAGGAAGGAGTAAAAAGGCAGATCTTCCCACTGCCTGACATTCCTCCATCAGTCTTTGAGCCTGAAAGGTCCCCTCCTCAGTCTCTGCGGACATGAGGTGCAAATCTCCCTGGGCGGGATGCCCCCGTTTCAGCTAACACGTTAATCCTTCCGTCCTTCCTTCTTTCCTGCAACATTCCCCATGCTTTATTAGGAGCCTACTGTGGGCCAGACACTGCTTTATGTCCTGATGCTCCAGTGTGGTCCTGGCCTCGTGAGCTCACCCCTTCCTTAGCCAGAACCTCTGTTAGAAGCAAACATGCCGGGAGTTGCCTAATGCTTTAGCAAAAGTTAGTGGAAAACGTGACTCATCTTGGGGTGGGGGTCATGGGCACAGGAATCCGGCAGGGAAGTGGAGATGTCATAGTCTTTACTATAATTGCCTTGGGGGACCCCCAAAGATCCATCCTGTCCACCGCTGGCTGATCACTCTGAGCCTCAGCTGGAGCCCAGCACCTACCCCATTCTTATGTCCTCACTTTCCCACTCCCCACGAAGCCCCAAATCTGGGTCGAGAGACCCCAAATCACTCTCAAAGCAGTCAATGAAGCCTCTGACCTAGACCCAGGTCTCCTAGGATGTCTCATGCCCTGGCTAGGTGGTGCTGGGGCTAAGCCTGCCCCTGTCGCCCGCGGGCCACATGTCCCCAGGGCCCCCAGCCAGCAGCTCAGGTGGAGAGAGGAAGGGGATTCCTTAAGGGGACATGGTTCCTCTTGGGGAGCATCACGCCCCTGCACCCCAACCCCGGCTGTTCAGTCTCTCGGAGACAGAATGAAGGTTCGAGAATCAAGCCGTGGTATGACTTTCTTTTCCCTTTCCCCCACACTGCTGGGAAGCTCCTTCTCCACACTGAAATCACAGTTCTTTATCCTGAAAGCTTTTCTATCCCTCTCTCCCTCTTTTCAACTGTCTCTTCAAACTCTTCCCGGGCAAACCGGGCGTTGAACCGACTCCTGCCAGGCACTAAGCTAACGTCTCCTTGAATCCTCACAACGCGCCCCCTGAAGGCCGGGTCACAGTTATCTCCCCATTTCCAAGATGGGGACACTGAGGCTCAGCGGGAGGAGGCGGCTTGCCCAGAATCACACAGCCAATACCTGGAGAAGCGGGGCCTGTCCTCCTCTGGAAGCTGGACCCTGTTTGGGGGGCTGTCCTGGGCCCCTGATTTTTAACGCCCTCCCAACTCAGCCCATCCCCGTCACCCTACCTTGAGTGTGTCCCCCTTGTTGAAGGCCAGCTCATCACTCTCCGTGGCCTGGAAGCTGTACAGGGCCACGGACTCCATCCCGCTGGTCCCAGGCCCGAGCAGCTGGGCTCCGAGCAGGGTCGGCTCTTCCTGCTTCCTCTGCAGTCGAGGACTGTCTTCCTTTGTTTTGAGAGCAAGCTGTGCTTTTGAAGCAGCCCCCGAGGGAGGAGAAACAGGAAGCTGACAAGTCACAGAGCACAGCGAGCCTGTGAGCAGCCCAGGCCCTACCTTAGACCCCGAAGGCCGGGTTTGGCTCTTGGGGAGTCCCCGGGCAGCCCTGGGAAGGGGTCCCCTCTTCTACCCATGTCACAGATGAGGTACAGAGGTTTCCAGAGAAAAAGTGCCTTCTTGGCAGCTTGGGCCACGTGTCCCATGGTTGCAACCACCCCCACTGGCTTGCCAATCTGCCCCTTCACATTTTCTGAACTCTGAGGCCTCTCAGAACCCCCCAGGGCCTGCCTCATCCACCCCGATCTCCTTGCCTGACATTCAAGGCACTCCCAAGCCATTACCCCTGCCCACCACTGCTCCTCTCCAGACCCATCCTTCGTTATCCTCTTGCCCTGTGAACAAACACTGGCCTCCAGCCATGGTGTGGGGGGTGCGGGACACACCGCTCTTTGATGCCCCTGCCTTTTGCACATGCAGGTCCCTCCCCCTGTCTCTTCCCGGGAGACTCCTATGCATCCCTCAAAGCCCATTTCAGAAGGTGCCTCTTCCAGTTTTAAACACTGGGCATCCTCCGTGCAATTGAGATCCTAAGGTCAAAAAGAACTGCAAATAAATCTTGACCTCTCCTTAGTAGGTTTATTACGGGTCGTGGTATCAGGATAGCGATTCTGCAACAACGGCATGAGTATTACAGGAAAGAGCATCACTAGGATAAATGCGGTGGCATTGCTTCAAACCCTGGTTCTTTCCAGGAAAGAAAGGAGACACAAACCTGGAAGGGCAAAGCGAGGGAGAGCCCCGTGGCGTTGGATGGGAACTGGATGGCTCAGTGTGAAGGCATGCTGTTTTTTTTCTATAAAGGAGTTTTTCCTCCTTTGTTTATATCAGTTGGTTACATCCTGCTTTCCTGTTTTCGTCAATGGGTTAGAATCCATTACTGCAACGATTGATGTGGGATGCTCAAACTGTCCCGGATTTGGCCAGTGGGACCCCTTTCAAGCTGCCTGCTTGTCCTTCTGCCAAGTGCCTGTCATTCTCTGAACAATTCCCTTCTGCCGGTATGTTCCAGGCTCGTTGAAGCCTTCTCCTGCGTCACCCTGGAATCAGCGTCCTCAGAGAGGTGCAGGATAATGTTTATCCAGGATTGAGCCGGTGTTAGTTGGGTTTATTACCCTGGAGCTGTTAGAGTTTCTAGACCCACGACACAGGCAGAGAAAGGGGGAAAATACACACACACACACACACACACACACACACACACACACACTCATTATGTGTAAATAAACTCATATATAAACTCATTATATATGTAGATATAAAAGAGAGACTCATTCATATGAGTCTTGAGAAATAGATTTCCTGGTGGACAGAGTATGTCCATATTTCTAAGTTTACTTCTCTGCGTGTCTATATAGGTCTGGGTAATAGATTAAAAACTAGGACCTCAAGCAGATACGAATGGGTGAATGCAGGTGAGGGGTCTATGCGTGTCCTTGTGCCCTTCTCACAGCTTTTCTGAAGGCTTGAAATTTTTCTATGTAAAACACTGAGAAGCTGTATGTATTCTATAGTCATCTCAAAATAAAAGGTTTAGTTTAAAAAAAACAAAAAACAAAAGCCGTGGGGCAAGAAGAGGAACATGGCAGAAGCCATGGCCCGTTCGGAGCCCCTAGGCCTTGGCCAGCACCCCACAACCCCTTCCTGGTCTCTCCTCCAGGCCCCTCCCTGTCTTCCGCCCAGACCCCAACGTGACAGGATGTTTTAAGGCTCTTCTTTCCGGCTCAGTTTCAGCTAAGGTTTCAAAGCCTCAGTGCAGCCAGGGGGTTGGGATCCACCCCACCCCAAATCTGAGGTGCCTAGAGGCAGGTGTGGGGACGGTTCTCCTTAGGAAGCCGAGCATGCGTCCCCTGGGGCTTGGGGGCCAGCTGGCTGGTTTAGTCAATGTTTTTCAAAGTCCTTATTCTGTGCCAAGTCACACACAAAAAGGTGAGTAGCTCTCCAAAGGGCCCATGGCTAGTATGTGGCCAGGCTGGGGGGGGGGGGTCAAGCCCAGGCGGACCTGAGCCAGGCCGGGCGGTGACCCCGGTGCCACACGCGACCTCAGCCTAGAGCCTGGGGAGCACACTGTGAGTCAAGAGAGCCATGCTGGGAGTGAGCCACAGATTGGAGGAGTACAAAGGCACCCAATTCCCAGAGACCACGCAGGACCCCTCCAAATGGGACTTGACTGAGAGGACCCTCGGGGACTTTGGGCACCCCAGCTGAGGGTAGATGGTGGGGCTTACAATGAAGGGGCATCAGATCCGGCAGCTGGGAGCATCAAGCCCCTCAGGGGAATTGCAGCTGGGGTCCCTGGGGAGGTCCCTCAAAAGGTCCCCCTCCCAGGCAGCCCCCACAGGAGGAAAAAAAAAATCAGCATTGGTCACTAGCCACGCCAGGCCACAGCAGAGCCAGCCACGTAAGACTCTCTGTCCTTAGGCCCTAATTCCCTGTGGCAGGCTGATCCATGGCCCCAAGACATCCAGGGCCTCATCCCTGGACCCTGTGAATGTTCCCCCGTCTGACAAAAGGACCTCGCAGATGCGGCTGAGGTCAGCATCTTGAGGTGGGCAGAGGATCCTGGATTGTCCAGGGGCGCCCCCGATGTGACCCCAGGTATCCTCGGAGAGGGAGATGGAGGGCGCTCTGACACAGGAGCAGCAGGTATGTGACCGAAGCACGATACTAGGCTCCCCGCTTTGAAGATGGAGGAAGGGGCCACGAGCCCAAGGATGCGACGGGCTCAGCTCTGGAAGCTGAGACAGGTCCTGCATGGATTCTCCCCTGGAGGCTCCAGAAGGAGGCAGCTTGCCCACGCCTTGACGTTAGCCCAGTGACACTGATTTGGGACTTCTGGTCTCCATAAATGCAGAGAATAGTCTTGCGTTGTTAAATCAGCCACTATAGCTTGTTACAGAAGCCACGGGACACAAATACACCCCATCTCCCTTGGGGGCTGATCCTACGGGGAGGACATTCGGAAAAGGCAGCTTGAGACCTGGAGGCTGGGGGGGTGGGCAGACAAATGGATCACTCCAGGTCCAGAGCCAGGGTCGGGGGTCAGGAAACCACAATTTTCAATGCAAGTTGGAGTTCTGTCATTATGAGACTGGATTATACCCTTGACACTGCAAGAAGGCAGGACGGAGGACTTTTTATCATCAGATGTTAACTGAGAGACAGCTGAGGGATCTCCCTGAGTTTTCGTTCTGGGCAGGGAGGGAAGCATTTGTCAAGGAAAATTTAGCAACAGAGGGGAGAGGAAGGATCAAATTGTTTTCTGAGGCCCGTTCACTCAAGAACTCTTTCTTAATCGGGTGCCTGGGTGGCTCAGTCGGCTCTTGGTTTCGGCTCAGGTCCTGATCTCAGGATCGTGAGATCGAGGCCCGCATGGGGCCCCAGGTTCAGTGTGGAATCTGCTTAAGAAATCTCTCTTACTCTCCTTCTGTCTCCCCTCCCCATGCTCTCTCTCAAATAAATCTTAAAAAAAAAAAAAACAAACAAACTTGGGCACCTGAGTGGCTCAGTCGGTTAAGCGTCTGCCTTCGGCTCAGGTCATGATCCCGGGGTCCTGGGATTGAGCCCCACATCAGGCTCCCTGCTCAGCAGGGAGCCTGCTTCTCCCTCGGCCTGCCACTCCCCCTGGTTGTGCTCGCTCTCTCTGTGTCAAATAAGTAAATAAAATCTTAAAACAACAACAACAACAACAAAACTCTTTCTTGAGCCTCTATTCTGTGCCCAGCTCTACGTAAGATTTTGTATGTGTAACAGAGAGACGGAGAAAACAAAACAGAACAGAACAAATCTCTGCCTTCAGAGATAGACAGCCAGCAGACCCCCGTGAAACCGGTGAAAACTAGTGAACAACGCCTAAAAAATATTTAAAGCTTCCGAAAAGGGTCCAAAGGATGAACAGAAAATGAAAAATCGTTTAAGAACACTTACAAAAATTTGGTAATAAAAAGGTGAGAGTCTGTGGTATTTGAACCAAGACCGCTCCCTCCCTTTACTCTCCTTCCGGTTCAATGAGGTGAAGACTCCACTCCAGACCACTGCGACCAACAACACAGGGCCCTGCCCCCCCAGACCAAAGACACAGGGCCCTGCCCCCCCAGACCAATGACACAGGGCTCTGCCCTGCAGACCAACGACACAGGGCTCTGCCCCCCCCAGACCAATGACATAGGGCCCCTGCCCCCACCAGACCAACCAACAACACAGGGCCCTGCCCCCGCAGACCAACAACACAGGGCCCCTCTTTGGGCTGACCCAGTAGGGTGGAGGCCAGGGGCATGGGAGGTGGGAGAATTCACTCAGGGCAGAAGAGAGGAGATAGAAGTTCACTGAATACACTGCGAAGGAGCTGTGGGCAGGACAGCAAGGGAGAGACTATCGGCAAGGAGGCAGTGGGGGCCGGGGGGGGGGTGGCTGGAGTTAAGGGGGAAATGAGGAGGTATGGGAATGTATGGAATTTTCCTTTTTGGTGTCTGTGTCCGGGTGTAAGTAGCCCATTGGTCAGTCAGCCAGGTCTTATGGATATTTTGAGGTGGGTCCCCTAGTGAGCCTGTTTGTATCCAGCCCTGTGGTCACTGTGGGCCCTTCCTCCTCACTCAGGTTCCTAGTGCTCAAGCCTGGGGCCTAAAAGCAGTCTCTACATTCCCCCCCAGACAGATGGACAATGAAAGATCTTTGACATTCGGGAGGAGGTCTTCAGTAGCTGTTTCAGGCTGAATGGTGGGGGGCGGGGGCATGCTGTCTCTACCTAAACCCCATCAGGGGTCCTGTGCAATTGTAGACCAGGGCATGGTAGTAGATTAACGTACTGATAGGCGATTTGAGTGACATTCCTTGGTGGACAGGTCCGTGAGATTTAGGGGGAGGGGACCCTCTGATGGGATGAACTGGAATCCTTGTCAAACCATCATCTGTATATGGAATTGTTGGATTCTAGAAGAGACAAATTTAACCAAGAGATTAAACGAGAGGGGAACCAGTAATTAGGAGTATGTGTATGGAGGCCAGGGGTCCTAAGAAGGGAAGAAGCCAGGAGAGCCAGGGCAGGGATTCTTTCCAGGAAAACCATCCTTGTGCTGAACGGTCCCAGAGGGAGGCTTGTTGAATCAAATTATGGACATTTTCTTGTGTTTGCCCTGATTGATTGACCTAAAACAACGTTGTCCCTTTTGATGAAGGATAATTGGAAGGCAGGCAGGGACAAGGGGACCCTGCCCAAGAAGAAACTACCCTTAGAAGGATTTTACACCACCCTGGAAGGAGCCCTCCATCCTTTTCCATATGATAGATAGGTGACAAAAATCTGATTGGATGACAGGCACAGGGAGGGTTAATCAGATTAAAACAGCCCGCCAACAAGCCCATAAAAACCCCTAGACTTAGAAACTCTGGTGGCAACCCCTTCGGGTCCCCTCCCTCCTTGGGAGCTTTGTACTATCACTTTGCTATCACTCTATAAACCTTGCTTTGCTGCCCACCACTCTGTCTGGTCTACCTCTTCATTCTTCAAAGTGGTGTGACCAAGAACCATGGGCACTGATGGAGAAAATCCTGAAACACTTTAGCATGGCACAGATACCCCCTGGGGCTGCAGCTAGGAGATCTAAGCTGTGTCAGTTGGGCTCGGGTGTGGCTATAAGACCCCAACTGGGTTTGTATAGTTAGGATGGATTTAGCTATTGTCTAGGCCTTTTGCAACCTCTAGAGATAGATGACGATAGACCAGGGATGATGGTCTAATATTATAATACCTCCCACCCCAGTGTGATTCCTGCAGTTATCTCACCACTGAGAAAGGTGATTATGTGAACAGCACGCTTCATTTGGGGTGAGGTGTCCGATTAAGGGAAGGGCCATTGGAATGGCCCTTGGGACTATAAGAATATCTGGGAGGAGCACCTGGGAGGCTCAGTCAGTTAAGCGTTCTGACTCTTGATTTCAGCTCAGGTCATGATCTCAGGGTCACGAGGTCGGGCCCCTGCCGTTGTGCTCTGCACTGGGCGTGGAACCTGCTTAGGATTCTCTTTCTCCTCTCCCCGTGCCACCCCCACCCTCACTCATGCTTTCTCTAACTCTAAAAAAAAAAAATCTGGAGAGAGCATTGCATCTGGAGAGTGCAAGTTCCAGTCCAGTTGGCAGGGAGACAGATGTGGGCAGCCTTTCCACAGAGGAAGAAGTATCCTGAAGGGCTGGATAAGCCGGCCTACCTGCCAGGAAGGGAAAAAGAAAGACCAACACCATCGTAGTGCCCCAGCTGGGGTGGCTGCCGCAAGGGGCTCCTGCAGAATGATTTTCCAGAAAAGCATATGTCCAGTGACATCTGTGAGTTTTCTGAATTCGAGAGAAATTGGGGAAAGGATTGGCAGGGTCCCCATTTTGTGGGCTATAACCAAAGTGAAGGAGTTGGGGCCGTTTTGAGGTCTGCCTTAGCAGAACTGTGATGTTTCCTGCATCCAAAGGGATTGAGGGGGAGCGATTAGACTGAGGGTACTAGAGAATCTAATTTGTCCCTGTGACCCTGGAGTGGAGGTAGTGTGTTGAGAATCTATGATAGTGAGGGTGAGGCGGCATTTTTTGGGTGGTCATGTTCCCACTAGTATTCCCTGTGGTCTTGTGGTCACAATGCAAATGGGTGCTTATAAGGGTAGCTGAATAAAAAGAAGGGTCCCAAGATGGATGGGGTTGGTGCCTATAAGGCTTGAAATCTGTTTGAGACTGCTATAGATAATCTAAGGCTGCCTGGGGCATATTAGTTTTGGGAAATGTGGTTACAGTGCACTGTAAGGAGGCCTTTACTGCCGTCCATTCTTTAGGGGTGGCCGGGTAAGGGGATCCAAGTCCCCCCATTGGAGGTATCTATGCATAGCCAACAATTAGAGGAATAGGTTGAATCGGCTGTTTGGAAGAGGCCTTGTGCCTCCTTGAGGACCCGGAAATAGGGAGTGGGGAAAGCAACAGACAACAATATAAGAAGAGTAGAACAGGGGCCATATTTAACAGTGGGAAGGTCTTTTTGCTATTTAGCTTTAGAGCCAATTATGTGAGCATGGAAATCCACGTTTAGGACCAGATATGCACCATGTTACGATAACAAAGACAGATTATTTTTTAAGATTTTATTTATTTATTTGAGGGAGAGAGAGAGCACACAAGCCAGGGAAGACACAGAGGGAGGAGGGAGCAGACTCCCTACTGAGCAGGGAGCCTGATGTGGGGCTCGATCCCAGGACCCCGGGATCATGACCCGAGCCAAAGGCAGCCCCTTAACTGATTGAGCCACCCAGGCGCCCCAACAAAGACAAAGATTAATCCAAACAGGGGTGTTGATTGTATTGTGAGAGCAGGACATCAAGGGGGGACAGCTCCAGGTAAGTTATGATTTCTGACCAAGTAAATTTGGAGAGGTCACACCAAAAGGAAGAAGTCAAGAATGAAGTCTTGGATTTGGGAAGGGGAAATCGTGAGAGTTTGGGGAGGAAAAGTATTCAGGGAGTTTTTCTAAGATAAAATCATAGAATGATTGAATTTGAGTGAATGGGCATTGGTAATGGGCCAGATTTCATGGGTCTCTGGGCCTCTAGGTGTATATCACCTGAGTCTCGTTTGAACAAAAATCTTCAACGGGTTTGCAGCCGTACTTGGCAGAGGGCTCCTCACCTGGGGCTGGTGCAGTCTTGATTCTGGAAAGATGGATCCACAGGGAGAAGGCGTGAAGTTTTACCACTGTTGGGGTGGTCAAGAGAACTTGATAGGGCCCAGTCCAGACAGGTTCAAGTGGCTTTTTGTTCTCTGAAGGAGACTTAAGATACACCTAATCCCTGGATGTAAGTTCTGGATGTATGTTCCCTGAGAAAGATGGGTCAGTTTGGGACTGTACTGGTTTTGGTGGATATTAATGGCAGAGACAGTTTGCCTGAGGGACATAACATAGTGTGTGAGATAGTGGCTTTTGGGGTCTAATAGATCTGTCTAGAGGAAGGGTTTCCCATAAAGAACCTCAAAGGGATGGAGATGGGTTGTAGATTTTGGGGTGGTATGATGACTTTCATCTTGGTAAAGGAACCAAGTTTTGTTTCTGAGACAGATCAGATATCAGAAAGGGAACGTGGACCCTAATGGTCCCTGCATCCCCATTCACTGCTTCACCAAGGGCATGACATCTCGTGGAGAAACAGAAGTCAGGTCCTTAGGCTCATAGTGCCAGACCAAGTATGGGATCAGGGAGAGGGGGCCTTTGTAGGGTGGTACAGTGGTGGCAATGGCAGAGGCCCCTAGGCCATTAGTAGGAACCAGGGGAGCCCCTGGGTCTTCAGGGGGAGGGGAAAGACAACAGGGTGGAAAAAAAGAGGGGTCATCTAGAATGTCAATGGGTCAGATGGGCCATGAAACTGAGCAAGACACATTCTAGTTCTTGCAGAGGTCAGAGTTTTGGGACAATGCCATGAAGGCTTGTACATAGGAGACCTCCGACCATTTGGAGGAGTTCCATCCAAAGAGCTCAAGCTGGAAAATAGTATAAGAAAGAGTTCCACTGAGGGGCCATACCTCTCGATCTGGGAGTTTGTACTGAGGCCAGGAAACGTTATATGAAAAGATGAGACATTTTTTTCCAGTTGGGGTCAAATTTGTTCCAGTTTTTAAGAATACAGCCCAAGGGAGAGTCTGAAGGAATAGAGGGGGTTTGTCCCATAGTGGGAAAGACCAGCTGCCAAGTCCCAAAGAAGCGTCCTGCCAAAGGGAATGGAGCTCCAATTCATGGTCATGATTTCACTCAGGGTGTCCCACTGACCTGAAAAAGGACCAGGCCTTATGCAGGGCGAGTGACTACTGGAATGTCCCACCAAGGGGAGGGTCATGGCAAATGGCAATAGCAATTCCTGCTAGTTACTGTGGGCCCTTCTAGCTCAGGTTTCCAGTGCTCAAGCCACTTGCCTAAAGTGGCCTCTGCACCCTCCCCACTCAAACCAACAACACATGGCCCCTCTTCCCTCAAGGCCAAGAACACAGGGCCCCTCCCCACAGACCAACAACACAGGGTCCCTTCCCCCAGACCAATAAAACAGGGCCCCCTCCCCCCCCAAAACCAACAACACAGGGACCCTCTCCCCCTAGCTCCCAGTAGGAGGACTTTCTTCCTGGCAGGAGCAGAATGTCAGCATTTCTCAAGCTGTTCCAGCTACCTATTGCTGAGGCTAAGTGGATAACCGTGTCTTTGAGGTAGCAGCTCCCTTCTGCCCAGCCTCCATTCATGGAACAGAGGCAGTACCTTGAGTGCAGTGTGTGGAGAATACTGGAGCCCTCTTACCCCTGCCTTGGCTCACAAGGTGGTGGTTCCACACCAAGAAAGACAAGCTGAGAGGACCTCAGGCTGCTCCCTCCCCCATCTCGCCACCTAAAGCAGGGGTATTATTCAGAGAGAAGCTTGCCATTGTCCTCATCCCTGGTTCCAGAACCCTGGCTCAGAGGTTTGCCTGGGGTATAGAAACTGGCCATAAAACCACTCCTACTCTCTTCCTCGGGAACTGACGTCATCTACACCAGAGAGTGAAGACGTTCAAGCCTAAAGGTGCTCTCAAGAATAGTGGAGGTTCTGGGGGAAGACAACTGGGAGGAGATTCAAGACACAAGCTGAACTGTAGTCTGGCTGGTTTGCAGGAGAGAACAGGGAATAATACAGGTAGGAGGAGCCCTTCTGGGATCAGAACAAATAATCAATTATGGACCCTACACTATTCCTTCAAAGGAGCCAGAGTTGATTGGATTCTTTGTAGAACAATGTATGCCCCAGGGTACTGTTGAAACAATAGAAATATCAGTTGGAAATTAGTGGAGCTTAACAGCTGGGCGTGGTCAGGGAAAGAAAGAATGAGAGACCTGCCAAAACCACTGTCATCCCAGGGTGCCTGTGAGCATTCCAAAGCTATGCCTCCCTGAAAAAAATATCAGAGGTTGAGTACCGTGGGATGGAGAGACTTCCCCAAAATTATCCAGTTGTCATGAAGCAAATAAGAAAATAACAGTAACAAGCCCCAGAGTAGGGAAACCCATACCCAGAGTTGCTACAACATATTATCCAAAATGTCTCTCTCTATATATATATGGCAAAACAAAACAAGGAAGCGTGACCATACACAGGGAAAAAATCAGGCAACATAAACTTCCTGTGAGAGACACAAGCTGTCAGATTTACCAGAAAAACTCTTTAAAGTAGTCATTTTAAACATGTCTACAGAACAAAGGAAACCACGATTAAAGAAGTAAAGGAAGGCATGATGACACATCTCATCAAATAGAGAATATCAATAAAGAGACAGAGATTATGAAAAGAACCAAAGGGAAGTTATAGAGTTGGAAAGTACAGTAACTAAAATGGGAAATTCACCAAAGCTCTTGACAGTAGATTTGAACTGGCAGAAGAAAAAATAAGTAAACTTGAATATGGATTGATAGAGATTATACAGACTGAAGAATAGAGAGAAAAAAAGAAGGAACAAAAATTAAGAGAGCCTCAGAGAAATTTGGGACACCATTGAGCACATCACCATTCACATAATGGGATTACCAAAAGGAGATGAAAGAGGGAAGGGTGCAGAAAAAATATTCAAAGAGAGAATGGCAGAAATCTTCCCATATTTATTGAAAAAACAGTAGCCTATACATCCATGAAGCTCAACAAACTCCAAGTAAGTTAATACAGAGAGAACCAACAGACATTACATCGCAAAATGCTAAAAGTCAAAGACAAGGAGACAATCCTTGAAGTGGCAAGAAAAACCCCAAGTTCTTACTTACAAGAGAACCTAAGAAAGACTAACAGCTGACTTCTCAGCAAAAACCACGGAGTATAGAAGATAGTGGGATAACATCCTCAAAACACACAAAGGAAAAGCTGTCAACCAAGAATCTTATAACCAGCAAAGCTATCTTTCAAAAAATGAAGGTGAAATATAGATTTTCCCAGATAAACAAAAAAATGAGAGAATTTGGGCGCCTGGGTGGCTCAGTCAGTTAAGCATCTGCCTTCGGCTCAGATCATGATCCCAGGGTCCTGGGATCGAGTCCTGCATCAGGCTCCCTGCTCAGCAGGGAGTCTGCTTTTCCCTCTCTGCCCCTCCCCCCTGCTCGTGCACACACACTCTCTCTCTCTCTCTTTTAAAGATTTTATTTATTTATTTGAATGAGAGAGAATGAGAGATAGAGAGCACGAGAGGGAAGAGGGTCAGAGGGAGAAGCAGACTCCCTGCTGAGCAGGGAACCCGATGTGGGACTCGATCCCGGGACTCCAGGATCATGACCCGAGCCGAAGGCAGTCGCTTAACCAACTGAGCCACCCAGGCACCCACACACACTCTCTCTTAATAAATAAATAAAAATGAGAGAATTTGTTGCTGGCAGACCCACCCTACAAGAAATACTAAAGGAAGCTCTTCAGACTGAAAGCAAGTGACTCCAAATGACAATTTGAATCCATAAAACAAAAAAGCACTGGTAGAGGCAACTATGTAATTATAAAAAATAGTATAAGTGCATACTTTCTCGTTTCTATTCCTAACTGATTTATAAAGTGATTGTATAAAGTAATATGTATACCATGTATTGTTGGGGCTATAACAGGTAAAAATGTAATATATGCAAAAAAATGTAAAATATGTAATATATTTGTCAATGACAGCACAAGGAAAGTAGGTAGGAGCAAAACTGTATTGGGCTAAGGAAATAACTATAGATAATAAAATAATAATTATAACAATGTATTGTTGGGTTTATAACATTAATAGATGTAATATAACAATATACACAATAATACCACAAGAAGTGGAGGGGGGAGACTAGAGCTATATAGGAGTATCATTTCTATATATCGCTGGAATTAAACTGATATAAATCAGAAGGTGATGCAGATAAGATCTATGTGGTAAATCCTAGAGCAACTGTTAAAATAAAAAAAGTGAAAAAATTTAAAGGAATTAAAATTCCACATTAGAAAATATTCTCTTAATGCAAGAGAAAGCCATAAAGGAGGAATACAGGAACAAAAAAAGAAATGAAATATAGAAAACAAGCTAAAAAGCAGACATAAATCCAACTATGTCAGCAATAACATTAAATGTAAATGGATTACGTTAAGTAATGCATTCAAAAGGCAGAGATTGTCATATTGGATTAACAAACAAGATCAAACTATATGGTGTCTATGAGAGACACACTTTCCAATTCAAAGATACAAATACAATAAAAATAAAAAAGTTTTAAAGATATATCATGCAAACAATAACTACTAGAAAGCTAGAGTGGCTATAGTGCTATCAGACAAAATAGACTTTAAAACAAAAAATGGGGATGCCTGGGTGGCTCAGTTGTTAGGCATCTGCCTTCAGCTCAGGTCATGATCCCAGAGTCCTGGGATTGAGCCCAGTGTCGGGCTTCCCGCTCAGCAGGGAAACTGCTTCTCCCTCTCCCACTCCCCCTGCTTGTGTTTCCTCCCTCATTGTCTCTCTCTGTCAAATAAATAAATAAAAATCTTTTAAAAAATTTAAAAAAATAAAACAAAAAATATTACTAAACAAAGAGGGACCTTAAATTTTTTTTAAAGGCTAATTTATTCATTTTAGAGAGAGAGCAGGGGGAGGGGCAGAAGGAAAAAGAGACTTAAGCAGACTCCACGCTGGGTGTGGAGCCTGACACAGGGGCTTGATCCCACAACCCAGAGACCATGACATGAGCTGAAACCAAGAATCAGACACTCAACTGACTGTGCCACCCAGGCACACTCAAAGAGGGACTTTTTTTTTTAAAAAAAGTAAGCTTTACACTCAATGTGGGACCTCTACTCATGATCCCAAAATTGAGTCACATGCTCCACCCACTGAGCCAGCCGGGCACTCCAAAGAGGGACATTTTCATAATGATAAAAGGGTATATCCATTAGGAATGTATAACAATTATAAACAAATATCTACTAAATAGCACATCAAAAGAAAATTGACCAAAATGAAGGGGAAAATAGAAAATGAAAAAAATATTTGGAGACTATAAAAACTACTAAAAATAATCCACTTTCAGAATGAATAGAACAATTAGATCCTAGATCAACTAGGAAATAGAAGACTTGAATAACACTATAAACCACCTAAATTTAACAGGCATCTATGGAACACTCCATCTAATATCAGCAGAATATACATTCCTCTTAAGTGCACATGGAACTTTCTCCAGAATAAACCATATGCTAGGCCACTAAACAAACTTTAACAAGCTTAAAGAAATAGAAATAATACAAAGTAAATAAGAAATCAATAGCAGAAGAAATTGGGAAACTCACAAATATGAAGAAATTTAACAATGCACCCTAAAGAACCAATGGATCATAGAAAAAATCAAAAGGGAAATCACAAAATACTTTGAGGTGAATGAAAATGAAGATCTATGACACCAAAATTTACAATAAAAACAGTGCTTAAAGGACCACTTATAGCTATTAAATGCTTTATTAAGAAAGATCTCAAACAATAACAGCTTCCACCTAAGACACTGGAAGAAGAAGAGCAAACTAAACCTAAAATAAGCAGAAACAAGGAAATAATATAATTGGAAAAGAAATTAAAGAAGTAGGGAATAGAAAAATAGAGAAAATAATTGAAACAAAAAGCTAGTTCTTTGAAAATATCAACAAAATTGACAAACCTTTAGCTAGACTGACCAAGAAAAAGAAAGAGAAGACTCAAATTACTAGAATCAGAAATGAAAGAGGGGGCATTACTACTTACCCTACAGGGGAAAAAAAAGGAATATGAAGGAATACTATGAACAATTGTCTACCAACAAATTAGATAACAGTTCAAATGGAAAAATTCCTGGAAAGGCATCAACTACCAAACTGAATCAATGAGAGATAGACATCTGAGAAACCTATAATAAATGAAGTGTTTTAAGTAGGAATAATTAAACAAACAAACAAACTAGGGGCACCTGAGTGGCTCAGTCAGTTAAGTGTCTGCTTTTGGCTCACGTCATGATCCCAGGGTCCTGAGATCTAACCCTGCATCAGGCTCCCTGCTCAGCGGAGCGCCTGTTTCTCCCTCTCCCTCTGCTGCTCCCCCTGCTTGTGTGCTCTCTCTTTCTGTCAAATAAAATCTTTAATTACAAAAAGAAAAGCTATCCCAAAGAAATGTCCAGGCCTAGATAGCTTCATCACTGAACTCTACCAAATATTTAAAGAAGAATTCGTACCAGATCTTCAGAAACTCTCCCAAAATAATAGAAGAGGAAGCAACACAACACTTCCTATGAGGTCAGCATTAACCTGATTAGCCAAAACCAAAGAAAACTACAGACCAATATCTATTATGAATATGGAATCCTGAACAACATATTAAGACACCAAATCTAGCAATGTATAAAAACAATTATATGCCATGATCAAGAGGGATTTAATATAGGAATGCAAGGTGGTTCAACATCTAAAATCAATTAATGTAATATATCATATAAATAGAAAAAAAACCCCAAAAGTCACAAGTCATTTCAATAGACTCAGGAAAAAAACATTTGACGAAATCCAACACTTCTTATGATAAAAACATTCAACAAACTAGGAATAGAAGAAAACTTCCTTGACATGATAAAAGTTATCTATAAAAAACCCACAGCTAGCATCATATTTAATGGTGAAAGACTGAATGCTTTAGCCCTAAGATCAGGAACAAGAGTGTTCACACTCACCACTTCTGCTCCACATTATACTGGAGGGTCTAGCCATTGCAATTGGGTAAGAAAAAGAAATAAAAGAAATCAACATTGGAAAGGAAAAAGTAAAATTACTTATAGATAGCATGACCTTGTATAAAGAAAATCCAAAGGAATCCACTAAAAAAAAAAAAAATTAAAACTAACAAATGAGTTCATCAAAGTTGCAGGATAAAAGATAAATATATAAAAAGCAACTTTAGGGGCACCTGGGTGGCTCAGTCAGTTTAGCATCTGCCTGTGGCTCATGTCATGATCCCAGGGTCCTGGAATCGAGCTCCACACCTGGCTCCCTGCTCACCGAGAGCTTGTGCTCTCTCTGTCAAATAAAGAAAATCTTTTCTTTTTTTTTAAAGCCATTTTATTTCTATACACTTGCAACAAACAATTTGAAAGTGAAATTAAGAAAACAATTCAATTTACAATAGCATGAATTAAATACTTAAGAATAAATTTACCAAATAAAGTGCAAAACTTCTACTCTAAAAACCATAAAACATTGCTAAAAAAATTAAAGCAGATCAAAATAATTAGAAAAACATCCTATGGAATCACAGATTGGAAGATTTAACACTGTTGAAGATGACAATAATGGCAGCTGACTTCTTGTTGAGACTGTCAAGCTTATTCTAAAATTCATATCGAAAATAAAATGAAAATCATATGGAATTGCAAGTGGCCTGGAAGAGTCAAAACAATCTAAAAAAATAAGAATAGAAGAGGGGCGCCTGGGTGGCTCAGTTGGTTAAGCGACCGCCTTCGGCTCAGGCCATGATCCTGGAGTCCCAGGATCGAGTCCCACATCGGGCTCCCTGCTCAGCTGGGAGTCTGCTTCTCCCTCTAACCCTCCCCCCTCTCATGTGCTCTCTCTCTCTCTCTCTCCCTCTCATTCTCACTCTCTCAAATAAATAAATAAAATCTTAGAAAAAAAAGAATAGTTTAGAAAAAATATAGGGGAAGATGGTGGAGGAGAACCCTAAGTTCACATCATCCTATGGATGCAACTAGATAACACTCACATCAGTGTAGCTAAACTAGAAAATGACCCAAAGACTGGCATAACAAACTTCACAACTAAAGGCAGAGAAGAGGCCACATCAAAGAGAGTAGGAAGGATGGAGACATGGTGGGGAGCTAAATGGACCGGTGGGACCATCTGCAGGAGGGAGGGAACCGTGGGGTAGGGTGGAGAGGAAAGAAACAGACTATCACACTGAGGAGCCCACACAGGGAAGATAAATCCACATAACACTTGACCTTGAAAAACAGAGGGGCTAAATTTCTTGAGTTCTTCTAACAAGCAGGATTAAAACCAGAATTTTATTTTTCTTTGTTTAGTTTTTAATTTTTGAGAGAGCACACACAGAGTGGGGGAAGGGCAGAAGGAGAGGGAGAATCTTAAGCAGGTTCCACGCCCAGTGTGGAGCCCAATATGGGGCTTGATCTCACAACCCTGAGATGATGACCTGAGCCAAAATCAAGAGTTGGATGCTTAATTGACTGAGCCACCCAGCCCTGGCTTATTTATTTATTTATTTATTTATTTATTTAGAAAGACGAAATAACCCTGAAATTTTAAAATTCAGTGGGCTGGGGCACTTGAGTGGCTCAATCAGTTAAGCATCTACCTTCAGCACAGGTCATGATCCCAGGGTCCTGGGATGAAGCCCCACATTGGGGTCCCTGATCAGTAGAGAGTCTGCTTCTCCCTCTTCTCCCCCACCCCAAGTGCTTTCTCTCTCTCTCAAATAAAAAAATAAATAAAATCCTTGAAACAAAACAGAACAAAATTTCAGTGGGCTGAGCTGTGGGAGAGCCCAGAGCATGGAGAGTAAGAGAAAGCTGAGTCCCGGCCCTTAAAGAGACAGCACAACAAATAGGCCATGCAGATACAGCATGGAAGCAACAGTTTGAAAAACACCTGGGTGTACAGGAGGGGGAGTTGCTAATCTCAGCTGTTTGAAGGGACAGAGATCCTTGGGAGACTTCCAGGAATAAAGGAGCTGGCAGGAGTCGTTTCCCTCCCCTGCACTCCAGCATAAACACACAGACACCTGTGGGAACCAGTGTGGTGCCAACATTACTACCTAACTTGCTAACGTCATGCCCTGCCTCCCTCTCAATGATTTCTCCCCCTCCAGCCAGGCCTGCCTCAGCCTCAGTGTTGCAGGTCCCCTCCAACGCAGGACTGGCACAAATCTTGCTGGCACTGCGTGTCCTGACCCAGACATTGCGTGGGTCCACGCCCCCTGGCCTGGCTGCCTTTGGTTCCAACAGTGGTGGGTCCCCTCTCTTGGAAAACCAGCATGCAAACCTTGCAAACACCACATCTTTGACCCAAGCACTTTGCAGATCTGCCCCCTCCAATACACTCTTGGCCAGAGCCCATCCAAAATGGTTTCAAAGATTTGCAGTGTGCAAGCAGCCCGGAAAGGGGCCAACACTGCAACAAAGTGACCCTTGCCCAGGAAAGAGGGGAAGATAAACACACACACCAGTCACACTGTGGCCCCAGCAGTGGGCTGAGGGCAGATAGCTGGTCTATTTGCAGGCCTCACGCATCAATGAAAGCTTCTCAGGGGACAATGCAGGGAAAGCACCCTGCAAGTTTAGTGATACCACACCTCTGTAAAATGCTTGGTCTGACTCAACTCAAGCCTAAGGTGGCCCCAGACTGGAACACTAACACCACAGGGACCAAACAATGCCCACAAGAGGCATAGAGCCACGGCAGATAAGTAGACAGGAGGAAAGAGAGGCTCAGTCACAACAGCAGTGTGTGCACAACACACATAGGAGACAACCCTGAAATGCTAGGTGGTGGTGAACACTGAATGCATGGGGACACTGAACAGCAGTGTGTCATAAGACCACTACTTTCAAGGGCAGGCGATATAGCTGACTTTCCTAACACAGAGAAACAGTCAGAGAGTTAGACAAAATGAGGGGACAAAACAATATGTCCCCAGTGAAAGATAAGGAAAAAACCACAGCAACAGACCTAAGTGAAATGGAGATAAGTAATATGCCTGATAGAGAATTTAAAGTAATGATCATAAAGATACTCACTGGACTTGAGAAAAGAGTGGAGGACATCAGTGAGACCCTTAACAAAGAGATAAAAAAAAAGAACCAATAAGAGATGAAGAACAGATTCGGAGCAAGATGGCGGAGGAGTAGGAGACCTGGATTTCGTCTGGTCTCAGGAATTCAGCGGAATAGGGATCAAACCATTCTGAACACCTACGAACTCAACAGGAGACTGAAGAAGAGAGTAGCAACAACTCTCTGAACAGAGAAGCGACCACTTTCTGGAAGGTAGGACGTGAGGAGAAGTGACTCCGAGGCCATAGTCGGGAGGATAGACGGCGGGGGAGGGGGCCTCCGTCGGCCGCTTCTGGCAAGTGCTAGAGCCGCGGAGCACAAAATCGGACCTTTTAGAAGTCGGCTCCGCGGAGGGACGTCGCTCCAGTGGCTAAGCAGGGGGTGGAATCCTCGCGGGACAGTGTGTTCTCAGGACCCTCGGGGTCACAGAAAGACCGGGGGAGCCTGAGTGCAGCAGAGCTCCCAGGTATCGGAGCGGGGAAGCCGGCTGCAGAGACGGAGCCGAGGCACGGGCTCTCAGCTCGGGGTTGCCATAAACTGTGATCCGCGGCCCAGTCAGGCCACTGCTCCTCCAGCAGGGACCCAACAAGCGGCAGATCCTGGGAGACTCCCCTTCCTCCCCCGGGAGGAGCGGCGCGGGAGCGCACCGCAGGGATCTGCTGGGTTTGGAGACTCCACACGGGATCGGGTGCCAGAGATAGAAACGCTCGGTCACAGGCCGGGTGAGCACGGAGTGCGGCCGGAGACCGGGGAGATGGGAGTGACTGCTTTTCTCTGGGGGCGCATGGAGGAGTGGGGCCCGAGTTCTCAGCTCCTCCGGGGCGGAGATTGGGAGGCCACCATTTTCACCCTGGTCCTTCAAAGCTGTACCGAGAGCTTGCAGAGAACGAAAGCCCCTGAGAGCAAACCCAAGCAGCTTCCTTAGCCTGGACCGACAAGGGCGGAGCAATTCCGCCTCCAGCAAAGACATTTGGGAACCACGACAACAGGCCCCTCCCCCAGAAGATCAGCACGAACAGCCAGCAAGCCAAGACCAAGTTTACCGATCAAGGAGAACGGGAGAACTCCAGCGCTAGGGGAATACTGCACATAGAATTTATGGCTTTTTTACCATGATTCATTAGTTTTTCAAAGTTAATTTTTTTAACTGTTTTTTTTTTAATTTTTCTTTTTCCCTTTTTCAACCATCTTATCAATCCCTTTAAAAAAAACTTTTTATTTTTCATTTTTAGAATCATATTTTATCCCTTCATAGTAGTTACCCTTATTTTTGGCAGATATATATATAAGTTGTACTCTTTTTAAAATTTTGAGATACAG
>NW_027397105.1:11258438-11260302 GCF_003265705.2 Callorhinus ursinus | reverse complement strand
TTTTTTTTTTTTAATCTTCTTTCTTTTTTCAAACAACTTCTTATCTTATCAATTCCTTTTATAAAATCTTTTATAATTTTCATCTTTACAGTCATCTGCCATCCCTTCACTTTATCAACCCTTATTTTGTACATATATGTCTTTCTTCCTTTAAAATTTTAGCAGGCACTTTCTTCTAACAGACCAAAATATGCCCAAAAGCTAGTGTGTGGCACTGATCTATGCACTAGCCTGATCATATCTGATCATATTCTGGTTTTTTTTGTTCTGTTTTTGTTTGTTTTTATCTTTTTCTATTTCCTTTTTTTTTTCCTCTTCTTTCTTTCCCTTTCTTGTCCCCTGGTTTCAGGTCTTTTCTGATTTGTATAGAGTATATTTGCTGGAGACGTTGTTAACCTGTTAGCATTCTGTTCTCTCATTCATCTGTTCTCCTCTGGACAAAATGACAAGACAAAAAATATCACCTCAGCAAAAAGAATAAGAGGTAGTACCGTCTGCCAGGGACCTACTCCATACTGACATTAGTACGATGTCGGACCTAGAGTTCAGAATCATGACTTTAAAGATACTAGCTGGGCTTGAAAAAAGTGTGGAAGTTATTAGAGAAACCCTTTCTGGAGAAATAAAAGAACTAAAATCTAACCAAGTCGAAATCAAAAAGGCTATTCATGAGGGGCAATCAAAAATGGGGGCACTAACTGGTAGGATAAATGAGGCAGAAGAAAGAATCAGTGATATAGAAGACCAAATGATGGAAAATAAAGAGGCTGAGAAAAAGACAGATAAACAACTACAAGATCACGAGGGCAGAATTCGAGAGATAAGCGATACGATAAGACGAAACAACATTAGAATAATTGGGATCCCAGAAGAAGAAGAGAGAGAGAGAGGGGCAGAAGGTATATTGGAGCAAATAATAGCAGAGAACTTCCCTAATGTGGGGAAGGAAACAGGCATCAAAATCCAGGAGGCACAGAGAACCCCTCTCAAAATCAATAAAAATAGGTCAACACCCCGACATCTAATAGTAAAACTTACGAGTCTCAGAGACAAAGAGAAAATCCTGAAAGCAGCTCAGGAGAAGAGATATGTAACCTATAAGGGTAGAAACATTAGATTGGCAACAGACCTATCCACAGAGACCTGGCAGGCCAGAAAGGACTGGCATGATATCTTCAGAGCACTAAATGAGAAAAATATGCAGTCAAGAATACTATATCCAGCTAAGCTATCATTGAAAATAGAAGGAGAGATAAAAAGCTTCCAGAACAAACAAAAACTAAAGGAATTTGCAAACACAAAATCAGCCCTCCGAGAAATACTGGAAGAGGTCCTCTAAGCAAAAAGAGAGCCTAAAAGCAGCATAGATCAGAAAGGAACACAGACAATATACAGTAACAGTCACCTCACAGGCAATACAATGGCACTAAATTCATACCTTTCAATAGTTACCCTGAATGTAAATGGGCTAAATGCCCCAATCAAAAGACACAGGCTATCAGATTGGATTAAAAAACAAGATCCATCAATATGCTGTCTGCAGGAGACTCAATTTAGACCCAAATACACCCCCAGATTGAAAGTGAGGGGGTGGAAAACCATTTACCATGCTAATGGACACCAAAAGAAAGCTGGGGTGGCAATCCTTATATCAGACAAATTAGATTTTAAAACAAAGACTGTAATAAGAGATGAAGAAGGACACTATATCCTACTTAAAGGGTCTATCCAACAAGAAGATCTAACAATTGTAAATATCTATACCCCTAACGTGGGAGCAGCCAATTATATAAGGCAATTAATAACAAAAGCAAAGAAACACATTGACAACAATACAATAATAGTGGGGGACTTTAACACCCCC
>NW_027397105.1:11237528-11258038 GCF_003265705.2 Callorhinus ursinus | reverse complement strand
TCGGACTTCCAGCTCTATTACAAAGCTGTCATCATCAAGACAGTATGGTACTGGCACAAAAACAGACACATAGATCAATGGAACAGAATAGAGAGCCCAGAAATGGACCCTCAACTCTATGGTCAACTCATCTTTGACAAAGCAGGAAAGAATGTCCAATGGAAAAAAGACAGTCTCTTCAACAAATGGTGTTGGGAAAAGTGGACAGCCACACGCAGAAGAATGAAACTGGACCATTTCCTTACACCACACACAAAAATAGACTCCAGATGGTTGAAAGACCTAAACGTGAGACAGGAGTCCATCAAAATCCTAAAGGATAACACAGGCAACAACCTCTTAGACCTCAGCCGCAGCAACTTCTTCCTAGAAACATCACCAAAGGTGAGGGAAGCCAGGGCAAAAATGAACTATTGGGATTTCATCAAGATAAAAAGCTTTTGCACAGCAAAAGAAACAGTCAACAAAACCAAAAGACAACCGACAGAATGGGAGAAAATATTTGCAAATGACATATCAGATAAAGGGCTAGTATCCAAAATCTATAAAGAACTTATCAAACTCAACACCAAACACCAAACACTCAAACTCAACTTATCAAACTCAAGAACAAATAATCCAATCAAGAAATGGGCAGAAGACATGAACAGACATTTTTCCAAAGAAGACATCCAAATGGCCAACAGACACATGAAAAAGTGCTCCACATCGCTCGGCATCAGGGAAATCCAAATCAAAACCTCAATGAGATACCACCTCACACCCGTCAGAATGGCTAAAATTAACAAGTCAGGAAACGACAGATGTTGGCGGGGATGTGGAGAAAGGGGAACCCTCCTACACTGTTGGTGGGAATGCAAGCTGGTGCAACCACTCTGGAAAACAGTATGGAGGTTCCTCAAACAGTTAAAATAGAGCTACCATCTGATCCAGCAATTGCACTACTGGGTATTTACCACAAAGATACAAATGTAGGGATCCGAAGGGGTACGTGCACCCCAATGTTTTTAGCAGCAATGTCCACAATAGCCAAACTGTGGAGAGAGCCAAGATGTCCATCGACAGACGAATGGATAAAGAAGAGGTGGTATATATACACAGTGGAATATTATGCAGCCATCAAAAGGAATGAGATCTTGCCATTTGCAACGACGTGGATGGAACTGGAGGGTGTTATGCTGAGTGAAATAAGTCAATCAGAGAAAGACATGTATCACATGACCTCACTGATATGAGGAATTCTTAATCTCAGGAAACGAACTGAGGGTTGCTGGAGTGGTGGGGGTGGGAGGGATGGGGTGGCTGGGTGATAGACATTGGGGAGGGTATGTGCTATGGTGAGCGCTGTGAATTGTACAAGACTGATGAATCACGGGTCTGTACTTCTGAAACAAATAATGCAATACATGTTAAGAAAAAAAAAGAAGAAGAAGATAGCAGGAGGGGAAGAATGAAGGGGAGTAAGTTGGAGGGGGAGACGAACCATGAGAGAGGATGGACTCTGAAAAACAAACTGAGGGTTCTAGAGGGGAGGGGGGTGGGGGGATGGGTTAGCCTGGTGATGGGTATTAAAGAGGGCACGTTCTGCGTGGAGCACTGGGTGTTATGCACAAACAATGAATCATGGAACACTACATCAAAAACTAATGATGTATGGTGATTAACATAACAATACAAATTATTTTAAAAATAAATAAAATAAATAAAAAATAAAAAATAAAAACATAAAAAAAAACACAATGAGATACCACCTCACACCAGTCTGAGTGGTTAAAATTAACAACTCAGGAAACAAGAGATGTTGGTGAGGATGCAGAGAAAGGGGAACCCTCCTACACTCCTGGTGGGAATGCAAGCCGGTGCAGCTACTCTGGAAAACAGTATGGAGGTTCCTCAAAAAGTTAAAAATAGAGCTACCCTATGACACAGCAATTTCACTACCCGGTATTTATCCAAAGGATACAAACATAGTGATTAAAATGGGCACATGCAACCCAATGTTTATAGCAGCAGTGTCCACAATAGCCAAAATATGGAAAGAGCCCAGATGTCCATGACAGATGAACAGATAAAGAAGATGTGGTATATATACACAATGGAATATTATGTAACCATCAAAAGGAATGAGATCTTGCCATTTGCAATGACGTGGATGGAACTGGAGGGTGTTATGATGAGTGAAGTAAGTCAATCAGAGAAAGACATGTATCATATGACCTCACTGATATGAGGAGTTCTTAATCTCAGGAAACAAACTGAGGGTTGCTGGAGTGGTGGGGGGTGGGAGGGATGGGGTGGCTGGGTGATAGACATTGGGGAGGGTATGTGCTGTGGTGAGCGCTGTGAATTGTGCAAGACTGTTGAATCACAGATCTGTACTTCTGAAACAAATAATGCAACATATGTTAAGAAAAAAGAAAAAGAAGAAGATAGCAGGAGGGGAAGAATGAAGTGGGGGAAACCGGATGGGGAGATGAACCATGAGAGATGATGGACTCTGAGAAACAAACTGAGGGTTCTAGAGGGGAGGGGGGCGGGCGGATGGGTTAGCCTGGTGATAGGTATTAAAGAGGGCACGTTCTGCGTGGAGCACTGGGTGTTATGCACAATGAATCATGGAACACTACATTAAAAACTAATGATGTAATTATGGTGATTAACATAACAATAAATTTTTTAAAAAAGAAGATGTGGTGTATATACACAATGAAATATTATTCAGCTATTAGAAAGAATGAAATCTTGCCATTTGCAATGACATGGATGGAACTAGAGGGTATTATGCTAAGCTAAATAAGTCAGTCAGAGAAAGACAAATACCATAGGATTTCAGTCATATGTGGAATTTCAGAAACAAAACAGATGAACATAGGGGAAGGGAAAGAGAGGGAGATAAACCATAAGAGACTCAATTATAGGAAACAAACTGAGGGTTGCTGGAGGGGACGTGGGGGGGGATGGGATAACTGGGTGATGGGCATTAAGGAGGGCACGTGATGTAATGAGCACTGGGTGTTGTATGCAACTGATGAATTACTAAATTTTACCTCTGAAACTAATAATACACTATATATTATTTTAAAATAATTAAAATTTTAGGGGCACCTGGGTGGCTCAGTCATTAAGCATCTGCCTTTGGCTCAGGTCATGATCCCAGTGTCCTCGGATCGAGCCCCACATCGGGCTCCCTGCTCAGCGGGAAGCCTGCTTCTCCCTCTCCCACTCCCCCTGCTTGTGTTCCCTCTCTCGCTGTGTCTCTTTAAACATTTTTAAAAGATTTTATTTATTTATCTGACAGAGAGAGAGACAGTGAGAGAGGGAACACAAGCAGGGGGAGTGGGAGAGGGAGAAGCAGGCTTCCTCCTGAGCAGGGAGCCTGATGCGGGACTCGATCTCAGGACCCTGGGATCATGACCCGAACCAAAGGCAGATGCTTAATGACTGAGCCACCCAGGCACACCTAAAATAATTAAAATTTTTAAAAAGTAATTCTTTAGAAAAAAGAAAAATTATATAGGTCAGAAACTCGAAGGAATCAATGAAAGTAAAATAAAATATTTTCTTTTTATTATTCTTAATTAACAATAATAGCAATAACATATTTGGTGATTATAGTTTGTGGATAAGTGGAATGAATGACAGCAGTGTTATAAGGAACAGGAGGGAGGAATTGAGAATATTCTGTTATAAGGTACTTACACTTCCAATGAAGTGATATAGTGTTGCTTGAAAGAAGACTTGGATTTGTTGTAAATGTATATTGCAACCACTACAAAAAGCTTGAAAAGAGCACCTGGGTGGCTCAGTCAGTTGAGTGTCTGACTTGACTGTGGCTCAGGTCATGATCTCAGGGTCATGAGATCAAGCCCCACATCGTTCTCCACACTGAGCATGGAGTCTGCTTAAGATTCTCTCTCTCCCTCTGCCTCTGCCGCTCCCCCCTATAAAAAATAAAAGTAATTTAAAAACCAAAAAAAAACAGAAAGCTTGAAAAAGAAGTATAATTGATATACTGAGGAAAAATAGAGTCATGTAAAATGCTTAATTGGAAGACAGAAAGGGAACAGAGAAAAGGGTAACAAATAGAAAAAATAGGGCGCCTGGGTGGCCCAGTTGGTTAAGCGTCTGCCTTCGGCTCAGGTCATGATCCCGGGGTCCTGGATCGGGTCCCACATCGGGCTCCCTGCTCCGAGGGGAGTCTCCTTCTCCCTCTCCCTCTGCCCCTCCCCCTATGCTCGTGCTCTCTCTGTCAAATAAATAAATAAAATCTTAAGAAATACAAAAAATAACAAATATGGTAGATATGAATCCAACTATACCAATAATCACTTAAGAGGTGCCTGGGGGGCTCAGTCGGTTGGGCCTTTGAGTGATGATCTTGGGGTTGTGGGACTGGGCCCAGAGTTGGGCTTGTCCCTCTCCCTCTGCTCCTCTCATCTCTTGCGTGCTCTCTCTCTAAAATAAATAAATAAAATCTTTTTAAAAAATCACTTAAAACATCAATGGTCTAAAGACACTAATTAAAAGACAGAAGCTTTCAAAGTGAATAAAAAACAAGACCCAATTTTATGTTGTTTACCAGAAACTCACTTTATTTTTTTAATTACCAAATTATTTTACTTCATTTTCTTTACATTCTCTTAAGAGACTCACTTTAAATATAAAGATACAGAGAGATTAAAAGTTAAGGGAGAGAGAAAGATATACATGCACTATCAAAAGAAAGCTACCGTAAATATATATATTATTTCATTTATATTTACTTATATATATTTATGTATTTATATTATATATATTTTTTAAAGCAATCTCTACAATGTGGGGCTCAAATTCACAACCCTGAGATCAAGAGTCACATGCTCTACCATCTGAGCCTGCCATGTACCTGAGGAGTAGCTATATTAATGTCAGACAGATCAGACTCCAGAGCAAGGAAAATTATTGGGTGTAAAGAGGGACATTACATAATGATAAAGGGATCAATTATCCAAGAAGACATAACACTCCTTAATGTGTATACATCTAGCAACAGAGCATTAAAATACATGGGGCAAAAACTGATAGAACTTCAAGGGGAAATAGTTAAATCCACTCTTACATGGGAGACCTTGACACCCCACTATAAGCAATTCATGGATCCAACAGACAGAAAACCAGTAAGGACATGGTTGAACTGAATAACACTATCAATCAACTGGTCTACCAACATCTGTAAAATACTTCACCCAACAGCAGCAGAATACACACTCCTCTCAAGCTCACATGGAGCACTTACCAAGATAGACAACATTCTGGGACATACCTTGACAAATTTAAAAGAATAGAAATCACACAAAGTTTGCTCTTGGACCACAGTGGAATTAAACTAGAAATCAATAACAAGAAATGGCTGGGAAGTCCCCCCAGATACTTGGAAATTGAACAATACACTTTTAAATAGCACATGGGTCAAAGAAGTCTCAAGAGAAAATTTTAAATACTTTGAATTAAAGGAAAATGAGAATACAACTCATCAAAACTTGTGGGAGGCAGTGAAATTTGCACTTAGAGGGAAATTTATAACATTGAAAGCATATATTAGAAAAGAAGAAAGATCTAAAATCGATAATGTAAGCAAAATGAGAAATCTTAGGAAATGAGAAAAAGAAGAGCAATTTAAGCAAGAAGAAAAGAAATAATAAAAATTTGAGTGGAAATCAATAAAGTTTAAAATGGAATCAATAGAGACAATTGATGAAACTAAATGCTGATTCTTTGAAAAATGGATAAAATTGATAAATCTTTATTCAGGTTAATTAAGAAAAAAGAGAGAAGACACAAATTGCTAATATTAGAAACAAAAGAGGGGCCATCACTACTGATCCTATGGACATTAAAAGGATAATAAAGGAATACTATGAACAACTCTATGTCCATAAATTTGATAGCCTAGATGAAATGGACCAATTCTGTGAGAGACACAACCTGCCAAAACACACACAAGAAGATATGGACAATCTGAATAGGCTTATATCTATTAAAGAAATTGCATGAATACTTAATAACCTTCCAAAACAGAAAGCATCAGGCCAGGTGGATTCACTGGTGAACTCTGCCAACATTTAAGGACGAAATTATACCAATTCTCTACAATGTTTTCTAGAAGATAGAAGTTGTGGGGTGCCTGGGTGGCTCAGTTGTTAAATGTTTGCCATTGGCTCAGGCCATGATCCCAGGGTCCTGGGTTCAAGTCCTGCGTTGGGCTCCCTGCTTGGTGGGAAGCCTGCTTCTTCCTCTCCCATTACCCCTGCTTGTGTTCCCTCTCTTGCTGTGTCTCTTTCTGTCAAATAAATAAAATCTTAAAAAAAAAAAAGAAGATAGAAGTTGAGGTAATTCTTCCCATATAATTCTATGAGGTCAGCATTACCCTCATTCCAAAACCAGACAAAGGCATTACAAGAAAACTTCAGACCAATATCTCTCATGAACATAGATGTAAATATCCTTGGCAAAATATTAACAAATCAAATTCAACAATGTATAAAAAGAGTTATACACCATGACCAAGTGGGATTTATCCCAGGTAGGCAATGCTGGTTCAACATTTTAAAAATTAATGTAACTCATCACATCAAGAGGCTAAAGCAGAAAAATCATATGATCATATCAATAGATGTAGAAAAAGCATGTGACAAAATCCAACACTTATGTATAATTAAAAAAAATCTTAGCACACTAGGAATAGAGGAGAACTTCCTCAACTTGATAAAGAACAGTTGCAAAAAACATAGCTAATATCATTCTTTTTTTTTAAGATTTTATTTGTTTATTTGACTGAGAGAGACAGCTAGAGAGGGAACACAAGCAGGGGGAGTGGGAGAGGGAGAAGCAGGCTTCCCGCGGAGCAGGGAGCCCAATGTGGGGCTCTATCCCAGGATCCTGGGATCATGACCTGAGCTGAAGGCAGATGCTTAACGACTGAGCCACCCAGGCGTCCCAGCTAATGTCATTCTTTTTTGTTTTTTTTAAGATTTTATTTATTTATTTGACAGAGACACAGCGAGAGAGGGAACAAAAGCAGGGGGAGTGGGAGAGGGAGAAGCAGGCTTCCCGTGGAGCAGGGAGTCTGATGTGGGGCTCGATCCCTCAACCCTGGGATCATGACCTGAGCTGAAGGCAGATGCCCAACGACTGAGCCACCTAGGCGCCCCCAGCTAATGTCATTCTTAAGGGTGAGAAACTAGATGCTTTCCTTCTAAGATCAAGAACAATGCAAGGACATCCTCTTTGAGTACTCATATTTAGCATTGTATTGGAAGTTCTAGATAATGCAATAAGACAAGAAAAAGAAAGAAAATATATACCAATTATGAAGGAGAAATAAAATTGTCATTGTTCACAGATGGCATGATTGTCTATATAGAAAATCTCAAGAAAGAGGCACCTGGATAGCTCAGTCAGTTGAGTGACCAACTCTGGATTTTGGCGCAGGTCATGATCTCAGGGTCATGGGATCCAGCCCCAAGTCAGGCTCCATGCTTAGCATGGAGTCTGCTCAAGATTCTCTCCTTCTCCCTCTGCCCCTCGCCCTGCTCAAACGCTCTCTCTCTCTCTCTCTCAAAAAAATAAATAAATAAATAAATAAATAAGTAAATTCTTTTTTAAAAAAAGAGAAAAAACCCCAAGAAATTCCGAAAGATTCAACAACAAAAATTCCTGGATCTAGTAAGCAATTAAAGCAAAGATGAAAGATACAAGATTAATATACAAAAATCAATTTTTTATATACCAGCAATAATCAATTGAAATTTGAAATTAGAAACATAATACCTTTTACATTGGCACCAAAAAAGATAAATACTTACGTATAAATCTATCAAAATATGTATAAAATTTATGAGGAAGGCTATAAGACTCTAATGCAAGAAATTGTAGAAGATCTAAATAAATGGAGAGATATTCCCTGTTCATGAATAAGCCTCAATAACTTCAAAATGGGGACGGCTGGGTGGCTCAGTTGGTTAAGTGGCTGCCTTCGGCCCGAGTCATGATCCCAGGGTCCTGGGATCGAGTCCCACATCGGGCTCCTTGCTCAGCAGGGAGCCTGCTTCTCCCTCTCTCTCCTTCTGCTTGTGCTCTCTCTGTCAAATAAATAAAATCTTAAAAAAAATAACTTCAAAATGTCAGTTCTTACCAACTTGATCTATAGATTCAATGCAATCCCAGTCAAAATCTCAGCAAGTTCTTTTGTGGATACAAAAAACTGGTACTAAAATTTATATGCAGAGGCAAAAGATCCAAAATAGCCAACATAACACTGAAAGAGAATAACAAAGTCAGAAAACTGACATTACCCAACCCAAAGAGTTACTATAAAGCTGCAGGAATCAAGACAGTGAGGGGCACCTGGCTGGCTCAGTCAGTGGAGCAAAGGACCCCTGATCTCGGGGTCATGAGTTTTAGCCCCATGATGGGTGTAGAGATTACTTGAAAATAAAATCTTTTTAAAAAGACAGTGTGGTATTGGTGAAGAATAGACAAATCAATGGAACAGAATAGAGAGCCCAGAAATAGACCCACACAAATATAGCCTTTTGATCTTTGACAAAGGAGTACAAGTAATTCAATGGAGAAAGGATAGTCTTTTCAACAGATGGTGCTGAGACAACTGAATATTAATATGCCAAAAAAAGTCTAGATAAAGACTTCAGAACTTTCTGGAAAATAATTCAAAATGGATCATAGATGTACATGTAAAACACAAAATTATAAAACTTTTCGAGGATAGCATAGAAGAAATGACTAGATGACCATGTGGTTCCAAATCTAGGACATTCTGGAAAATTCTAAACTATGGAGACAAAAAAAAAATCAATGGTTGCCAAGGGTTCAGAGGGAAAGAGGGATAAATAGGTAGTACACAGGGGGTTTAGGGCAGTGAAACTATTCTGTATGATATTTTAATGGTACATACATGTCATTATACATTTTTCAAAATCAACAGAATGTATAACACAAAGAGTGAACCTTAATGTAAACTCTAGACTTTAATAATTATATATTGGGGTGCCTGGCTGGCTTGGTTAGTGGAGCATGTGACTCATGTGACCTCAGGATTGTGAGCTGGAGCCCAACGTTGGGTGTAGAGATTACTTAAAAATAAAATCTTTTAAGGGCACCTGGGTGGCTCAGTTGGTTAAGCGACTGCCTTCGGCTCAGGTCATGATCTTGGAGTCCCGGGATCGAGTCCCGCATCGGGCTCCCTGCTCAGCGGGAAGTCTGCTTCTCCCTCTGACCCTTTCCCCTCTCATGCTCTCTCTCTATCTCATTCTCTCTCTCAAATAAATAAATAAAATCTTTAAAAAAAAATAAAATAAAATCTTTTAAAAAATTACGTATCAAGGGGCACCTGGGTGGCTCAGTTGGTTAAGCATCTGCTCAGGTCATGATCTCAGGGTCCTGCGTTCGAGCCCCACATCAGGCTCCCTGCTCAGCGGGGGATCTGCTTCTCCCTCTCCCTCTGCTCTTCCCCTCTCCTCATTCTCTTTTTCTCTCTCTCTCAAATAAATAATCTTTTAAAAAATTACATATCAATATTGTCTCATCAATTATAACAAATGTATCACATTATAATGCAAGATGTGAGTAATAGGAAAATGGGGGTGTGCAGGTGTATGTGAGGTGGTATATGACAGTTCTCTGTACTTTCTGCTCAACTTTTTTGTAAAACTAAAACTGGCTCCCCAACATCTATCAATTAATTTTAAACACACACACCCACACACAAATAAGCAAGTCACAGGCTGTCCATAGAAAACAATAGCATGGATTATGATCTCATAATCATATCTGTCCATCTATGCTTTCATCCTGTAGAGACATGATGAAGCCGTGTAGGGAGAATTCTGTAATGATATTCATAAAAGAGAAAATCCCACTTATGGGGGCACCTGGGTGGCTCTCTGCTGGTTAAGTGTTGGACTCTTGGTTTGGGCTCAGGTCATGATCTCAGGGTCCTGAGATGAGCTTCACACTGAGCATGGAGCCTGCTTAAGATTCTCTCTCTCTCTTTCTCCCTCTGCTCCTCTCCCCGCCACCTCCCCCCTGCTTGCTCCTGGGGGCTTTGCACTCTCTAAAAAAAAAAGAAAAAAAAGAAAATCCCACTTATGATGTTGATTTATTGCTTGTTTTCTTTGTAGTTTCTGAATTGTTTGGATTGTTTTCTGTTGAGCATGTATTCTTTTAATAAAACCAACTATCACCATTTAGGAGGTGCCTGGTTGGCTCAGTCCCTAGAGCATACAACTCTTGATCTCAGGGTCCTTCGTAAGACCCCACCTTGGGTGTGGAGCCTACTTAAACAAACAAACAAACTCCCTTTAAAAAAAACTATCACTATTGAAAGTAAAAAAAAAAAAAAAAAGAAATTAATGAAGTAATGTGACATTTCTTGTACCCCTGAGTTCGTGGGCAAGTATTCATATATTTATATTCATATGTATGTACTTGCAGTGAAAAAAATGACTACAAAGCTTTATACCAAGATGATAGGATAATAGGCAGCTTTTTTTAAAGTGCATTTTTCTTTTTCTTTTTTCCCGCAATTTTTAATCACGCCCTTTCTCAGCTCACAAGCTTTCCATATCACGCACAGCTAAATAAAAATACCTTCAGTTCTTCTAGTTTATTAAATGGCCCACAGCCCTTGTGGGAGGTCCACAGTCCCCATCTGAGAAGTTAGGGAAAGACAGGTTCTTAGACTCGGTACATTATTTAACCCTCACAGTGACCCATCTTACTGGGGGAGGGAAGAAGAGACAGCCCCGGAAGTGGAGGGACACGGGTTCGAACTCGGGTCGTTGGGGCTCCAGGGTAAATGAGGTTCTTCCCAGGGCCCCATGGTTCATCTACATTCCGAGGCCGACGCCCACAGACAGCGCCTCAGTCCGTGGCCACCTCTGCCCCCTTGCGGCACTTTTCGGAACGACAGGCCGCCTTCCTGTCTAGAAATGAGGGGCCAGCCGTCTGGGCTGAGCTAGAAGAAGGGACTCCTCAGTGCCCAGGCCACACAGACACAGAACCCAAGAGAAGGACTGACCCTACCCACTCTCTGCTTCCCACAGATGCAGAGACCGAGGCAGAGGGAAGAAGGGATGATGTCCCGGTGCGGGGGGGGGGGGGGGGGGGTGGCGCAGGCTGCAAGCAGAGCCAAGCCTGGAATCTGGTCTCTAGAATCCAGCCTCACCGCTGAGCACCAGACGGGGGCTCCCAGACAGGGGCCTGAGCCAGGCCAGGCCTGCAGCCTTTCCCTCCCTTCATTCTCCTGCCACTCCGTGGACTTTCACCTCGCCTTCCTGAACTATTACTATAATAAGACTTATCATTGTTCTACAAGGACATCTTTGAAAAAAGTCAATAAATGTGTATTTTTTTAATAAAGAACTTTATTTTTTTAAAGATTTTATTTATTTGACAGAGAGAGAGACAGCGAGAGAGGGAACACAAGCAGGGGGAGTGGGAGAGGGAGAGCCAGGCCTCCTGCGGAGCAGGGAGCCCGACACGGGGCTCGATCCCAGGACCCCAGGATCATGACCTGAGCCGAAGGCAGACGCCCAATGACTGAGCCACCCAGGTGCCCCAATAAATGTATTTTTTTAAAAGATTTTATTTACTTACTTGAGAGTGAGAGAGAGAGCATGAGCAGGGAGAGAGACAGATTCCCCACTGAGCAGGGGGCCAGACATGGGGCTCGATCCCATGACCCTGGGACCATGACCCCAGCCAAAGACACACACCTAACCAACTGAGCCACCCAGGTGCCCCGGTCAATAAATGTATTTAAAGGGAGAACTTGCCTGTTGCTACTCTTAAGTGGAAATTAGTGTCACTTTATACATAATAACAAGAAAAGTATGATAAAACAAGACAATGTTATTAAATGCTACTGGATACTGTTTCTCACAAAAGCTGTGCTTGGCCTGTTCTTTGTTCAACAGGAAGATTAGTCAAGTATCAGAGAAGGGATTTTCAAACACATCTTACATTCCAACCCAGGAGACAAATATGAAGATGAAACAAAAATTTCACAAAATAACACCCTTATTTTTCTGATATTTTCTATTCTCTTTTATTCAATCTTTTTTTTTTTTTAATGCTCAAAGGCAGGTAGATAACGAAATATAAAAAACATGGGTGGGATTGAAACTGTTTGATGGTACATGGGGGCTCACACTTTCTGTTTTGGGGTATGCTCGAAATTGCAAATTAGGGTGCCTGGGTGGCTCAGTGGGTTAAGCATCTGCCTTCGGCTCAGGTCACGATCCCGGGGTCCTGGGATCAAGCCCTGCTTTGGGCTCCCTGCTCAGCGGGGAGTCTGCTTCTCCCTCTGTCCCTCCCCCCTGCTCATGCACTGGTGTGCTCTCTCTCGCTCAGATAAATAAATAAAATCTTTTTAAAAATTGCAAATTAAAAAGATTAAAAATTTAAGAACTTCTGGTTTGTATTCAGTACACTGATTTTACAACTCACTAAGGGGTCATAACCCATAACTGGAACTCCTTTGAGAATATTTAAAAGCCCCCTAACACCATCCAGAAATATCACCTGAATATAATCAACAGATTGAAAGAGAATTAAGAAGGAAATGCTGTGGGGCTGCCGGGTGTCTCAGTCAGTTAAGCATCAGACTAGGTTTTGGCTCAGATCATGATCTCAGGGTCGTGAGATCAAGCTCTGCATTGGGCTCTCTGCTCAGTGCAGAGTCTGTTTGAGATTCTCTCCCTTTCCCCCCTCTAAAATAAATAAATAAAATCTTTAAAAAAAAAAAAGGAAGGAAATGCCTTCCCACTATACTTTTTTTTTTTTTTAAGATTTTATTTATTGGGTGCCTGGTGGCTCAGTTGTTAAGTGTCTGCCTTCGGCTCGGGTCATGATCCCAGGGTCCTGGGATCGAGCCCCACATCGGGCTCCCTGCTCAGTGGGGAGCATGCTTCTCCCTCTCCCACTCCCCTGCTTGTGCTCCCTCTCTCGCTGTGTCTCTCCCTGTAAAATAAATAAATAAAATCTTTTAAAAAAAGATTTTATTTATTTATTTGGCAGAGAGAGCACAAGCAGGGGGAGTGGCAGGCAGAGGGAGAAGCAGGCTCCCCGATGAGCAGAGAACCTGACGTGGGGCTGAATCCCAGAACACTGGGATTATGACCTAAGCCGAGGCAGATGCTTAACTGACTCAGCCACCCAGGGTTCCCCAACTATACTTAATTATCTCCCAAGATGGCCACCACCAATTTCTCCTCCCCGTATACGTGTGCCATTCCCACATCAAGAAGTGAAGCCTATTTCCTCTCCCTTGAATCTGAGCGAGCCCAAACCAAGCCCCTTGGCCTGGTCCTCTAGGCCTTTCCTGAGCTGGTCCCTGCCTGGCCTCATCCCGGCTGCTTGCACACTCTTCTCCAGCCAACTTGAACCATCTGGAAGAAACTGTGCCTTTCACCTCTGTTCCTTCCACCCTGAACACCCTTTCTCCTTGTGGTTGCTCCTTTTGAGTCTCCCTTCTGTATGCACCACCACCTCCAGAAAGCTCTATCTGCACCCACCCCACGCTTGTGCAGGCCCCTCTGGGCTCCATGAGCTCCCACTTGCCCCCATGTGATCACACGGGCTGCTGCGTCTGTCTGAGGGTGGGGTCCCCTCTGCTGAGTCCCAGCACTGCCCGGCCCAGGGCTGGCATGAGGATGGGGACATACCAGGGATACAGCAAACAATCGGACATGCGGGTGGAGGAGCAGATGGCTGAGGGAGAGGCACCATCCTGCCCAGGCCTGGGACTGGCCCATGGCCAGCTCAGACATCCATAAACCAGCAATCATTGGGCAACTTCCTGTCTAAAGGGGACCGCTCTAAGGAAGGACACAGACTCCCTGCACTCACAGGACCACCTTCTCATGGGGCAGATGGACAAAAACATGGTAAGTCAGATGCAGAGCTTAGCAAGCTCCAGTAAGTGTTGTAGAGCCAAGTAAAGCAGAGAGAGGACATGAGGAGGGAAGGGTATAATCTTAAGTAGGGCAGGGAGGCAAGGCCTCACTGAGCCTTCCTCTCTTCTTCCCAGTCCGCTTCTGCCTTCTGTCTTCTATCTCGAGGTGAGGGAGCCACAGCAAGATCTGGGGGAAGAGCATTCCCAATAACTGAAACAGCAGGTGCAAAGGCCCTGAGGTGGGAGAGTACCTGGGGGTTTGAGGAGCCCTGAGGAGGTCAGTGTGGCTGGAGCGGGCTGAGGGAGAGAGGGTGGAAGGTAACAAGGAGGCAGGACAGGGGCATATTCACTGAGAAGCTAATAAAGCTGAAGCGGCAGTCCCTTTCATCTACCAGGCCACGCACCTCACTGGTGGGTGCCTTGCAATGGGCTCGTGCTTTTTTTTTTTTTCTAAGTTTTCTTTATTTAAGTAATCTCTACACCTGACGTGGGGCTCGAACTTGCGACCCCGAGATCAAGAGTCGCACACGCTCCCTCTGAGCCAGCCAGGTGCCCCGGTCAAAGGGTTTTGTAAAATCTGCGAAAGTAAGTTAAATGCCTTTTCTCACACTCTATGTGTTACAAAAGCCACTTTAAACATTTCCCAAGAAACCTAGGTCGGTTATTGCGATGTAATGCGTGTCACTCCACTTCCTAATGTTCAGTTAATTTACTGTTTTTAATTCGTTTTATCCTCTTGGGAAACGTTCCTGTTGAAATGTAATATGCATACAGGAAAGGACACACATCATAAGCGTACAGCTCAATGAATTTTCATAGAGGCGCCGACACCAGACCGAAAACCAGGTGACCAGCTCCCTGACACCTCGCAGGGGTATGACCACTTACCCCACCTTCTCGCCGCACAGATTAATTTGTCTGGTCTTGAACTTCACATGAGTGGGTATCACTCATTCCTGTTGTTGCATCGTCGTCTGGGGTATGAAAAGGCTACCATTCACCTCTTGTCCTCTGCTGATGGGCATTTAGTCTGTTTCCAGTGTGGAGCTGTGATGAATAGTGCCACGAACATTCTAGAACATGTCTCTTGGTGCACACACTTGCACATTTCTGTTGGTGCTGACACAGTGGAACCGCTGGCTCTGAGAGTGGCCATGGGTTCTACCTCACTAGGCGCTGCCAAGCTGTTTCCCAAAGTGCTCAGACCAGACAAGCAACCAGTATTGATCACAGTGGTCAAGACCACTCACCACTCTCCTCCATTCTGACTCTTCATCCCAGAGTCTCTCATTTTGTACTTGTAAGATTATATTCTTTTTCTTTTCTTTATTTTTTAAAGATTTTATTTGAGAGAGAGAGAGAACAGAGAGAGAGCACGCGCGTGGGGGGGGGGGGGGGGGAGGCCAGACGGAGAAGGAGAAGCAGGCTCCCCGCTAAGCAGGGATGCAGGGCTCAATCCCAGGACTCTGGGATCACGCACAATCTGAGCTGAAGGCAAACGCTTAACCGTCTGAGCCACCCAGCTGCCCCTATATTCTTTTTCTTAAAGAGGGCTTCCTACATTATGAAAACTTCAGGCCCCACAAAATCTTGCTCTACCCCAAGGGAGGGCTTTGTAGAAGATGGGAAGGTTCTGAGTGAGCTGGGAGCCCAGAGAGGGTCCTGAGCACAGGAGGGATGAGGTCTGAGTTAGGTGCGTGGATCAGATTGGGGGCACAGGGGGAGGGAAGGAGGCAGGTGAGCGGGGCTGAGGATGGTATTTTAGGAATCATCAGGGCTTGGTTGGTGTTCAGAGTCTCTGGATTGAGGCCACCCTGGGAGTTAGTGCGGCCAGAAAAAAAGACCCAGGATGTGCCCAGGGGTGCCCCAACATTAACAAAGAAAGAAGGAGGAACCAGCCAAGGACCCCCCCCCCCAGGGAACTGGGAGGAGAGACCGATGTAAGGAGGGACGGCGTGTCGCACACCCATGCCATCCCACTACTGCCCTTTGGCTGGCCACTGATGTCTTCCGCTCCCTGTGAGGTCAGCTCCTCCATGTCCCCCCCAAAGTATCACCTTCACCATGCTGGGTCCCCCTCCCAGATTACTTCTGTAGAGCAGTGTAACTACAGTTATGCTCTGTATTCGTTTATTGCCTGTCCCCTCCGTGTCTGCTTCCTGAGGCAGTGACTTTACTCCTCCCTGTCGCTGCTGTATTCCCAGTGTCCAGTTCGGGATCTAGACTATCACAGGAGATAGGAGATAGTTAGGGAATATATTTAGCAGAGGGGGAAACAGGTGGAGATGGGAAGGCGATTTGCCAGAGGTTACGCGGAGAAGGCAGGGCAGGGACTTGGGTAAAGCCTGGGGCGCCAAGGCCGAGATCCCCCTGGCCCTCTTGCCCCGCTTCGGGCCTCATTTGGTCCCTCTGGACTCCCGGGTCCGAACCCGAGCCCAGGGCAGGGCTGGGCTCCAGGCGGGCGGAGACCGCGGCGCCATCTGGGAATCGCCGCTAGAGGGCGCTGCCGACGCGCGTCCGCGCCCCGGGAGGAGCCGCGTGGGCTGAACCCGCGGAGGACGAGAGAGCAGAGGGTCCGCACTGGGGGTGCGGGCGGGGACGCGATGGGGACAAGGAGGCCAGACGGAGGCTACGGGCACCCCTAGGAAGACCTTCACCAGCCTGGGGAGGGAAGCAGCATGAGGAGAGGCTTCCCACGAGATGAGTCTTTAATTCTGTCCTGAAAAGTAAGTGGGAGGTGGAGGTTGAGAAGAAGGGCGTGGGGGTCCCGGTGGGGAGGGGACAGTAAAGACCCCAGCTGGTGTCTAGGACCGGTTAAGTACAGCTTGGTCAGCGGGTCTTGATCCGGATGGGTCTTCCGGCGGAGGTGTTAGAAATACAGAGTAAGGGCTGGGCAGGCTCCCCCAGCCCTGTCCAGACCCAGGCCCCCTGGCACTTCCTGGGAGCATCAGCATTTAGACTTTTGCGGGTGCTCCTGGTCTCTGCCCTGAGTGTGGGGACATTGGTGCCTCCCACAGGGCCTGGCAGGGGGCAGACACCCCGGACTGCTTCACTGAGTGGCCAGGACCCCGGGGCTGCCTCTCATCATCTGTAAAATGGGGCTCCAGGGGATGGTCTGAGGCCCCCTCCAGGGCCCTGGGTCCAAAGTCAGCAGGAAGGATTGGCTCCTACGGGCCCACTCCCAGCAAACTGTCCCTCCCGCTTCCTATTGCAAGAGTTTCTGGGGGGAAATGTCGAGAATAATAATAATTATATAATAATAATGGCTTTGCTTTCTATATTCCAGGAACTTTTCTAAGTGATGTCTATATTTCTTAGATCAGTTAATCCCCCAACAATACAACGAGTAAGGAACAATTACCAATTCCCTTTAATAAATGAAGAAACAGACTCAGAGAGGGACATAGTTTGTCCAAAGCCACACAACTGGGAACGAGCCTTCTGGCTCCAGAGCCTCTGGGTCCCTAAGGTCTTTTGAGTACCCCAGCCCCAAAGCAGGGATAAAGAGATCCCCAAACCTCAGCCCTGCTCTGAGCAAAGAGACATATGTGGCTCTGGAGGTCTCCTCCCAGGCTGGGGTCCCCTTCATCCTGGGGACTGCCGAGCCCCAGAGCTCAGCTGGACACGGGCAGTAAGCCCTGGGTTGGGGGATGGTGCCTGTCTGGCTGGTACTGGCACTGGAGTGGCTGCATGGGCTAAAATCCCAACTGACCACTCTCCGCTGTGTGATTCCAGGCAAGTCACTAGGTAGCTCCGTGCCTCAGTTTCCCCTTCTGTAGAATGAAGATAATAAGAGCACCTCTTTTAGAAGATTGTTGTGACGGCCGGCACCTGAGTGGCTCACTTGAAGCCTGCGACCCCTGATTTTTGGGGTCATGGATTCAAGTCCTACACTAGAGTTTACTCAAAACAAAGGGGAGAATGGGAGGATAGAAAATATAGGGAGATTTTCCTGTATGTGCATGACATAGCTCTAAAGTTTCTATCAAGGGACCGATGGCGTGATTTAACCCTAGGGAGGGGAACTGGGAGCTTCGGGTTCGAGGTCAAAAGGAAATTTTTTGCTGCATGCGTATAAGATATCTAAAAGGGACATTTTGTGTGTTAACTCCCTGAATGAGGGCAGGGAGAGGGAAATAAAGGCGTGAATTCAGGGTTTCGAACTTCTACACCATAAGGGGCGAGGCAAGAAATGTGAATGAGTGAAGTGGTCAACTTTAGAAAGTGGTAAGAGACTGAGGCAGAGTCCTGTCTATCTAACCTGCCATTCCTAATCCCCCTCTCTGCTGCCTTCCACTTCACAGGATGGAAAAGACAAATGACTCACTTCCCCACTCTCCTTTGGAGTGGTCCTGTAACACATCTCTGGTCAATTAGATCTAAGGAGTCTTGTTCTTCAGGATAAAAAGGGACAAATGCTTCCAATTAACCCTGAACTTAACCATCCCTCTTCCTTCCTGTCTTAAATGTGAATGCAGATGAAATGCCAGGAGCCTTGGCAGCTATCTTGTAAACAAGAGGGAAAAGCCAAGCGAATTGCAGAGACACCAGCCCTGACACCATTGGCCTGGTAAAACAAAGCCAGCCAGAGCTGATCTCCAAGCTCACCGTGATTGGGGGGAAATCAACTGCTATTTGTCTAAATCATTGTGATCTGTTTTGTATTTTTTGTAGCCAAACACATTCTTAATTTTACCGAGGATGGTTATTTGATAGAATTCAGAAGAGTAGGGAAAGTGAGAGGCTGGACAGAAGTCAGTGGAGGGCAAAGGTCAAGGCCAGAGACTTTTTGTTTGAAGGGAGGGGAGGTCTGAGCGTGTTTTTATTATAATAACCAATGTTTGTTGAGCACACACGATGTGTGGGGCACAGGGATTTACACAGATCAACTTACTTCTCACCACAATCTTCTGAGCCAGGACTGGCTTTATCTCCCTTCATCCTCAGAGAACCTTGGCCCAGAGATGCAAAGCAACTTGTCCAAAGGTCCTCGAGCTACTAGGCAGTGGAGACAGGATCCGAACTCAAGTAGATGGGAGTCCAGCCAAAAGTGGAATCTTGGACCCCTCAGTCAATGAAGCCAGTGAATAAGCAGGCACCCCATAGAGCCTCAGTCTCCCACTGTGTGAAACGGGGCTGACCGTCTCACCTCCAGTGTTGGGGCACCAGGAGCCTGCCTTTCTAAGGGTGGCCCTTGGGAGGGCCGAGCCAAGAGCGGATGGCACTGGGGCGTGGGGCGGGTGCTGAGATGGGCCAGCAGGGTGAACTGGCATCAGCTGGCCCAGCGGGCCAGGGGTGGAAGGTGGCGCTGTCTGGAGCTTCGGGTCGGCGAGGTCAGCACCTCCCCTTCCGGCTGGCTCCATCTCTGAGTCCCTCTGCCCTGCCAGGAACCCTGCCACGAGCGGCGGCCACCCACTGGGGTGGAAGGAGTTTGTGGATGATGGCTACTGGGGGCAGGGGACCCGGAGGGATCAGCCCGGTCCTGGCTCCAGGGTCAGCTGAAATGCTGTAGGCTCTGCAATCCCGCCGGTCTTCCCTGGGCCTCAGTTTCCTCCTCTATAAAATGGGGCTTGAACAGCACCTCCATGGCCTGTTGAGCCGGTTCACGGAGATGACCGCAAGGCTTCAGGGCGGTGCGTGCGGGGAGGCGCGGGGAGGCGCGGGGAGCCCCAAAGCGGCCCGTGGGGAGGAGTGTGCGGGCTGTGCAGCGTGTGGGTCCCTCCCAGGCCGATCTCACTCCTGGTCCGCCCCAGTTCCCGCCCCGAGCATTTCCGGGCCGGCCTCAGGAAATACCAGACCCCCGCCCCACGCGGTCCCCGCGGAGCCCCCGGCCAGCCTCGCCCGCCGCTCCTCCCCCTCCTTCCGGCCGCCGGGGCTTTGCTCACATCTCCGCCCCAGGGGAGTGCCAGCTCTAATGGGCCGGTCCTCGAGACTCGCCCGCTGCTGCCATTGGAGCCTTCTAGATGGTCTGCATCTCCTCCCTCGTCCTCCTCTAATTCTTTACTCCCGCGCTGGGAGAAGGCAGGTTGAGGGCAGGGCTGGGGCGGGGCTGGGGCCTCAGGAACTGGGATGCTACACCCTCGAGGCAAGGGTGCTGTGATGTAGGAAAAAGTTGGGGACATTCTGGAAACCCAGAAGAGGAATCAGGGAAGTAATCCGGGAAGGCTGCCTGGAGAAGGTGACATTTAAGTCTGGCGTTAACCAAGGACAAGGGTTTCAGACAATACTTCATTTATTCAACAAGCATTTATTGAGCACCTACTTCGTGCCAGTCCCAGTGCGAGGCCAGATAGGTTTGTGCTTTCGTGGGTTTTACACTGGGGGAGTCCGAGGAGGAAGCAAACTGACAAACTGGGCACAGAGCTACTGAGAAAGAAAACGGTGGGGGCAGGGGGAGGGCCTTGGGCTAGTCTGAGGTTGGTGGTCAGAAGGGCTTCCCTTCCCTGAGGAAAAGGCATCAGAATGACTGGAAGCATGCACAAACAATGAATCATGGGACACTACATCAAGAACTAATGATGTAATGTACGGTGATTAACATAACAATACAAAATTT
>NW_027397105.1:11137067-11237428 GCF_003265705.2 Callorhinus ursinus | reverse complement strand
AGTGACTTACCCAGGGTCACACGTGTTAGAGCCAGGATTTGAGCCTGGAGTGCAGGGACGGGAACTGCTAACCACAGGGGGCTCCGTGGCCCCTTGAGGCCAACCCACCGCCGCCGCCACCGCACACCCCTCTGGGAGCTGAGGCCAGCCTCCCCTGCGTGCCACACAGGGCCCCCAGGGGCAGGTACTGACGGAGGGGACAGCCAGCTGTTGATAGGAGACACTGCCCTGGGACAGGCAGGAGCGGAAATTGCCGTGGGATGGTGGAGGCTGTGGTGGCCATGATGTGGTTTCTCCAGGGCCCCTGTGGTCACAGCCTGGGCCCTGTGCCTGCCTCCTGTGGCTTCTTCAGTCACAGGATGTCAGAGGAGTCCTCGCCGGGGCCTGTTCTGTTTCCCAGACTTGGGCTGGGAGTCTTGATGGGACCCTCTTCAGTCCCTGGAGACCTCCCTTCCTTTTTCTCCTGGGAGGCTGGGGTTGGTCTCCCTGTTTTGTAGAAAAGGAAACTCAGCTTCAGAGAGCGACAGCGGCCGGGCTGGGGTCACACAGCGGAAGAGCTGCGCCAGGAGCCCCCAGCTCTTGGCATCTCCCCTTCCTTGTCTCATCTTCCCATGCTCCTGAAGGTGAGTCCCGGGAAGCTCATCCAAACAAAAGACTTGAACTTGCATCCTTGTTCTGCATGCTTCTGGGGGTTCCAAATGAAGACATTCCATCGGTCTTCAAACATGATTGAGCTCCTACCCTGAGCCCGGGCCCCGTGCACATAGGATGAGCTCTACGAATGTTATCTCTGGGGCGCCTGGGTGGCTCAGATGGTTAAGCGTCTGCCTTCGGCTCAGGTCATGATCCCAGGGTCCTGGGATCGAGTCCCGCATTGGGCTCCCTGCTCAGTAGGGAGCCTGCTGCTCCCTCTGCCTCTCTCTCTCTCTCTCTCTCTCTCTGTCTCTTATGAATAAATAAAATCTTAAAAAAAAGAGTGTTATCTCTGGTCTCCATTCATAGAGGGAGCGGGTAAGGGCACAGACTCGGGGTTCACATACTCTTTACCATCTGCTCGCCATGCCTCTTTCAACCTCCTGTGCCTCAGTTCCCTCGTTGGTGAAATGGTGCATTCCCCGTTGGGTTGGTACGAAGGTTAAATGAGATAATATAGGGAAGTGCTTAGGAGAGGGGCTGCCATGGTGTCTCTTTGTGGACTTTGCTGTTATTATTAGGCACCTACTGCATGCTGTGGCCCTGCACAGACCCGCCCCATCCTTACAGTCACCGATGAGGCAGATGCTTTCACATCTCCACTTCACAGATGGGCGATGGGGATTCGACAGCAGCTGCCGGTTGCCCAGAGTCTCACAGCTAGTGAGATGTGGTGTCAGGACAGAAACCCAGGCCAGGCTGACTCAGACATCCCCGGGGCCCTCTGCCAACAGGGTGACTGTGACTCAAGTTTGCAGGAAGAGAGGGAGAAGGGTGGGGTAAGTGGGTGCTGAGGGGAATCCAAGGCCTCTGTCTTCTCAGAAATAGAAGTGCGTTTAGTGACGTCTGCACATGCTATGGTTGAGGCTGGCAGAGCCAAGGAGCGGCCAGGGAGGGGCCCGGGAGTCCCCTTGACACAGCCAGCTTGTCAAGGCTGCGGGGAAAGGTGTGGTGTCTGCAGGGGCAGCTGGATTTCAACCTGGGCCTCTGAGGCCATGACCTGGGCTCAGTCTCCAGCACTGCGGGAGACGTCCAAGTTGGCCCGGGAGTCCCCAGCCCCCTCTGGCTCTGCCCTAACCTGCCGTATGACTTCAGGCCCAGGCAAGACCTCTTAGGCTCCTGCTCCTCGAGTAGGGAGGGGGAGATGTGGGGGCGGAGGGAGGAGGGCACCATCTTGGGGGTCCGGGAATACTGATGGAGCACTGGACTGGAGGGAATGGAGGACAGGGCGTGTGGGTAGACATCTGGGGGGAGGGCATTCCAGGCAGAGGGAACAGCGAGGGACAGTGTGGAGGAGGCTCCGTGTGCAGGGGGAGGGGTGGGGTGGGGCAGAATGGGCAGGGCCTTCTAGCCATGGAGGAGCCGGGAATTTGATTCTAAGGGTCCTGCCAAGTCCTTGGAGGATTTGAAGGGGGTGATGCAATCTCATTTGGTCTTCCCAGCCACCCCCCTGCCAGCAAGGAACGGCGCCCCCAAATGGCAGTGAGGAAGCTGAGCTCTGAGAGCATCCCTGAGCAAGTCTGAGGCCTTTGTCCCAGGCTCCTGAATCTGCCATTTGTTGGGGGGGGGGGGAGGGAGGAGGGTGCAAGCTACAAGCCCCTCCCCAGGGGACCATAGTCCATTAACCCAGGGCTTACAGACTGGCTTCCACCACTCAACAGACATATTTAGACATTACGCCTGTGGCCAGAACCTTGCAGGGGCCAGTACCAGCCCTCCCTCAAAAAGCTGCCAGACCATGGCGTGACAGAAACTAAGCTGTCTCACCATCTGGGGGGCAGGTGCTAGAAGGGTCTGCAGCCGGAGAAGGCCCGGAGCAGGGCCCGTGGCCATCAAGGAAGGCTTCTGAGGCAGGATGCCTACTGAATCCTAAAAGCCTATCAGCACTCAGCCAGGTCAACCGTTAGAAGGGGTCTGAGGGGTGGAGAGGGAGCTCCAGGCTGAGGGAACAGCACACAGGGACGCTCAGAGGCAAGCACGCGCAGGAGGTCGTCTAAGGTACCCCAGATGATGGGTGGGCCTGTAATGTGGGATGGTGGGGGAGCAGTGATCACAGATAAGCCCAGAGAGGGCAATCGCTTCCCCTCCTGATCTATTCAATGGGTGTTAGAAGAAAGCAGGAGACCAAGGATGGCAAGGGGCCTCGGGCTGGCTGGGCAGGTCCCGACTGGCCCGCTTGTCCCTCCTGTTTTTGTCTCAGTGTTGGGGAGGCTCCGATCCAACAAGCCAGACCAAGAGAATGGGGATACAGTTTTGTTCTCATCCTTCTGCCTGGAGCCTCTCAGCTATAAGCACATTTACGAAAATTAATAACAATATTGCTTTACGTCCTTAAGTGGCATTTCCTTTGGATTAAAGAAAGAAATGGGGAGAAGAGGAGGGAGGGAGGGAGGAAATAAGAAAGAGAAGGAGGCAAGGGAAAAAAAAGATCTGGAGATTTGGCGGTCCCTGGGACAAACCTGTTTAAGCCCCAGTCACCAGCATCACACAGTCGGGGCTCGGAAAGGGAAGGTTGCCCCGGTGAGTGGAGGTGAGGCAGGGAGATCCGGTCTGGAGATGTGGTCTGTGGCGTCAGGAGAGACTGGTAGATCCTGATATTCCTCTTGGCCCAAGGCCCCTTCCCACACTGAGGTCTGCCCTCTTGGCATTCTTCCAACAACACTGAGTTATGAGTTTATGAGTGCCTACTCGGTGCTGGGCCTTAGACTGCATGCTTTCCAACTGTCATCTGAGCATGAAGAAGTAGGCTTTATTGGCCCCATTTTATAGGTAAGGAAGCTCCAGACTCAGAGAGGAGCAATGAGTTGTCCAAGATCGCCTAGCTGGCAAGTGACCGAGTCTGGATTCCAACCCAGGCCTCTCTGTCCCCAGGACCTATATTTTCAACCACTGATACGGCCCCTATAAGGGATCAGATTAGGGGCATGTCTTTGCAAAGAGAAGAGCATCCACATGGAAAAGTGGGAGAACTTAAGCGGTTTCCCCAACATATCTCAAAAGGTTATTCCTCTCTGCTTCTAAAACGCTCTGGATTCTCTTAGGGCTTCACTATGTTCATCTGTGAAGTGGGCCAGTAACCTTGCCTGGCCTCCTCCCCATCTAATGTGAGAAGCCTGCGGGTGGGGCCCAGCCTCAGGAGCATGATGGTTGCTCCTGATTCCCTGGGGATCGGCCAGGTTTGGGGGTTCTGGGACCAGCTCTGCACAGCTCTGTGTAGCCCGACACATGCATACATGCTTCCTTGCAGCTCAGCACTTTCTTTTTTTTTTTAAGATTTATTTATTCATTTTGGAGAGAGAGAGAGAGAGAATCTCCAGCAGCTGCCCCGCTGAGCGCGGAGCCTGACACAAGGCTCGATCCCACCACCCTGAGATCACAACCCGAGCCGAAATCAAGAGTCAAGACATTCAACCAATGAAAGCCCCCGACACAGCACTTTCATATCTTAGGCACTCTGACACAGACAAGGCAGGAGTTATCACTACCCTGTCCACTTTGTAGTGAAGAAAACTGCAGCTCAGAGAGGCAGAGTGAGGTGCCTGAGGTCACACAGCTGCCAAGTCCCTTGCACCCCGGTCTTAGGCATTCCAAATCTCCGTGGCTTCACACAGCACTATCACATGCTCTTCTGCAGGCTTGTCCGCCAGCTCAGGTCTCTCCGGCCCCTCCCGAATCCTCCAAGCTGCAGGCTCTCCACTCAAGCCCCTCCATTTTTCTTCTGGGGAACAAGGAAGGGGATCGGGACTCTGAAAATGGAGTGGAAAGCAAGGACCAGAACGACAGGGCAGTCTGAGCACCTGCCCGCTTATCCTCATGTGGCTCTGGCAGAGGTCTCATGATGGATGCAGGGTTGGGGTGACCAAACTCGTAGGACAGAAAAACTTAGATCTGCAAAAAGGTGAAATGGCTTAATGAATGGAGGAGCTAGGACTTGAACCCAGGCTTTCTGAATCTCAATGTCATGCCCTTGGCATTGGAGGGGGCCATACCCAGAGATTTGACTGTCATCTCAGTCTGGATTTGGACTTTTTGCCCAAAATGATTAGCTGATGCTGACAGAAGGGTGTGATGCAGGCCAAGAGTGAGCAAGGGCAGGGCATGGTCCCCAGCACGATGATGTCGTACATTTCTGCCTCTCTGTATTGAAGACAGCAGCTTTTTAGGAATATAAGCAGCAAGTGATTTGCTATTACACATAAAATATGGTTGGGAGGGCCCTAGGTGAATAAAACTCAGCTTTAAGCATGATTTTAACAAATATCTATTCAGATCTGAATTGATATCAAGAACTAAAGGAGAGATGCTCTGATCGGGTAAGTAAGTGTTGCCAAAGCTCTAAGAGGTTTGCTACCTTCCCTTATTAATGACTTGAATGGAGGCACAGGGTGGGGACAGCTGTTTATTCATCTGGGCTAGACAAGGCGTCACATAGGAGGTCTTTGGTCATGAGCAAAAGAAATGGATTCTGGTTAACTAAAGAAAAAAGTGGAAGGAAATTTAGTGGAAGGAGATAGAGTAGCTCAGAGATTCAAAGGCTAAGCTTGGAAAGGCCACCACCCCATGCAGCTCCAGGATCTTAGAAGGGAGAACTGATGGGCATGACACTGCTGTGGGGTGGTCCATGAAGGAAGGACAGATGCTGGGCAGTTAATCCAATGGAGGACCCCTCCAGGTGGCTAGGATGTTGGCTAATATCATCCAAATTCCCAAAGACAGCACCTGTAGCTGGCAGGTGGGACCGAACTGAACAATACATCATTTTGCAAAGGTTAACTTCAAATTCTTCCTTTGCTCTGAGAACCCAAGATAGGTTGGGGGTACCTGGCATCCCAGTAACCTAGAGACAAGACTGGAATTGCTCTTTCATAGGCTTTATAAGGAACCTGCAAATAAATTTGCACAGGAGTGCAAAGACATAGATGATCAAAGACACACATTGGCATTGTTTCTAGAAACAGAATGCAGGGGATGATATCCACCATTCACTGGGGACTGGTTAAATGCACTAAGCCATTATGAATGAGGCAGTTCTTTTTATGTTTACATGGAAGAGTCACTAGGAGATACGCTGTTAAGTGAAAGGTGCACAACGCAGTGCATAGAGGAAGTTGCCATATGTGTAGAGGTTGGGGGGTGGTGCAGATACATATGAGCTTGTAAGTATGGAGAGAATCCATATTACACTGTTACAGTAGTGGCCTCAAAGGAGGGAGACTGCAGGTCTGGGTATACAGCAGGAAGAAGACTTGTTTTTCACTGTATATCCTGACATACTGCTTGAAAATTTTCGGTGCATGTTTATTTATTTATTTATTTATTTATTTTTTAAAGGTTGGGGTTTCTTTTTTTTTTTAAAGATTTTATTTATTCATTTGAGACACAGAGATACAGAGAGGGAGAGAGAAAGCATGAGCAGGGAGAGAGGCAGAGGGAGAAGCTGGCTCCTCGCTGAGCCAGGAGCCCGATGCGGGGCTCGATCCCAGGACCCTGGGATCATGACCTGAGCCGAAGGCAAACGCTTAACCATCTGAGCCACCCAGACTCCCCTATTTATTTTTTAAATGTTTCATTTATTTATTCATGAGAGTCAGAGAGAGAGAGAGAGAGGCAGAAGCAGAGGGATAAGCAGGCTCCCTGCCCAGCAGGGAGCCTGATGCGGGACGCGATCCCAGGACCCTGGGATCATGACCTGAGCTGAAGGCAGATGCTCAACCATCTGAGCCACCCAGGCGCCCCTCGGTGCATGTTTAAAAAAAAAAACAAAACACCTTTTATGGCGCACCTGGCTGACTCAGTCAGAGGTGCATGCGACTCTTGGTCTCGGGGTCCTGAGTTTGAGCCCCACATTGGGTGTAGAGATCACTTAAATAAATAAAAATTAAAATAAATAAATAAATAAATAAATAAATAAATAAATAAATAAACCCTTTTACTTGGATGGGTTTAATTAATTAATTAATTAATTTAAAGACTTTAATCTATTCACTTGACACAGAGAGAGATTGCACAAGCAGGGGGAGCAGCAGAGGGAGGGGGAGAAGCAGAGGGAGAGGGAGAAGCAGGCTCTCCCCTGAGCAGGGAGCCCGATGCGGGGCTCGATCCCAAGACCCTGGGATCATGACCTGAGCTGATAGCAGACGCCCAACCAACTGAGCCACCCAGGCAGCCCACTTGGACTGGTTTTAGATTTACAGAAAAGTTGCAGATATAGCCGAGAGGGTTCCCCTATACCCATCACTCAATTTCCCCCTAGTTACCATACATTACCCTCATCCATTTGTCAAAACTTGGAAATTAACATTGGTACAATACCATTAACTAAGTCACAGAAATTACTTGGATTTCACCACTTTTCCACCCATCCCCCTTTTCTGTACTAGAATTCCATCTGCGGTACCATGTTGCATTTAGTTGTCTTGTCTTCATAGTCTCCCTTTAGTTGGTGAGAGTTTACTGGTCTCTCTCGTGTTTCATGATCTTGACAGTACTTTCGAAGAGTAATGGGTAGGTATTTGTAGGATTTGTGCACATATTTTTAGGATTTTTTTCATTAAAAATTTTATTTATTTATTGAGAGAATGGGGGGGCAGAGGTAAAGGGAGAGAGACAATCTCAGGCAGAGTCCTCACTGAGCATGGAGCCTGATGTGGGGCTCGATCTCTTGACCCTGAGATCACCATAACCTGAGCTGAAATCAAGAGCCAGATGCTCAACCAGCTGAGCCATCCCAGCCCTAGGATTATTATTGTTATTTTTTTTTAAGATTTATTTATTTGAGAGAGAGAGAGAGCGAGCTGGGGGAGAGGGAGAGAAGGAGAGAGAAACGTAAGCAGACTCTGTGCTGAGCACAGAGCCGATGCAAGGCTCCATCTCATGATCCTAAGATCATGACCTGAGGCAAACCAAGAGTTGGATGCCTAACCAACCGCACCACCCAGGCTCTTACCCCCAGGATTATTTTTAAAGATATTTATTAAAGGGCGCCTGGGTGGCTCAGTCGTTAAGCGTCTGCCTTCAGCTCGGGTCGTGATCCCGGGGTCCTGGGATCGAGTCCTGCATCGGGCTCCCTGCTCGGCGGGAAGCCTGCTTCTCCCTCTCCCACTCCCCCTGCTTGTGTTCCCTCTCTTGCTGTGTCTCTCTGTCAAATAAATAAATAAAATCTTAAAAAAAAAAAAGAATTGTCTCTGCGATACTGCTTGTGATCATAGATGCAAAAATCCTCAACAAAATATTAGTAAATCAGGAACGCCTAGGTGGCTCAGTTGGTTAAGCACCTACCTTCGGCTCAGGTCATGATCCCAGATGGGATCATATCCCGAGTCAGGATCCTTGCTTAGTGGGGAGCCTGCTTCTCCCTCTGCCTGCCACTCCCCCTGCTTGTGCTTGCGCACTCTCTGATAAATAAATAAAATCTTTAAAAAATATATTAGTAAGTCAAATTCACCAATACATTAAAAGGATCATACATCATGACTAAGTGAGACCCATCATTTCAGGGATGCAAGGATGGTTTAACAGCCACAAATCAATCACCATGATACACCACATTAACAAAACAAAGGATGAAAATTATGTGATCATCTCAATAGTTGCAGAAAAAGCATTTGACAAAATTCAACAGCCATTTATGATAAAAACTCTCAACAAGGTGAGTATAGAGGGAATATATTTCAACATAATAGTGGCCATATATGACAGACCCACAGCTAACCTCCTATTCAATGGTGAAAAGGTAAAAGCTTTTCCAGGATTCTTAGGTGACTCAGTCAGTTAAGCATCTGCCTTCGGCTCAGGTCATGAGCCTGGGGTTGAATCCCGAGTCGGGCTCCTTGCTCAGTGGTGAGCCTGCTTCTCCCTCTGCCTGCAGCTTCCCCTGCTTTGTGCTCTCTCGGACAAATAAATAAATAAAATCTTTAAAAAAAAAAGCTAGAAGCTTTTCCTCTGAGGAATAGGACAAGTATATCCACCCTCACCATATTTATTCACCGTAGTATTGGAAGTCCTAGCCACAGCAATTAGGTAAGAGAAAGAAGTAAAAGGCAATAGAAAACCCTGAAGACTCCACCAAAAAAAAAAATATATATATATATATATATATTTATAAAGACTAATAAATGAATTCAGTAAAGTTGCAGCATACAAAATTAATATACGGAAATCTGTTGTTTTCCTATACATTAATAATGAACTGTCAGAAAGAGAAATTAAGTAAAACTTCCATTTACAATTGCATCAAAAAAGAATAAAATACCTGAGAATAAATTTAACCAAGGAGATGAAAGACCTGTATTTTGTTTGTTTAAAGATTTTATTTATTTATTTGAGAGAGAGAGAGTGTGAGAGAGAGCACAAGCAGGGGGAGTGGCAGAGAGACAGGAGCTCAGCAGGGAGCCTGATGTGGGGCTCGATCCCAGGACCCTGAGATCATGACCTGAGCTGAAGGCAGATGTTTAACTAACTGAGCCACCCAGGCGCCCCAGAAAGACCTGTATTTTGAAAACTATAAGACACTGATGAAAGAAATTGAAGATGAAACAAACAAATGGAAAGATAGACTATACTCATGGATTGGAAGAACTAATATTGTTAAAATGTCCATACTACCCAAAGCAATCTACAGATTCAATGCTATCCCGTTCAAAATACCAATGACATTTTTTTCATAGAACTATAACAAAAATAAGTCACAGGAATGTAATGTAAGACATAGGGAATAAAGTCAATAATGTTGTAATTACTTTGTATGATTTCAGATAGTAACTAGATCTATCCTTGTGATCATTTTGTAATGTATAAAAACGTTGACTCATGATCTTGTACACTTGAAATGAATATCATATTGAATTATATTTCTATTTAAAAAAAGAATTTTCTCTGTGGGTGACAAAGAGGGCTCCTGGCAGCTCCAGGCCTCCCGAGTCCTTATTGTCCGCAATCTCAGAAGCAGAGAGGGCCACTCTGTTGCTAATTTTAGGTAAAAATCCTGGAGAAAGCGTTTATTGGCCGAGCTTGGGTCACATGCTCATCCCTGAACCAATCACTGTGGCCAGCGAGATGCAGCACTCTCATTGGCCCGCCAGGGATAGGCCTGCCCCTGAACTGATGGTGAAGGGGGTTGCTCTCCAAAAGCTGCACCAGAAAACAGTTTTAAAATGCACTTTTGTTGCTTTCTCATGCAGGGGCAAGAGTCCCACGCCACCGGAAGCCAAGTAGCCAGGCTCTAGCGTCCCTAGCGTGAGCACCTAAGGGCTACTACCTTCTACGTGGGATCGCAGGTGGCTACAGTTACGGGTCGGCTGACCTGTGTGCCCGCCCTCATCAGGATCAGGCTCATCACACTCCATCCACGGAAAATCCCAGCCTCCACTCACCCCTTGTGTCTCCATCTCTTCTTTGCATCACACCGGCCCCCCCCAGCCACCAAAATAAAAATTAAAAAAAAAATTTTTAAAAGGAGTGTTTTGTTTGAATCTTCACCACTATAGAGGAAAAAGCCTGAAGATTAATAGTCAATAAGGAACAGAAATGTTGTGTCATAAGATCAGAAACTATATTTAAATGGATTCTATGTTTTTATTGTTGCACATAATGCTCTAGGGAGGAAAACTGATGAAGGCCATTGAAACTTGTTTATGAAATGTGATGAGGACTTTGGAAAAAAGGCATTGTGTAATCCCAAGCAGAATGATCAGTCTACTGATCGATTTAGTAAATAGTAGAAGTATAAAAACACGGAATTGTGAAAAATTTAAATGTAAACTGGAAATGAGATTGATGACCATTATTGTCGGGAATCTGGGTACCGAGCGATGAAAACCCTAGTCAACCAGCTGAAAGAGGAAATGGAGTTTATTAGAGTGGTGGGCATTGCTACATACCTCCCCAGCATCTGTTCCTCTCCCATAAGTCCCCCCCCAACCCAGCTCCAGGGGTGAATTCCTCACCTCACGTTCCCCACAGCGGGCTTGGGGATGAGCAGGCAATCCAAGTTCTTCTGATTACAGCAAGCCTTGAGTATTGGTTTGCTGGTTGGGAGAAAGAGATTGTTTGCTTCTGGGTGGTGTGACTACAGATGAGAGACATGGATCGGCTACAGCCAATTTAGAGCCAGTCAAGACACCACCCAAGGAAAATAATGACATGCCTAGGGGCCATATGCCATATGTGAAAGAAATGGAGCCAGAACCTTGATCATACTGCACCTGAAGCTCTGGCTCTGGAGATTTTAGTTAAATGAGCTAATTGATTTCAATTATTATTTAAGCCACTTTGAATTTGGTTTTCTATCAAAATAGCTCCAACTGATGCATTGGCTTGTGTGCTAAAAAGTCCAGAGTAAAAGCTTCAGGTATGGCTGGTTCAAGGTGCTCAAATAATGTCAGTAGAAATCTATCTTTTCTCTCATCTCTGTGTTACTTTCATTCTCAGGCTGAAATCTCCTAGTGTGGAGCCGCTCCAGCCTTACATCCCACTAGCTCAGCAACCTAATGGGAAGAGAAGCTTCCTGTCTCTCAGTGGTTCCTCCAAAAATCCTGGGCTTGAGTCTTATTGGCCTGTTTTGAGTCATGTGCCCATTTCTAACCCAATCACTATGGCCAAGGAGGGATGATCTGATTGGCTCAGCCTTTGTTATACACCCACCTCTGGAGCTGGATAGTAGGGCCAGTCTCTCCCCTCAGCCTATTCAAATTCCTCTCAAGAGGTTAGCTTTGGAATCAGGAGAGCCTTCTAGTAGTGTTGCCTTTTAGCATTGTGATCATGGACAAATTGAATCTCATCCATAAAATGGGGATAAAGATGGTCTCAAACTCAAGGTTGTTATTAAGAGGAAGTGAGATGATCTATACAAAACATTTGCATAGTGCTCACTGCTTTGTTGTTATTATTATTGCTGTTTCCTAACTCCAGTATCTCCACTTCCAGGAAGTCTGCCCTGATTACTCCCTCCCCAGGAGCTAAAGGAAATTTTCTCCCTGTGAGCTCTCACAGCCCTTTCTCTTGTGATTTTCTATGTGGTGTTTCAGTTTCTGCTCCTGTTCATGATTCCTCTCTGCCCTTTTAGACTTCCAGCCCCTAGAGGGGCAGTAACTTCATCTCCATATTTTAATAAGAACTACTGCTAACACCCATCTAGAGCTGGTTAAAAAACAAAATTCAACCGAGGAAATTTTGAAGATCTAATGGACTTTATTAAATGATTCATGAATTGAGCAGCACCCCATCTAGAAAGTAGAGGGATGCTCCAGAGGAGGTGTACAAAACAGAAGGTTTTCCTAAGAAGGAGGGTGGGGCAAGAAAGTTACAAACAAAAGAAAGGATTGCTTCAGGCGAGACCACCTTTCCTTAGGGGGAAAGACTGGGGGGTCTTACTATGCAGATTACTCCATCTTCCTTTGGGGGGGCGGGGTGGAGGGACCATGTGACAGATGACCTCATTGGTGCAACTCAGAAAATTCCCGATTGATAGGTTAAGACTTACATTTCTGGGGTACCTGGCTGGCTCAGTCGGGGTTGAGTTTGAGCCCCACACGGGGCACAAAGATTACTTTAAATCATATATATATGATTTATATATTCATAGATATATATGAATAAGACTTACATTTCTGGAGGATGACACTACAGTTAGGTTTGATATTAACCCCTGGCTTGGTGACTTGGCCTTGCCCAAATAAATGCCATCTGGAGTCTGGGTTTTTCTTTTTGACAGGCTTTTTACAGTTTCCAAAGCATTTCCTCCTCTGCTTTTTCATTCTGAACCAAAGTGCAATCCCATTAGGTGGGAAGGATGATTCCCACTTCACAGATCAGGAAACTGAGGCCTCGGGGGAACAGTGACATGGCCAAGCTCAAGCAGCAAATCAGTGCGTAAGAAGTTAGGTGTTTCTGGATTCCCAAGGCAGGGCTCTTTCTGCTGGCCAAAGGGTTTTGAATCACCTTCAGTGAAGATCCCTGGGACCTCCTTCTGCACCTTTACTAGTGATTCTGTTACAGGATTTCTTTTCCTTTAGTGCCCGTGTTCTTGGTCATGCCACTTCAAAGAATGAAGAGGTAGTCCAGATGAAAGCAAAGTTTATTGATCCATAGTTACTGAGCAAAAGTACAAATCTCCCAAAGAGGGAGGGGACCTGAGAGGGTTGCCACCAAAGTTTTGGGCTTGTTGATGGCCTGTTTTAATCTGATTAACCCTCCCTGCTCCTGTCGTCCAATCAGGTTTTTGTCATCTACCTATCACAGGGGAAAGGGTGGAGGGTTCCTTCCAGGGTGGTGTAAAATCCTTTCAAAGGTGGTTTCCTCTTAGGGTGGGCAGGACAGGGAAGGGCTCTTGTCGTGCCTGCCTTTTTCCTCCCCGCCCCCAACTATCCTGCATTAATTATTTTCACTCAACATGCCCTCCTTCCCTAACCCAAGATATCCCTTGGCCTGCACGGCCATCTCGATGAGACCATCTTGATGCTTCCTGAAACACTGCTCTGACCAGCCCCAGTCACTGCCCCACTATGCATCTGGAACCAACCTTCAAATCCTAGTGAAAGAGGGCTTTACATCCATTTTGACCTCAAATGTTCCAATTGATTAAGTTCTTTCCGGTTTACCTCTTCCCTCTGGTAAAAGACCCAGTGGGGAAATCATCTGGTGCTGGGAACCGAACTAACTACCCAGTTAAGCAATCAGCAACTGCCCTGAGCCAGCAGGACCCCACCCGCAGGCGATCCACTCCAAGACAATGAGGCAGGCGATCCACTCCAAGACAATGATGGACGGATCTTTACTGCCCACCTGCGGGGACTTAAAGACCTTTGTCCCACATTTTCCCGCGTAAACCTGGAAGTATTTTCAGCACTTTGGAGACAGTCTTTGAGAAGCTAGTCAACCTTCTTCTGGGTTTGGCCTCACTGACGTCAATTCCTTTCTTGTTTTACCCCTCCACTTGTCTCTCTGCCTTTGGATTTTGTCCACAGCGGGACCCCCGGAGACAGGTGCTTGTGCACCCCTGCGCCCCGGCTACACCGGGGAGGGCAGATGGAGGTGTCTGCTCCAGCCCTGTGCTTCCACGCTCTGGACCAGAACCTGGGTTTGGATCCCAGCACGGCTGTCGGCTGCCTCCGTTTCCTCATCTGTAAAAGAGGAATAAGACTGCTGACCTTAAGGGCTCATTGTGAGGGTGAATTCAGAGAGGTTCCATGAAAGGTGGTAAGATGTTTCACAGCTCCACGCAGCGCAGAAGGAGAAGGGACTTGGAGGAATGCAGGAATGTCCCCTCTGACCTTGCACTTGGGTGGTGGTCTTTTGGCGTCAGGGGGCCCTCCTCCACTCCCCAGACTGGCTCAATCTCCTGCTCTCCAGTTTCCTACCTGAGCTGTACTTAAGTTCATCATCTCTCTCTCTCTCTCTCTCTTTTAATCAATTTATTTATGTATGTATGTATGTATGTATGTATGTAATCTCTACACCCAACGTGGGGCTCGAACTCACAACCCCGAGATCAAGCGTTGCATTGCTCCTCTAACTGAGCCAGCCAGGCACCCCCTCATTGTCTCTTTATCTGTATCCAGGTCTCTTTCCAAAGTTTGCATTTTATCTCTGTGGCTACGCAGACTTGCTAGCTGGGTGGGGAAGGCAATGGGCTCTATACGCAGAAAAACTGGCCTCCATGACCAAGCCCTGGCATCTCTCCAAACCTCAAATTCTCATCTGTAAGATGTGGACAATAAGACTGCTCACCTTGTGGGGCCGTGGTGAGGTTTAGGCCAGTCACTGTTCGGTGTGGTAGCATCTAGCCCCGTGTGGCTATTTAAATTCATTAACTAAAGTTAAGTAAGGTCTTAAAAATTCAGCTCCTTGGGTCACACTAGCCACATCGCAAGGGCTCACATGTGGATGGTACAGCTAGAGAATATTTCTATCATTGCAGGAAGAACTATTGGGCAGCACTACCTAGGTAAAGCACTCGAGCCTGCACCGGGCACCCATGGTGCGTGGGCATAACTCATCTGAAGTTGCAAACTCTGAGGACAGGGGTCATGATTTCATGCAAAGTTCTCCTCTTCTAGAAGGCCCAGCAAAGAGTGAGTTGCAGTTTACAGGGAATGTTAGACCGGTTGAGAGCCTTCTCCAGGAGAGGGGCCAGCCAAGTTCAAAACAGGGAGCTCAGGTTCCTGCCATAAGGCTAAGTCACTCTCCTGGTGGAGAAGGGACATTGAGCAGTGGGAGGGGGTTGCAAACCATGGGGAGGAGTTTCTAGCATCTGGAACTACCAGCTCTGGACTTTATAGAGGAAAAATGGCCGGGTGGCTTTACAAATGTGTTAGTCTCTCTCTCCTCCCCTCCCTCTCCTTCCCTTCCCTCTCCTTTCTTTCCTCCCCTTCCCTCTGTTTCTCTCTCTCTTCTCCCCTTTCCTTTCGCTCTTATATTTGTCCCTGAGAAGGGAAGTCTAGATCCCAGCTTGCAAGAACAGAAGGAAGATCTTCATCCACCAGGCTTCTTCTTCATAGGGAGGAGGAATATAAGGCTCAGAGAAGTGCAATGACTTGTCTAAGGTCTCTTAGTAAGTGAGGGCAGAATGGGACTCATAGACACATCTTCCCTGAAACCAGAGCTTGGCAGAGTGTTGATGTCACCTGGGCCTCCTTGGAACACAGGCAACAGAGATGGCTGTCCGCCAACCCAGCGAGCCCTGAACCATACCCCAGACTCTGCTATGAGGGGTTTCTGCTGACCCGACCCTGTCTGGAGTAGGTTAGTCAGCTATGAGGTCCCAGGAACCTCTCCAAGGTCTACCTCTTGTCCAGCTTTGTCTTCGACTCCTTTTGAGCCTTGCACAGAGCCTGGCACATAGCAGGTGCCTCTTGGGCACTGGATGAACCAGGCGGAAGGGGCAGTTGCTGTTGCTCTTGTGAGTTTCAGGCTGTGTGAAGTGGTGAGTCTGTAAATTCCTCATGTGAGGATGACGGGTGAGCCAAGGGCTCCACATTTTTAGTGTAAGGATCCCTCTGGCAATCTAGCAAAGCCGATGCATCCCTTCTCAGAATAATTTTTGAGTGTGTTTTATTGAAGTATTAACACACATACGGAAAAGTGCCTCCATCTAAAGTGTACATCAGTGAATTTTTACAAAGTGAACACACTTGTGACAATGGCACTCAGCTCAAGAAACCGAAGGTGACCAGCGCCCCAGTAGCCGCTGGCCCCTTCCAGGCTCTACTTCCTGAGAGAAGCCCCTTTTGGAATAATGTTTTCAAGTGCATACTGCAAGGTTAAGAACGGGGTTTCAGCGCTGATGGAGGGCTCCGTGCGCGTGCCTGAGGGTGGCGAGATGCGCGTAGAGTATGGGGTGGGTTTTTTTGGGGGGGATCTGAGTGAAGGCTGCCGAGTGCGTGGGTTCGGGTATGAATTTGCCAGGGTTTGCGGGTGGTTGGGGGGTCGTCGAGATGCGTGTGTGTGGAGTTTGGGGGGATGCTTGAGGGATTCCGGAGTAGGTCGTGGGGCGCCGCTGGGGTGCGGAGCGCTGTGTTTGGGGTCGAGGGTATGTGGGGGGAGGTCGCGGGGGCGGGGCCTCGACGCGGGGGCGGGGCCTTGGCGGGGTGGAGGGGCGGGGCCGGCGGGCGCGCGCACGCAGCCGGCGCGCCCCCTCCCGGCCGCCATGTTGGCTGGTGTGTGGGTGTCAAACGGAGCTAGACGCTGTGGCTGCGGCGGCGGCGGCGGCGGCGGCGGCGGCGGCGGCGACGGCTCCGCAGGCTCCGGTCGCTCCCGCCTCCCCAGCGCTACCCGCGGCCGCAGCCGCGCACCCGGACAGGCTCGGAGGAGCGGAGGTGAGCCGGGGCCCACGAGCATCGGGGGGCGGGAGCGGGATCCCGGGGCGCGGACCCTCCCCTCCCCAGGGCGCGGACGCCCTCACGGCGCCGCTCCCCTCCAGCCAGCCCCCCAGAGCATGCACCCCAGCTGCCCCAGCTGGGTCCCCACCTCAGGTGGGACCCCTTTCTTTCCAACCAAGCCCCGCCCCACGGGTTGGAGCATGGCCCCCTCCCCATCTTGATCCCTCTTTCTGCTGCAAGGACCCCCCCATTTCCCTATCGGGGAGCTCTTCCTTTTACATCCTCGGAGTCAGGGGCTCGTCTTACTCCCACCCCAGATCCAGGAGCCCCCTCCAGGCCCTCATCCTTTACCTTTCAGCTGGGAACAACCCCGCCCCACCTCCCAGAGCACTTTCCTCCCCTCCTCGGGCCAGGCGCCCCTTTCCTCCGGAGCCGAGCCCGATCTCCCTCCCGCCCCCGTGCACTGCCGAGCCCCTGTTTCCTCCAGGAATCGGGGGAGGGGTCCTCTCTGTCCAGGATCCCGTCCCGTGCCCCCTCTCCTTCGTGCTGGAGCGGGGCCCTTTTCCCTCCCCAGGGACCAGGTTCTCCCTCCCCACCCCCGACCCCCACAGCACAGCGGGGACGGGGGCGGCAGAGCCTGGCTCCAGATGCCTTTTGTTCCGCGTGGGATGGCAGAGACCCCGCCCGGCGGTCCCGTTCGGCTAATCCGGGTGGGTGAATGGGTGCGTGGGGGCCGGCCTCTTCAAGGAGACCCTTCCTCTCCCTGCCGGTGGGGCGGCTCCCCCGGAGCAGAGCGCGTTGGGAGAGGCTGGCCCTTCCTCGAGGAGTCCGTGCCAACAGGTTTTTGTTTGCGACCTGAAGTTGGCCCAGTGGCTTTGCGGGGGGGGGGGGGGGGGGGGGGGGGGGGGGGGGCGGTTGTCCCCCCCAAAAGCCCCAGCAGGGGCCTGTGAAAGTCCCTTCCACCGTCCAGGGGCACGGCCTGGGGTCCCTTCACTGTTTTGTCCTGGGGACGCATCTGAACTCTGTGCTTTTAAGAGAGGATGGGGTTTGACCGTATTGGGGTTCATATGGGGGAAACTGAGGTTCCAGAGATGCAGTGATTTGCCCAAGGTCATGCAGTGATCCTCTGTCACTGACAGAACTAGAAGCTTGGTCTCTGGGGTGCTCCACACATTTTAGAATTTTTTTTTAGAGAGATCTTCAGGATAACACCCCCTCCCCCCTTTTATTTTTAACATTCACACAAGATAATGGGCAGGAAAAGATGTGAAGTGTTGAGTTCTTCCTTCCTACCTCAGAAAAATGCCCTGTGAAAGAAAAGGTTGGAACAGGAGGTGAAAATGATTGAAAAAGGTGAATTTTAATTACTCCCCCTCCTCCCAATTACGTAAGATAATGAAGATTTGGCAGAAAACATGTACATCTTGTAGCTCTAGATACCAGTTGATAGGTGCTGGCAAAATCATATACTGAATCCTGCACAGCAGTGATTGAGTTTGCACTGATAATTAAGTTTTTTCATCTGTATTTAAATGAACATCAGAGGGGACTTAACAGTTTTTTTTCCCTGACTCGTTCTTGTTCCATTGATTGTATTTGAGATCAGTGATGGTGTTGGAAGCCACCAAGATCTGCTCTTTACTCTGTATTTTTATTTTTATATTTTTAAAGCTTACTAGTTTCTTTAGTTTAAATATGGGCTTGGTCTTGTTACCACTGGGCTTTTCTTCTGTAAGCGTTGAAGGAGATAGATACTGTCTAGTAAAGAGTTGGGTAAAGTGCAAATTATGGTAAGACACGATACAGGATTGTATCCCACAGGGCCCTGGACCAGGAGCAAGTTTGGATGGTCCTGTGGGATGTACTGATCTCTCCTGGTTTACACAAGCTTTCTACCTCCTTGAACCTTGAGTTTGACAGATGGGAAGTTCGGTGGAGAACTCGCTCGCAGCAAGGTGTGTTGTGTCAAACACGGTGGCCAGTGTGTGCGGAAATGTAACTTGCAAGTGATGAGACCTATGTTTGCAGCCTTGAAAATGACCCATCCCTTGTAAAAAAGCCCTTGTAGAAATATAATTGATGCCTGTTAATGTAACTGTCTTCCATGGTAACGTGCGGATTTCCTAAGAGTTGGGATTCTGGTAAGAGCCCTGCAAAAGTAGTTTATTAGTTTAAAAGGGTTTTTAGGACTTGTTTTAATGGCTTGGCTCTTCCAGAACTTAAAGAGTGGGCTTTTTTTTTTTTCCTTAAAGATTTCATTCGGAAGAGGGTAACTTCCAGTTCTTTGTGGACTAAAGTGCCAAGAAATTTTCATGCATGGAATCGTCCCTTTCATACTCTTGGGAAGCGCATTAAAGTTTTTAAGGCTTTTTGGCAGTTCCTTCCGTCCCCCAGAATCTTCCTGTCGGATTGATGGGGCATGGATGACTGTGGTGGTTCGCATTTCGTGGCATGAGTACCTGGGGATCCTGAGCCTTGCCGAAATGAAAGGGCTTGCATTTGGGGAACTTGAGGTTGGTGGGAATATGAGGAATTTTCTAGTTCAAACCCTGTCCCCCACTTGTCTGCTAAACTTGCTATTCATGTGTCCAGTTGGAACGAACGTCTTCTTTCAAGCCTTTGCCAGCCAACTCCACCAGTGTTTGGGCCCCTCAGACTCTTCTCTCCAAGCCTCACCGCCCCCAGGCTTTTGGAGCACTTAATCACAGGGTCTCTGTATCTGGGGCTCTGGTGGCACTGAGACATCTTCGATGCCACCTCAGTCTCTGACGCATGGGAGATGCTCAGTAAAATTTTGGGATGTGAATGAGTCGTCCCGGGGGCTGAGGAACAAACTTTTATTGATCCCCTACCACAGGCTCTACTGTTCTGTCTTGCTCTTGCAAAAACCACTACTGTTTGCCCGGCAGTCATACGTCGTACGGGTATGTCATGTTACGTGACACACGGGTATCATCAGCCACAGGCATGTTAGCCCCCTTCTGCAGTTGAGGAAACAGACCCAGAGGCTTAAGCCATGTGCTCAAGGTCACACAGCTAGTAAGTGATGGGGCTGGGATTCAAACGGGTTTGTTGGATTCGAAAATACTCTTACACCTGCTACTTCATTTGAGAAACAGTCTCACAGAGATGAGGAGACTGGCTTCAAGGCCTACTGCAGGTTGACAACGGACGAATGCTGTGGGGTGATGTAACTAAAATTGTCGAGGGTGGGAGAGAGCACATTTTGTTTTTGTCAGCTGCATTGTGAAATGACTGTTTATGTCCATCTGTTGAGTTGTTGAAAATTGACAAGCCTTCTGATAACTTTGTCAATGGAATTTTCTTTGGTCTGATTTAGCTTGTTCAGGGTGTCTAAAAATAGAAACTTAGAAAAACAAATAGAGTGAAATAAGTGTTGGGGCCCTTAAGTGAGTATATTCAGTGTAACCCATCTCTGGGCTTTTTGACTAGATCTGTTTTCCTGTCATGTGGTTAAGTTTTTTATGCCTTGAAATGCAAAGTTGTGTCAGCAGACTTTATTATTTTTTTTAAATGTAATTTCATTTTGTCTTCACATCAACGTATAACATAGGAAAACAAAAACGGGCTGTCTGTTCAAAGTGTCCTATGCTTGATCTCAGCTCAGGTCTTTAGTGTCTTGTTTTGCTTTGTTTTAGTAAAGATTTTTTATTTATTTATTTGTCAGAGAGAGTGAGAGAGCGCAAGCAGGGGGAACAGCAGAGGGAGAGGGAGAAGCAGGCTCCCCACCAAGCAGGGAGCCTGATGCGGGGCTCGATCCCGGGACCCTGGGATCATGACCTGAGCCGAAGGCAGATGCTTAACCATCTGAGCCACCCAGGCGTCCCGTTTAGTGTCCTGTTCTTGATCTCAGCTCAGGTCTTGATCTCAGGGTCGTGAGTTCGAACCCCACGTTGGCCTCCACACTGGGCGTGCCGCCTACTTAAAAAACAAAACAAGAAACAACCAACCGTACAAGATGGGATTACCCCACCCATCTGCCAGTGGAAAAACGCGGCGGGCCCGGAGAGGGTAAGTAACCTGTGAGGAGCTAGCACAGCCAGAAGTCAAACCAAGGTCTGTATAATTCCCAAACCTGGCTTCCTACCCCACCAGCTCCTGTATAAAGCCCCTCAGTGTTAGGTGTACTCGTTTAAATTATAGGATAAACTTGCAATCTTGAAAATCACCACACAAGTCTGTGTAGAAGGCTGGGAATGGTGAATGAGATTTCTTTTTCCTAACCTGGGATCTGTGAAAGCACTGCGGGTTGAATGTCAAGAGTTTAATGAACCACTTGAACTGATAGACGCCAGATTTAGGGTTAGATTAAAAAAAAAAAAAAAAAAAAAAGGCCTGCCTCCTTTGAACCAGACCCGCAACATTGTTAAAATGCTCCGTGTACACGTGTTGGATTCTTTCTGGTGACTCATTCCCAGCATCCCCAGGTACTGGAACCTTTGTGCCTGGGCACCGAAAAGCCTTCCTGTAAGGTCAGGGCTGCACTTTCAAGTGCTCTGGAGACAGAATAGGTAACTTCTCTTTCTATTCAAAGGAGTGCTAGGCAGCGGGTGCACAGAGGGCTGTAAATGAAGGGACTCCCCCACCCCCCCTTCTCTTCATGGCAACCCTGCTGATAAATGGAACAGGGAAAAGCAGGCTCGTCCTGAGGGATGGCCGACCGTCTAGGGCTGATGCATGATGTGGATTTAAAGGCATCTATAATTAATCACTTCTGAGAGCAGGCTTCATCCTTCTTCTCACTCCCAACCTTCTGAAGCTCATGTCATCATCACATCCCGGTGGCTCAGTAGCTGAGGGCACCAAATGGTACAGACAATTTGGCTACAAAGGCCATGTGAGAAATAGCTTTGGAATCAGATGTGGGTACAAATTGGTCTCCAGGCTGGGTGGCTTTGAGCACTCTAATCACCGAGCTACATTTTCCTCATCTCTGAAGTGGGGCTAATAATAACCATCTTGCAGGAGAGACCGGTGTTTCTCACACTCCAAGCGTGCATCGGAATCACCCAGCAGCCCTGTCAGACACATTGCCGGGCCCTGCCCCCAGAGAGTCTGATTCAGTAGGTCTGGGGTGAAGCCTGAGAATGTGCATTTTCAGCCAGTTCCCAGGTGCCACTGATGTTCCTGGCCCAGGAACCAGATCTGGGGACCCTGGCGCAGAGGACCGAATACGAAGGGGGTGCCTGACTGTGGTCCCAGGCATCATCACTATGTGAGTTAGTCCGGGTGTGTTCCTTCATGAAAAGGAACGTCAGTGCCCTTCAGAGGGGCAGTAAGTCCAGGATTCCGTTAGAAAAGCCAGTTCATCATTCCCACACATCAACAAGATGTTCACTGTCAAGGCTTTTTAGAAATGCAGCTGAGAAAGGGCAGGGCACCGGGCACACTCCCACGGGGCCATTAGGGATGGCCACTGGTGTTAATGGAAGTCACTCCTCCTCCCTCCAACGGTTCAGATTGTTTTAATATTCTTTGGTGTTTAGAGTTTGGGGGAGAAAATTGTTTTCCACCAATAGTAATCATCAGCTTGTCCATCAAAACCAAACCTGTGTGTGTGTGTGTGTGTGTGTGCGCGCGCGCGCTCGAGCGCATGCCCTGACAGTTTTTGAATGTCTTCTGTGTGCCAGGCCCTATGCTACTCCTTTTAGGCACAATATTTAATTTAATTTTCATTATGATCCTTCAAGGTCACTATTTCGCTTTTTGCATATATGCAAAAACTAAGGCTCAGAGGGATTCAGCCACCTGCCTCAGGCCACACAGCCAGTAAGTTACCCTAGCAGGGATTTGCTGCCACCTGTGTCAGATTCAAAACCACATTATTTCCACTACCTCACTCTGCAGCCCTGCCAGGTGCTCCCATTGCCTTGCTGTACCCCACAACCCTGGGAGGTAATGCATTTCACACACGCATGAGCAGACTGAGGCTCAGAGGGGTCAGGCTTGTTCCCGCGCCCCCAGCCAGTCCCATACCTGTCGGTTTTGGAGCCTCATGAAGCCATTTCTATGACAACCCCTCCCCTCCCTGTCTGGGGCCATGAAAGGAAATTCAAAGACCTCAATCTGCCTGGTAGCATACAGCGGGGACCTGGGAGGACCCCGGGCTGGGTTGGCTGGGAGGAAGTCTGTGTGGGCTGGTAAGGGTTTTTGTGTTTGCAAAACTGTGTTAAAATAATTGGCCAAATTGCTCTGAGGAGAGGGCTCATTTCTTTTGTACTCTGTAATCCTGAAGCTCTGCACATTGGCTCTGTAAACATGACACATGGGAATTAAGGACTAAAAAAAATCTCCTGGTTAATGTTGTTTGGTAAAACGTTCCTACAGAAGAACGTGATAGTCTTAAAAAGTTCTATAAATAAAAATATAAAGTGTCTCCTTCCTCAGCAGGCAGTTAACATATGACTTACAGCAACTGGGTGCTTTTTCTGGTCTTAACAGTGTATGTGGAGGTTGGGGTGTGATCACTTTCCCAAGGTTTGAAAATGGCCTGCAGCTCCCAAGCCAAGGAATGGTAAACAGTTATGTGTCAGTACCTGCCCTGTGCTCTCCGGAGCCCCTGGAGGTTTGGACTCAAATTTGTTGTTTTGTAAACTCTTTAAGGCTGAGGTGAATAAACCGTGAGAGCTAGAGGTTGGCTGTTCAGAGTCTGCCCCCTCTCCCCCACCTCCCTCCCCTCGAAAGTCTTGGCAGTGGAGGAATGGTGACAGCCTGAAAAGTCACATTTTTACTTGCAAGCAAGCTCTCCATGAGCGCCTGTTTGATATCCATTGCTGTCCTGGGGTATAATGACTGTACTTTGGGTCCAAAAATTTGGGAAACACATGACAAGGGGAAGAATTTTGATACCACTTTATGAGAAGTAGTCCAGTTGATGTAGACGTATGGGCATCAAATCAAGGACAGTTTCATGACATTGGAGCAGAACATTTGAGGTCGGCATCGGCCTGGAAAATACGCAGCATGTGGTCTCTAGTCAAAATGATGGGTGTAAATGAAATGCCATGTTTCCTGCCACCGATTGAGAAGACATTTGTGAGACAATTAGAAGCTGGTGGTTTGCTGAGCTGTGATTTTGATTCTTTGTCAGGGCATCGAGAATGGAGAAAAATCTGGAAGGGTCAGGGAAGACCTCAGGGAGAAAGGCAGGATTTGAGGTGGACCCCAAAGGACAGGGAACAGGGTCCAGGTCCAGAAGACAGATGGAAGGCATTTCAGGTGGAGGGAACAGCAGGGGGCAAAGCTTGGGGTGGGCTGGGGCACGCCACATTCACAGAAGCAGCTCTGCGCAGTGTATGCCCGCTGGGAACAGTGAAGACTAAGGCGGCCGGATGGCCGTTGGCTCTGATGAGGCAGGGCCCTGGGATTTGGTGGTGGTGGCGGTAGGGAGCTCAAGTGTGTGGGCAGGGGCCCTGTGGCAGGGCCTGACCGGGTAGGTTGGTGAGACTGGGTAGGTCCCAGTTCCAGAGACAGCACAAGGTACGTGTCAGCATGAAGGGAGGTCCTGGAGCCCGGGTCTGTTCGGGGAGAGGCAGGGACCCTGGAGGCCTCGGTGCTGGCTGGGAAGTGTGGATGGGACAGCCTGCGAGCCTGCACTTTTTATCCTTGGCTGCACCTGCAGATCACATGGCCTGGAAAGCTTTTTAAAAATGCCTGTGAGGGGGCCCCACCCCAGACCACGGAGGGAGAGCCAGTAGCTTTTTTAGAAGTGCCCCAGATGATTTTCGTGGTTTGTGTGGGCTGACGAGATGAACTGTATGCTCAGGGGAGCCTCAGGGAGCGTCAGGGATTAGAAGGTGGGAGAAAATTGGAGGCAGAAGAGAGCCAGAAGCCTGTGCAGTGATGAGATGTGGGGTGCTGGGCCCTGAGCTCCTGTGGAGTAGCTGAGGACCGGCTAGGGGAAAGGGGGAGGGGGCGACAGAGAAGGTGAAATTGTGCCAGGGAGAGATGACCCCACCCCCCACCCCCCACCCCCCAGGCTGCTGAAGTTTGCCTTTGAGCTCCTTTGCCAAAGGGGGGCTGGTGTAGCCAAGAGTGTAAACCCTATGAGGGCAGGAGAGAAGATGGTGCCCCACCCATTTGCTGATCCTCCTTCCGCAGCCAGGCCCATGGAGCAGGCACAGCGGGTTCTTAAACCTGGTCCTTCAAGCCTGCGTGCGAGCCAGATTCCTTCCTCCACCTCTAATTGTAATGACTGCGGCAAACACTACTTGTAAACCTTAAAGCTACATTTCTTCAAAGTAATTCTATTAAAGATAGTTGGGATTTAGGGTACCTGAGTCGCTTGATTAGTCGAAGATCAGAAGGGAGGTTTTACCTGGTGCGTTTAATGCATATCACCATATCATAATTTATGATATCGTCAGAAAAAAAATTAGAGTCCAATTCATTCCATCTGCAGTGTTTATTGAGCACATATGTAGTGTGCCCTCTAGGTTGGGAATGCATGGGTGATGAGATATAAGTTTCTGCCCTCAAGTAGCTCATGATCTGCAGAGAGTGGCTCCTGACGGAGGGAAAAGTAATGGCAGCCTTGGGAGGGAGAAGTTGAAAAAGTGGTATCAGATACCGAGAGTGAATCTGGGTGTCAGAGAAGGCTTCAGGGGAGGTGATGGGTAGGTAAAGTCTTGAAGGAAAAGTGGGAGCTCTGGGGGACACCGATGAGAGGCCTTGGGGCCAGAGAACAGCACTGTGCCAAGGCCCGAAGGAGCAGGGGCAGGCTCGGGCTCTGGGTGAGCAGGGCGGGTGTAGAGGAGGGAGGGCTGGATATGCAGCAGAACTGGCCAAGTGCTTAGCGCGCTGTGAGTCGGGACGTGGCTTTCACACAACCTTTGGATGGTTGAGTGGGCAGTGCTCTGGGTCTTCCACTTTGCTTCTGATCAGAGCAGCTCTGCTCTGCTCTGAACGTGGGAAACTAAAAAGAGCTCCTTTGAAAAGTGTTCCTCTGCTGTTAAAAAAAAAAAAAAACAAAAAAAACCCAAAGTGATCTCATTGCTGTCGGTGCTGGGGAGTCACTGAGCAAGAGAGTGCCCTGTGGGTGGCTGGCAGGGAGGGCCTGGAGGCTTCCCCAGGGAGCTGAACAGCCTTCACTTCTCTGTGTTTGCAGAGGGCAGAGTTGAGAAGGGTTTTCACCCCTTCCACCCTCTACTGTAGGCCAGTTTCTCAGGTCCTAGGGTGAGGTCCAGCCCCATCTGCGTCTTTCTGCGTCTGTGGTGCTGTGGCTAACAGGTCCGTTGGGAATGGAGATCCTTGCACTTACACTCAAGCAGCTTTTATTTTTTTATTTTTTTGGTGAGTAAGCTTTACGCCCAAATGGGGCTTGAACTCATGATCCCGAGAGCAAGAGTTGTGTGCTCTGCCCACCGAGCCAGCTAGGTGCCCCAAGCAGCTCTGTTTCTCCAGAAATCCCTGGAGAATTCTATGAGTGGGTTGTGAAGGTAAGGGACCTAGTAGTTAACCCTGGGATGCATGCATGTCAGAGAGCTCCTGGGCCAGGCTCTGTGCTGAGTACCCGGGAGATGCCCAGCCCTCAACTCTCCTTGGAGTAGACCAGACAAAAGTGGTGCACGGGCCCCATTTAGCCCACAGATGTGTTTTGTTTGGGCTCTACTGTCCTTTTTTCTTTTCTTTTTAAGATTTTTTAAAAATTTATTTGACAGGGAGACAGAGAGAGAGGGAACACAGGCAGGAGGAGTGGGAGAGGGAGAAGCAGGCTTCCCGCGGAGCAGGGAGCCCGATGTGGGGCTCGATCCCAGGACCCTGGGATCATGACCTGAGTCGAAGGCGGACGCTTAATGACTGAGCCACCCAGGCGCCCCTCCTTTTTTCTTAAAAATTAAAGTTGGTTGCTGTATTAGTTTCCTATGGCTACTGTAAGAAATGATCACAAATGCAGGGGCCTCAAACAGTCGTCCAGGTTAGACTTCCAACACCGGTCTCAGGGGACTACAGTCATGGTGTAGCCAGGACTGTGTTCCTTCTCGGAGGCCTCAGGAGAAGATCTGTTTCCTGGGCTCTTCCAGCTTGTAGAGGCTGTCCACGTTCCTTGATCCGTGCCCTTTTTGTCTCCAAAGCCAGCAGTAGCCTCAGACCGCATCGCTCTGACACTGATTCCTCGGCCCCCCACTTCCACTTTTGAGGATCCTTGCCGGTACATTGGGCCCACTGGATAATCCAGGCTCCTGTCCCTATTTTGAGGTCAGCTGATTAGAAACCTTAATCCCATCTGCTACCTTCATTCCCCTTTGCCGTGTAACTGGGATTAGGATGTGGACATCTTTGGGAGGCCATAATTCTGGCTACCAGAGTCGCCAACCTGAAAATCAGGAGATCTTATAGAGCAATGCGGACTTGGAGCTTCATTGACAAATCGGAACGCTTGGCAGCTGGGGGCCTGCACTGTTGCCTGGCAACAGTGGGTCAGCGCCAATGTCGGCGCTGTCTCTGGATGGGGTTTCGGGCGCCAGTTCTCCGCAGCCCCCACCCCTCCCATGATGCCTCCTCATTTCCCTTCGTTGCCTGGGCCCTGCTCTGGAGCCCAGGGCCTCACATAGCGTTAGTCACAGCAGCGCCTCGGGTGCAGGGTGGTAGAGCTCGCCAGCCTCCCTGTTCGATGCCCTCCTCCTTGCCTGAGCTTTAGATGCTCGTCTCACGCCCTCCTGTGCCTGGCGCATACCCACACCTCCCCTCCGTGCCCCCTTCTCTCTGACCCCGGGCTTCACATTCCAGAGCATCTCTGATGCTATTTTAGGTGGTAGTGTTTGTACCATAACTCCTTGTCTCTCGTCTTCTCCTCGTACATTCTGGTGCCTTCCATTTGATGTCTTGCATTGCCATTTGTGAGAAGCAAGTCTTTATGATGCACCTTTAGAGCGGTATCCATCAAAAGTCGGGACCACACAACAAACATTTAGTCAAACACCTACTACAGGCCATGCACTTTGCTAGCTACTGGGAATACAACAGGGAAGGATACCTGCCTTACTTCCCACCCCTCATCTAGTTCCCAAAGGGGAAGGAGGAGGAGGAGAAACACGTGGATAGGCAATTGCAATTTTAACCTATTGCATCTAGTGAGAGCCTGACAGCATCCTCCCTTCCTTGGATCTGGGAGGCGGGCTCTGTCTGCAGTGGCGGGGGTCCCATAGCTCTGTTAAAGGCATGTCAGTGAACAATTTCCTGGTTTCCTGCCCCTAGCTGATAGCTGAATTCTGGGCTGGCATGTTGGAGGCCTAGATAATGTATTGGTTTGCAGTGTGAAGGACTAGGTCAGACGACTCCCATGTGTTGCTGCCTGGCAGTGTGACCTGGGGCTCCGGTTCTTTTCTGAGCCCCTTTGTGTGGCCTCTTGTGGACAGGCCTGCCCCTGTGACCCTAAACTGTGGGGCGCAGGTGGAGAGCACCAGGTAGAGCCACCAGAATTTGACAGCCTAAGGGCATCTGGTCTTTACCTCTGCAGAGCATTCTCCAGTATATTAGATTTGGGAATTGCTTGAAAACAAAGCAAGACTTTCCATTATGGAGAATTTTAATTATGTAAATATAGTTCAGTGAACTCCCATGTAGGAGCTCCATCAACAGATGAACAGATCTACAAATCGTGGTCTATCTACACCCTCCCCGCTCTTCGATTACTTTCAAAGCAAATCCCAGACTTCATGGATAAGTGCCTCGATACACATCACTGGCAGAGGCAGATACAGACTCTTTGGAAACTTGTTTTTAAGAGAAGACTGGCCACCAGCCATCCTAATTTTGATTTTTTTTTTAAGATTTTATTTATTTGACACAGAGAGAGACATAGCAAGAGAGGGAACACAAGCAGGGGGAGTGGGAGAGGGAGAAGTGGGCTCCCCGCGGAGCAGGGAGCCCGATGTGGGGCTCGATCCCAGGACCCTGGGATCATGACCTGAGCCGAAGGCAGATGCTTAACGACTGAGCCACCCAGGCGCCCCCTAATTTTGATTTTTGAGTGCTCTGGGGTTGAAGCTGACTTTCTGCATGTGTGGAATAATGATCCATCTTTATACAAAATCTTAATGTGGGTTGAATTTTGTTAGTACTTCTATTAGGGCAAAACAGTGAGATTTATTTTTTAAAGATTTTATTAACTAATTTATTTATTTGAGAGAGCAAGTGAATGGGCACGCTCAGCACAGGGATGGGGCAGAGGGAGAGGGAGAGAGAATCCCAAGCAGACTCCGTGCTGAGCATGGAGCCCAACATGGGGCTCGATCCCATGACCCTGAGAACATGACCTGAGCCCAAATCACCGACTGAGCCACCCAGGCACCCCAAAACAATAAGAATTTTGCTATTTTAATTTTTGTATTGTAAAATACATGGGACACAAAATTTTCCATGGTAACCATTTCAAAGCCTTAAGAATTCAGTGGCATTAAGTATATTTACACTGTTGGGCAGTCATCGCCACAGCATAGTTAACAGACTTTTTTCATCACCCCAGAAGGAAACCTATACCCATTAAGCAGTTGCTCCTATTCCTCCCATCCTCCGGCCCCTGAAAAGGACGAATCTGCTTTCTGTCCCTAGGATTTGCTTGTGCTGGGCATTTCACGTGCATGGTATCATACATACGTGACCCTCTGTGTCTGGCTTCTTTCACTTAGCATAGTGTTTTCCATTTTCAGCCATGGGGTCATGTGTGTCATTCGTTTTTATGGCTGCATAGTATTCCATTGTGTAGATAGACCACGATTTGTAGGTCTGTTCATCTGTTGATGGAGATTTGGGTTGTTTCCACCTTGGGCGATGGGGAGTAGTTACCACTTTAACTTGTCAGTGCTTACTTTGAAATGTGAGGCGATGCATGGATCAAAAAGAAAATGTCACAAATAAGGGGGTACGAGGGTGGTTACTTATTGATTCCATTGATTTTAACACATTGACAAAGAGCTTCTTCCCGAAGTACATCCTACATAACAGAAAAGTATACTATGCGTAAGGGACTCAGAGGCCTCTTCTGCTAGTTTTTGGTTTTGGCGGCCGTGAGGCCTGCTTCCCGGGCTGCCAACCTTGGGGTGGGGGGACCCTGCTCTTAGACCTGAGACACCACAGCTATGGGTCTGAGGGTGGACAGCGGCCTTTCTCTGCATTAGCATTGAGGGAAATGCTTGACTTTGCCCCCTCCTGCGTTACGCGGACAGACTCAGTGTTCTTGGTGTTTTCATGAGTCACTTCCTTTATTTCTGTACCTCAGTAAACAGAGCCTGTGTCCTTGTGTTGTCATGACCACGTGCTGGAGTTCAGGGTGGCAGGTTAGGTAACGTCGTGATCAGGAGAACGAAGTGGATTTGGTAGCATATTGTATATATAGACATCGATCACGGTTACGCTCTTATTTCTAGCAAGGAGTTAGAAAACAGCCCTGGGTAAGTCCGTTGCTGACTGGTGGGTACCCTTCACAAGGGCTGCCCTGTGGGGTGAGAAGTGGCATATGCTCTCGTTGCATCATGCTGTGTGTTCTCCTTTTGAGGGTGTCAGGGAGATGTTCATCTCAGGTCCCAGGACAAGGAGGAACTTCTGTGAATCTGCTTTATTTCTCTCTTGTGGACAGTGTGAATCCTCTTTGCTTTGGCCGTCAGGAAGCTCAGCTCAAAGTCAGTCGTTCGTGCTAGCTCTAGTGTGGCCTGTACTTTGGGTTCTAACCCAGCCCCCCCCCCCCCGCCCTTTTCTTTCCTTATTGCTGGGATTTCTTTGTTTACTTGCTTTTCATTGTGCTCTGGGTTTCTCTAAGCCAGTGGTTCTCTGCTTGGCTCCTGTACTTTGTCAGGATCACTTGGGGAGCTTCTTTTTTTTAAAATGCCAATGCTCATGCCCCACCACCTTCTTTTTTAATTGTTCTGGGAGGGGGCCCGAGCCTAAGTATGTTTCCAAAGCTCCCCAAAGATTGACATGTGTGGGTTGGGAACCCACTGCTTTAGGCCATTTCACATTTGTTTAGCAAGCAAGGCAGGGATAAATAGAGAAAAGGTGTAGTCTGGGAGGACAGCCTACCCCAAAGTAGGGTGGTTTCAGCTCAGAGAAGCTGAGTAAAAAGGATTATGTGGCTTCCAGTGGTTTTCCTGCTGGTGGAACCAGTGGGAAAGCTCCAAGGGACTTCTCTCTGTGGCCAGAACCGCAGAAGCCTTCACTCCTGGACCAGGGTTGGGGAGGAGCCACTGGGATTTTAAGATCTCAGGCCTGCCTAGGAGGAGTACAGCTTTGTAAGCAGATCTTTTGGGCCATTCAGGACCCACGTCCCATGCTTGGGGCCCAGTTTGCGCTTAATTCTTACTGTGTTTCCGTCTGCTCTACCAAAATAGATTATCTGTAATATAGTATTTCCAGGCTGATTTTCTTTTTTATCCTAAGTCTCGGAGAATGTTTAGGGTGCTTTTTGAAATGGTCATCAAGGAAAATTTGGAAGTAGGAAGAACCAAACTCAAACTTGGCCTATGGCCTTGTCACTGTGGTCGCAGTTAGTAGTTTGGTTTGTTTTCTCTAAGTTGTCGGTTTGTTTAGTACTACCTAGGGGTCTTGATGGTCTGTGTGACCATCACCGGGGTGGTGCAGAGCTTTCCCTTGAACGGCCACGGCCATGGCCACGGTGGGAAGAGGTCAGCACTTCCTGTGATTTGTCCCCTCCTCCCTTGCTGGGAGTGGCGGGGTCTGCAGCCCCCAGAGGCGCCGGGAGGCCATGAGGGAAGTCTCTGCTTTGCCGGATGGAGAGGGCTGATTAACCAGTTGGCTGTGGGTGAGGGTGGGGGAGGCTGTTGGTGCTGGTGCTGAGATGGGGAAGCGGTCAGTGGGGGGATGACTTCAGAGCTGGGCAGGGGAACCAAGGGCCAGTAGCACTGCGTGCGCTTCAGAGGCTTCCGGAGGGGGCCACACTGGCGTCTCTGGGCCCCAGTTCCCCCATCTGTGATGGACATGAGAGAGTAGGACTATGCGACACCTGATCTGCCGCCCCAGTCTGTCTTCCATTCTGAGGTAGGAGCGGCGGTTGAGCCGGCGGCTGTTTTGGTTGCTGAATGTGTCTTTTCCCTTTGGTGACACTGAACCTATGATGAGATGTTGGGGAGGTGGGTGGCAGCCTGTTCTTACCACACACTTGATTGCTTCTCTCCCCAGAAATCCCCAAAAGAAGGCACAGGCCAATTCCCTTAGGAAACGTGCTTGCCTGAGGTTCCCCAGCTCACTCCGATGCAACCCAGAGAGCGGGGTCTGGGTCGTGGGTCAGCTGGCTCACTTCAGGGAACCCGTGACCTGTCAGCGGCTGGTCATTTCCTTCTGGGGCCCTCGGCACTGGCGCCGCATGGGGACAGGCAAAGGGGTTAGGTGAGCGGGTCTCCCATGCCGGGGGAGGGTCCCTGATTCTCTGCCCACCGGTGTTATGCACGCCTGGCCGGTTTAGTGAGCCAACCCCCCCCCCCCCCCCGTGAAGAGAGGTCACTTTCCTTCCTTCCCGGGAGGAGGGCAGGCCCTGCTCTGTGCCGCGTTCCCCACCTGCCCACCCCATCCCGGGGCCTGGTGGTGGCGGGTGGCTTCGGACACACTTGTCACTCTGAGGTTTGCATTTGTGTGCTGCATCACACTACCAGCCGGTGGATATTTAAGGAATCTTTTTGATAGAAATTTAAAAGCTATTCTGAAGGGTTTTGGTGGTGTTTTTTCAAATTGGAAGAAGAAAATCCATTTAAAATTTGGAAAGGGGAAATGTTCCTTTTTAAGAGAAAAAACTCATTCTGTAACCCACTGGCTTCTGAGTCGAGCTCTCGGAAATGAGATTTCTAAAAAAACTGCCCTGTGAGTCTTATGGAAATATCATTTAAATCGGGCCGCCTGAGGTTGCTCTCCTTCCGGGAGGTCGTGTGGAAATACGGTTTTGCCTGTTTTTGTTGAAGACGAGAGTGCGCTACCTTGTTGATTTGGCATCTTTTGAGCCCTGAGTCACTTCAGAGGGAAATTTCCAGACAAATGAGTATCACCCCTTTGGGGGCCAAAGCCTGTCCTCACCTGCAGCTTTTGTTTTCCTCTTTCCCCGGCTGGGCTGCGGGTGGGGAGGTGGGCTGCCTGCGGGTGGGCTTGCTCTCTGATGGGGCCTGAGGTCGGGACTCCCCTCGCCCTGGAGTGCCTGGAGGAAGCGTCCCTGTCCTCTGCCATGGGCACCCGGGGCCTGTCCTGCGTGGCCTGCGTGCGCTCTTCTGGCCTCACCTGTCACCACTCTTCTCTCTCCACTTGCCACGCTGGGGACCGAGCCGTTCGTTTGGCTTGGAGTGCACTCTGCCTGCCGCTCGCCCACCTTGACCACCCCCTTGCCCGGTCCACACCTGGTCTGTACCCTTTGGGCTTCCATGGTAGGGCATCAGCTGTGTTTCCCTGCTCCCCATGGGCGGTGTCGTGAGCTCTTGGCAGACGGCTTGTGTCGGATGATCTGCATCCCCCAGCACTCTTGCTGCTGCCTGGCTGGTAGCCCGTGCTGAGGACTCACTTTGCTGCACAGTTTGGGGGGGGCTCCTAGCTTCTTGTTCTTCCCTCCCTTCCCTTCGCCCCTGGTGATCGAAGAGAGACCTGCTCAGGGCCCTGCATGGGGTGGTGTGGAGCTGAGGGGGGGGGGGGGAGGAGGGAGGGAGGGATGGGAAGGTGGGATGGGGGTGCACGGATCTCTGGGCAGTGCAGGGGAGAGTTACGGACAGCTGGGAAAGGCCACCACGGGCCACTTGCAGCCTTCCAGGTGTGAAACCTGCGGAGCCTGGCAGAGACTGCTGCAGGGCTTAGCTGCTGGAGCCTGCCCTTCAGCTTTCCAGCTGTGGTGGGGGCTCTAACAGATGGCCAGGCGGAAGGACAGAGGGCCTGGCTCACACTTAACTCCTGTCCTGCTCAGGCCACTGGCGTCTGGGACCTTTCGGCCAACAGCTTTGATTTTTCTTTCTTCTTTTTTTTTTTTTAAATGAGGATAGGGCTTACATTTTTTTTTTTTTTTAATGTTCTTTGGAATAGGCAACACATTGATAGGTCTAAAATAAAAAGATACTAAAGTATACTTTGAGGGATCTTCCCCTTCACCTCTGATCTCATCTGCGTTGTTCCCCACCTCCCTTCTCCTTAATAGATAACCCCTTTTAGGAGTTTGGATATCCTTTTAGTGTTTCTTTATGCAAATAAAACAAACACAAACTTACAAACTCATATCCTTCTTTCTCCCTTTCTGTTCGAGGAAAGGGCACACTACACACTACACACTACACCCACCACCGTAGCCTGGAGACTTATTCTAAGTCAGTACTTGGAGAGAGTTGTCATTATCTTTCAGCTAGGTAGTATTCCTTTTTTTGGCGGAACAAAAGCCGTTTTTCTTGTTTTATTTTGTTTTCAGCCCCATCCCCTATGCAGAGGCATTCAGGTTGTTTCTGGCATCATGCGCCTGCATCCTTACCTATGCATCCTTTCCGGCTCGTGCAGGTGGACGTGAGGGTCGCGTCCCCTGGGGACATTGCTGGGGCAGAGGGTAAACACGTTTGTGGTTTTGATTGATTTTGCCAACTTGCCCTCTGCAGGGGTGGTTCCATTTTGTGCTTCCATCCGCAAGTGTGAGTGTCCCATTTCCCCACAGCCTCGCCAAGAGAAGGTATAGTCAGATGTTTGGATTTTTGCCAATCTGACAGGTGTCAAAAGTATCTCCATGGAGTTTTGTTTTTGTTTTTGTTTTTGTTTTTTTGTTTTTTGTTTGTTTTAACTGGCTGCTTGGAGTTTATTTTCCACTTCGTGCAAGGCACACGGTCACAGGGTGTCAGGAAGGCTTGCGTGTGGCTTGGATAGTAAAGAGTGGGGTTCTCTCAGCTTCCTTTTTGGTGTTTTGCTATTTTGATATAAAAGAACCCAACTGCTTCTGCTCAATGTACTTTTAATTTGCATTTTTCTAAAGTGTGAGCCGACTATGTCATGTGTTTAAGGACCATTTATAGTTTTGTGTGGACAGTTCTTTTCCCATTGGGGGGGGGTTATTGGTTGTTTATTTCTCAATTTCTGTGAGCTCTGTATGTTTTTGGAAGATAGTTCTTGTGTTGTGAGTTGTAAAAATTTCTCAGGCTAGGAATTATTTCGATCTCGCCAGATTCTTCAAGTACCTCCCTCCCAACCCCATCTCCTGTGTTTAAAGATTCAGACTGTGGCCTTGGGACAGAGTCTAGTCTCTATTGGGACAGAACCACAACCCTGGCTTCCTTCCAGGATTTTAAGTTAATTGACCACAGACATGTTTTCAACATGAACATACAATAGTGCGGAAGCATTTTGAGTCTGTATGGGGATGGGCCATGCGATGCTGTGAAAACAACCAGCCCCTCATGTGTCTGTGGCCTGACAGCAAAGGCTTATTTCTCCTCATGCTGTGTGTCCCGTGTGTGTGGTTATTGTAGTCATTCACAGGCCCAGGCTGATGGAAGCACCCTGTCTGTTTGTTTTGCTGCTGTTGTTGTTGTTGTTAACGGCTTTACTGATACATACCACGCAGTAAAGTTCACTTGTTTTAAATACACAGTTCAGTAGTTTTGCGTATATTCGGAGTTGTGCAACCATCAGCACGATCGTATTTTATAACATTTCACCCATTACTCCTCAAAACATCTCATACCCATTAAGCAGGCATCCCCTTCCCCCCCTCCCGTCGGGCTCTGGCAACTGTCAGCCTCCTTTCTGTCTGTGGATTTGCCTGTTCTGGACATTTCGTATCAATGGACTCACACAGTACGCGACCTTTTGGGGCTGGCTCCTTTCCTTCAGCGTATTTTCAGAGTCTGTCGCATTGTAGCATGTATCTGTACTGCATTCCTTTTTAAGGCTGAATAATATTCCATTTTATGGCTACACCACATTTTATTTGCCCATTCGCCTGTCGACGGACAAAGCTGTTCCCACTTTTTGGCCATCGTAAGCAATGCTGCTGTGAACATTGGCACACGGGTCTGAGTGTGGACACGTTTTCCTTTCCCTCGGGTAGATAAGGAGGCGCCATCCTGAAGGTCTCCGCCATCACCACCACCTCGGAAGGCAGTTTGGAGAATCACACACTGGCTTAAATTTAAAGTGTTTGACAGAAAAACACCACATGTCACTTCTAGCACATTTTATTGGCCGGTGCCATGACTGACCTTAGAGGGGGTGGGGAAACGCAGAAGGACCTGACCTGGAAATCCTTGGCGAGTAGACTCATTAATACAGAGAAGAGCAATGGGCATTCGTGGGACCTAGGGGAGCGAGGCCGTGTGGACAGGTGAGGCCGGGAAGGGTTCCTTAGTAAGGCGGGAGCTCCAGGGTAGAAATCACCTGGAACAAAATGTGCCGGCCTTGAAAGCTGGTCGGTGAGAAGACCTCAGGTCCCCCAAGGAGCAGCTTAGGAGTGAGCATGTGATGGTGCTCTGGGAGAGAAGGCAGCCTCACTGGAGTAACCTTAAATCGGCCCAGGTTAAGGACTGGGCACGTCCCAAGTTTTCACAGGGGGTGTTGTGGCTCAGACCTCACCCCAGCTCGTGGCTCTGTGTTACTCACCCCCTTGCTTCTTACCTGTAAAATGCCTCCCCTGCAGAATTCTGGCACATAGTAGGCACAGAGTAAGTTAGAGCTGCAGCCGAGCCTGCGGGTGCCCAGTGCTTGTCCCCTGGCCGTCCCCAAGCCGTCCCCAAGCCATCCCCAGGCTTCTGGTTCACGTTTTCCCTGCGAGGCATAAATGTGCTGAAGGACTGCCCTGTTCTCATGGCCTGTTATCCCCAGGGTGGCCGAAGGGAGGAGGTTGGTGGTATTGACGTGGCCGATGAATATTCCGAGGCAAGTAAACAGTTCTTCCTCAGCCTCTGGCGCAACAAATTTCTCAACTGGGGTGTTTTCTGGGCCCAGGAGAAACTGCGCAGATTTGTGTATGCACCCAGCCAGCCCTCCGTGCTCGAAGCACCCCCTTTTATTATTTTTCTAAACAAATCAGGACAATGGCAATGTAAACGTTGTTTGAACAAAAGCGTTTGGCTAATGGAGATAAAACCAAAAGGAAAATAACAGCTTTAATTTCTTTTTGGCTTTTGTGTTTTGACATTTGGCAGCATACTTTAATCTTTTAAGAATTAAAAAAAATGACATGGTTTGCAGACTGCTGCTTGTTTTTGCTTGTTCAATTTAGTGTGAAATTGACTCAGAAATCCCCGCCCCCCACCCCGTCCGCTCGGTCCTATTTTACTCTTCTGAGTTGGGGGTGGGTGGCGAGGGGCCATGGGCCTGCCAAGCATGGACACCGGTAGAAGCAAAAGCTTTCACCTCAGTTCTCACAGCCTGTTCCTGTCCACTGTCTTGTGGTGTCTCACGGGCTGCCATTCCATTTTCCAGAGAAAACTGAGATTCAGTGGGGACCGAGCAGTGGCGGGGAGACCTTTCCACTTTGCCGAGCCGTGTCGTGTTTTATATTCTGTCAGAGCATCTTGGAGGGTGGGGAGGGGGGTACGGAGAGGAGCACAGAGACTGGCGGGGGGAAGCGTATGAGCAGGTGCCCTGTGGAGTCATTCATTCCTGTGGCAGATGTATGCCAGGCGCCGTGCCAGGCCCTGTGAGGCGGGCAGCAGTGTGGAGACAGTTGGGGCCTCTGTGCCCCGAGAGCTGCAGTCCAGAGGCCGTGGGAGGAGGGAGGGAGAAGTGGAGGGAAAGCCGGAAGCCCAGGCGGGCAGCAGGTGGCAGATCGTCCAGCAGAGGATCCCTGGGGGGAAGGGGGGTCGGGGGTGATGGGTTCAGTTTTGTCCTGAGACTGGGAGGAGGTAGCATATGCCACAGAGGTGTGGGCCATGATGCGGTAGGTCTGGAAGTTCCGTGTGGCCTCCCTCGCGCGGGTGTCTGAGCCACTCCTCGGTGTCATTAGGAGATGGCCTGGTCCTCCCAGTCGCCCACTGCTGCTCACGGCACCCAAAAGCATGCTTCTTCCCACATCCTCTGGACGCTCCTCTGTCCCTGTTGATTAGCGTCACTCCCTGAAGCTCTCCCCTCTCCTGCACCGGGGGCTTCTCCTGTGTCTCTTGCACTCACCTCCCCGACCCCCGGCACTTACTGGACTTGGCCCATTGACTGCTAGCCTCTTTCTGAGTGACATCCCAGCCCCTGATCTACCCTGTTCTCCCCAGGTCCTCTCAGGTGCCCCTCCCAGAGGAACATGTGGACCCCACTACCCCCTCCCCAGCCCTAGGTGCTGGCTGTCACTCGCCACTGTGAATATACCCAATTGTAAGTGTGAATTGTACACGTGAAGATGGTGAATCTTACGGTCTAAGAATTCTCTCTCAAATACAGAACAACCCCCCCCCCCATGCCTGTTTACCGGCACCTCCAGCTACATTTGGTTGTTTGAAATAAAACTGCCGGTTCTGCCTCCTTCCTTCTCCTGAAACCTCTAAAAACCCTTCCCACCTTTATATTCTGTTAAGGGTGCCTCTGTCCTCCTGGCTACTCCCACCCCCACCTGTCGCACTGCACACCGACACGTGGCCATCGGGTTGATTCTCCTGCTCCGTGTTTATGTCCGAGGTCTCCTGCCCTTTCGTTCCCCTGCGGCACCCACATTCAGGCCCCAGTTCCCCTCATCGCCTCCCTTGGGGGCTCTAAGTGGTCTTCCGTCTGTACCACCCTCCCTTGTCCCCACCCTCGCCCTCTCACCCTGCGCTGCCTGGTCAGGGTTCCAGAAATACTCTTCTGACAGCGTCATCCCTCTGCTCCCAGACAGAACAAAAGCCAGCTTCCTTAGCTTCGCTCCAGCAGTAGTTCCTAAAATAATTTTAAGTGGTACGCAGTTGAACTTTACTCATTTTAATAGTTATCTTAGAAATGCCGTAGTACTAGGGCAGTTGAGAAAGTTCAACATGGAGTTACCATGTGAACCAGCAAGTCCACTCCTCAGTGTATGCCCAGGAGAGCTGAGGGCATACGTCCGTGCGAACACTTGGACACAGATGTTCATAGCAACACTATTCATAATAGCCAAAAAAGGGGGGAAAACAACCCAGACGTCCTCCAATGAAGTAGATAAATATAATGTATATCCATACAGTGGAAAATTATTCATCCATAAAAAGGAATGAAGTACTGATAATGTAATGCAACACGGATGAGCCTTTAAAGTATGTTAGCCGAAAGAACAAGACGCAAAAGGCCAGAGGTTGGATGATTTCCATTCATATGAAACATCTGGAATGGGCAGATCCCTAGAGACAGAACGTCTTAGAGGCCAAGGGGAAGGGGGGCATGGGTAGTGACTGCTAACAGGTACAGGGTTCCTTCCGGGGGTGATGACCGTGTTCTGGAATCAGCGGTGATGGTAGTTCAGCACTGCGAATATACCCAATTGTAAGTGTGAACTGTATGCTTGAAGCTGGTGACTCTTAGACTCTGTGAGTTCTCTCTCAAAAATGAAACAGAAAGGCCCCCCCTTCCAAAATGCCAGAGCAGTGATCCCTGATTTCATTATATTAAAGTGGGTATTTGAGTTTAAAAGTAAATGGATTTAAAGAAAAACAGTAAACGTATAAGGGTAATTCAATGAGACAGTTCCTAAGACGGTGCCTGCCACACAGTAAGTGCTCTGTGTTAGCTACTATTATTATTATTATTATTATTACTATTATTATTATTGGGGGGATATGGCAAAATCTTGAAAGTGAATAACCACATTTGGCAAGTCCAGACCGCCCCCAGCCAATTCTGCACTCCGACACAGCCCGCTCTCTCCGTGCTCTGCCTAAACAGCCTTCTCCCCCCATACACTTGCTCATGCCTCTCATTCTTTAGCAGCACTGCCTCAGATGCGCCTGACGTATCCCGTAGCTGGCCCTGATCTTCTTGTTGGAGCATCCAGTTTGTAATCTGCCTTTGCTCTACCCCGAGCTCAGACCAGAAGGCATGTCTTGTGCTTCTCTAACAACACCCCGCCCCCCACCCCCAGGCCTGTGGACATTGTTCTTTACACACTGAGTGTGTGAAGAGTACTTGTTGAACCTGGTATCAACTCAACCATTAATATGTCTGCTCTGTAACGATAAAATGATGTTATGAGTTAGGGCAGCACAAATATTTTTTTTTTTAAGATTTTATTTATTTATTCATGAGAGACAGGGAGAGAGACAGGGAGAGAGAGAATGGCAGAGGGAGAAGCAGGCTCCCAAGGAGCAGGGAGCCTGATGCGGGACTTGATCCCAGGACCCTGGGATCATGACCTGAGCCGAAGGCAGACGCTTAACCATCTGAGCCACCCAGGCGCCCAGCACAAATATTTTTTAAGATGTGCAGAGAACTTTTGCACACCCTGTAAATGAGCTGAGCTGTTCTACTCTCAGGAACATACCCTGGAACAGCTCTGCACATGTGTCCCAGGAGACACAGGCCCAGGCCAGACTCCAGACGTATTCATGATGGCAACAACTTGGAAATAGTTTGGATGTCCATTGACGGGAAAGTGAGTGGGTAAATTGTTAAATACGAACATGAAATGGGTAGACCGCAGCTCACCATACGGAGCAATGTGGATGAGTCTTAGAAACGCAGTATTGAATGACAAAAGCAAGTTGTGGAAGACTGTATGTTACTTGATTTTATAGCACTTGTGGTAAAATGATCTACTTTTGTAAAAAGCAAGGAGGAACCCAGAACCCAAGCTGTGTGCCTGGGGCAGAGGAAGTAGGGAGGGGAAGGACCCCTCTGGGTGGGCATTGCGGTCATGTTCTAGGCCTTGAGCAGAATGTGGGGGTCACAGGGGCTCCTTTGGTTTGTGCCTCACATGTGGTTTGCACTTAATTCTTTTATGTGCATCCAATAGTACATAATAAAAATTGAAGCAAACAAAAGGAACAGCAAGAAGACATTAGGGCTGGCTCATGCCTTTTCTGGGGCAGACTCTGACATTTAAGAGTTAGAAGGAACATTTCCTCCTAATATATCCAGTCAGTATTGCAGAGTAAATAAAACACTGGGAATGTCTCCAGCAGAGGAGGGAGGAGGGAAATAATATTTTTATTCTGTACCACAAAAGGAAGTTTACCTTTCAGCATTGTGACCCTGTCTTTTCTGAGTGGTATTTCAGATAGTGATGGCAATTTCAAAGGAATAATGGAGACTTCTTAGGTTGTTCAAGTTGATGTGCCATCATTTAGTAGGAGACATGATTATAGCCAAAGAGACATCATTTCTTAAGGATGTGAGTTCTAAAGAATACATTTTCAAATTTGAATTTTATTTATTTTTTATTATCTTTTAAGTAGGCTCCATGTCCAGCATGGAGCCCAACTCGGGGCTTGAACTCACAACCCTGAGATCGAGATCAGAGCTGAGACCGAGAGTCAAACTCAGCTGACGGAGCCACCCAGGTGCCCGCCCCTAAAAAAATAGTTTTGGAGTTTCTGCGGTATTTCCTGGCTGATTTCATTCTATCGCCGGCCTGTAGAACCTTAATACGTTTCCAGGGGAAGCTTTCTTTGAAGAGCATTAAAATCCCTATCCTGGGCTGGCCGTGCTGGTAGGAGCTGGGAAGGCCAGGGTCTGATCCTGGTACAGTGCTGAACTGCTCTGGGCCTCGCTGAGTCCCGAGGCCCTTCCAGCGCCGGCATCTTTGCCTCAGCTTGCTTGGCCTGGCGAGCTGGCTAGGGAGAGGACCTCCAGCTGAACGGGGTGTGTGTGTGGGGGGGGAGATAGGAAAAGAATGGCTTCTCCACCATCTTCTGGCTTCTTCCGCATGTAGGCAAGGGGTGCCTTGCTAGACTTGCGGCTTCAGCAGGGACAAATTCATCGCTGTCATGACTGGGCGCTGGATGGGTGTGAAGCCAGAAGGAATCCCAGAATGGGACCAGATGCCAGAGGTCTGGGCTCAAATCCTGGTCCTAACCCCCGCCAGCAGTGTAGCTTGGGCCAGTTCCCGAGCCTGTCTGTGCCTCAGCTTCCCCCTCTGTAGAATGAGGGTGATGATAATTGCTCCCTTTGCGACCGTTAGGAAGATTTCATGAGGACACGTTTGGTCTTAGAACATGCGCGGCATATGGTCAGGCCTCAGTATTTGCTGGCTTCTCTTAAAGAGCCTCTTCTCTTTTCTGTTGCTATTTTTTTTTAAGATTTTATTTATTTATTTGAGAGAGAGAGAATGAGAGAGAGAGAAAGCACATGGGGGGGGGGGGGGGTCAGAGGGAGAAGCAGACTCCCTGCAGGGAGCCCGATGCGGAACTCGATCCCGGGACTCCAGGATCATGACCTGAGCCGAAGGCAGTCGCTCAACCGACTGAGCCACCCAGGCGCCCCTTCTGTTGCTATTCTAAGGCTGTTCTAGGGCAATTACTAGTATCAAAGAATGAGCCCATCTGAGACCTTTCTTGGAAATGCCAGCCGCAGAGGGAAACAGTTGGAATGGTGATCGTGTTTAACGGCGTGTCTGTGTGGTCAGGAAAGAGGTGCCTGGACCTGCCACCCTGGCAGACCAGAGCCAGCCAGCCCATTTTCAACCCCTGGAGGCTTCTGCGGGCTTTCCTCTCCTGCTTTGGAGGTTCTCTTTGAGTTGGCCTCAGGGACATACCAGGTAATGTCCTCACAGATGTCCTCCCCTTGGTGGTACCGGGGAGAGGAAGCAGGTATTTTGGACGCCGATGATTTGCCAGTGTCTCCTTAGGCAGCCGCTTGCTGCCGCCGATGGGTGTAGACGTAGAGGCTGAGGAGAGCTCATCGATCTGCCTCAGGTCTTGCAGCCGGGAAAGGAAGGATGCAGATCCATATGGTCGGAATAAGAAATCCCTGTTTTAGCCCTCGCATACTGTCCGGGGCTGGCCGGCTTGGCTCCTGAGCCCAGGCTGTCGGGGGGCATCGGGTGGTGTCTGCTCTGCAGCTCGCATGCAGCCCTGTGGGGTCCGGGCTCAGGCGACTCTCCGCTCTCGTGAGGTGAGCACCCACGAAGCTCCAGGCACGGCAAGTCCCTGTCCTCGGGCAGTTGATCGGTGGGCAGTGAGTAAAGTGGAGGAGAGCAGCTGTTTTGAACTCCTGTGATAGCACAAAGGGAAATGGGAACTGGGAGAATGGCCCCTGGGGTGTTAACTCCGGTGGTCTTGGAATAGACACGATCAGGGATAATTTTTAAAATGTTCTTATTGGTTGCCCCTGGGCTGAGCCAGCGCTCACTGTGTGCCAGGCTCTGTTCCAGGCACAGAGGAGAGCGAGGTGAAGATAGGCGGGACCCTGCTCTCAACAAGGGTCAGGGGGGCACCAGGGCATAAGCAGGTGCACAAGCAAGAAAATGCCCAGTAGAGAGCGGGGCTCTGCTGAGAGTCGAAGCTGGTGACGAGACAGGGCGGCTGGCAGTTCCGGGCAGGCGATGTTGAAAGTGGGCTCTGAGTGAGAAAGAAGAGGGTCCGGCACACGGTGGCACAAAAGAGTTAACGTCTCGTCCTACCCCCAGAGGAGCCCGGGCCCAACTTTAGGATAATTTGGCTTCTCCCTTTTCTCCTTTTGCTGAGGTGAGCCTGTCCTCTGGTCTCGGAGGCTCTGGCCTGACCCCCTGGCTGCTTGGGGTGGGGATGGGGCCCTGGGCCCAGCCTTGAGGGTCCGCGCACATCCGATGTCTGCGGAAGTAAGCCCCCAGCTGTCCACAGAAATCTGCCGCGTTCCTTCCCAGCCGTGGCCAGGAGAGTCCCGTACGACCTCCCGACAGCCCGACAGCCATCCGTGGGAGGGCAGAGGTGAGCAAACCAGTCGTTTTCCTCCAGGGGTTTGCTTTTGTACTTAAAAGGGTGGAAATACCCGTTCCGTCCCGCACGGCTCCTCTTCGCAAGCGTCTTGAACTCCTCTTGAGAGAAGTGTTAGGTCACCGCTGTGCCTGAAACCAAGTCTGTGGGGTCCTGGCTGAGGGGACTCCTAGCTCACCCTCGCTTTGCTTCCACTCTCTCGCTGCCTCCTGAGGAGATGACGACAGCCCAGGACTTACTGCCATCACAGTGACCGGCCAGGGCTAAATTAAGCCCCAGATCATGGGAATTCTAAATTTTCCCATGCAGCTCTGCATTTTTTTCAAATGTCTCAAGCTGGAAAATTGTACTGATCAAAGTGTGTGATCCATAGCTGGGCCTGCCCTATGGTGTGGATAGCCGTCAGAAGCCCCCTTTCTGCGGTTCCCAGTCCCTGGGTGGCATTGCTGTCTGTTATTAGTGGGTATTTCTAGTAGCAGAGTCACAGCGTGTTAGAAATAGGGACTCTCTAGCCCAGGGGTCACATACAAGCTGCCTTCCTGGAAGGAGGGAAGGGTTCTGAGGGCGGCGTTTCACACTTCCAAAGGCCCAAGGGAAGCCCTATTGTTTTGCCCACCATTGAGCCCCCCCCCAGACCAAGAGAAACATCTGCCACTAGGCTTGTGGCCAGAATTCTAGCCCTGCAGTCAGTGACCTTTGGCTGGGGCTGGCCAGAAGCTTGGGCTCCCCGTGACACCACGGAGTTGGCAGGGGATTGAGCCATTTGTCAGAAAGAGGGTCTTGGGAATTGAAGGGTTTAGGGAGAGCATCTGGTCTACCCCATCATTTTAGAAGCAAGGAACCTGGTCACTGGCTTGCTTGGTGCCTCAGAGTGGTCACAGCTCTGGACTTAGGTCCCTGGTTTCCTGTCTCCTGGTTCTGTGTGTCTACAACACCACATTGTTTGCTTTTTGGCTTGATTTTTTAAGAACGCTGTCCATGATTGGTCATTTGCAAAACTACTTTGAAGACTAGAAGAGAGGTGGGGAGCAATGAAGAATTCTTTTTTCCTCTATGGCATGTGTATGTATCACCATGGTCCAACTGTCAAGGTGTTTGATCCTTGACCCTGCAAGAGAGGCACAGCCCGACACACCCTGTCCCTAAATCAGAGAGTGAAACTTAAGTGGCTGTGTTCTGATGGAGAGTGCAGGCGGAATGAGCAGAACAGGTCTCCTGACCCTGGTTCACGTAGTGTATATGTATGTTTGTGTATATATACCTATATATTTATATTTTTATTTATTTATTTATTTATTTATTTTTAAGATTTTATTTATTTATTCATGAGACACGGGGGGGGGGGAGGCAGAGGGAGAAGCAGGGTCCCAGGGAGCAGGGAGCCCGATGTGGGGCTCGATCCCATGACCCCGAGATCATGACCTGAGCCAAAACCAAGAGTCAGATGCTCAACCGACTGAGCCATGCAGGCGCCCCCCCAGGTTCACATGATCTTTAAAAATGACCACATTTCAACACCTGTGTAATCTGTACCCACAGGCTGCTCTTCTCCGAGAGTCCATGCTCGGGGCACATTGGTAAAGAAAGATGAAATTCCTCCTGTGTGTATTCAGTACTTCTGCTTTTGGAAAAATTAACACAAGAACACGTAAAGTCACAGGAGGCTGACTTGTTCCAGGGACTGTCGGATCCTGGCAGAGGGTGCCCAGGAGGCTCTTTGTGGGAGGCCCTCCTGCCTCATGGGTGGCTGGCAGTGCCCAGCATGGGGGCGGGAGTCCTTCACCTCCTCCTGGTGGTAGGTTAACTGACCGCCGCTCCCCCCCGTCCCCCGGGGCTCTTCCTCCCCTAGAAGGGAGCGAGGAAAAGTGCAAGGGGCAGTTTAATTTGACCTGCTTTATCATCTGGAAGTCAAGTCTAAAATGTTTTCCCTCCAAATCCTTTGAATGCAACAGGCTTTGTTTTTTTTAAGTCCTACTTTTTGGATGGTGATGTAAAGTTTAATTTCTCCATTCAGTTAGTGAAGAGAACATTCCTTTTTTTTTTTTTTTTTTTTTGGCTGAATCTCACCATTTTTCTGGTGATGGTAAAGGGTGTTTTTTTGTTTTGTTTTTTCCTTTTCACTTCTCCCCTCTGCATGAGTGGTGGTTATTAGGCTCTGGGTTACTGCTAGCTTGGCTGATGCAGACTCATAATAGTCCTTTCTCTTTAGTCTGAAATGATTACTGTGGAGAAGAATGTGGCACTGTCCATATTGTCCTAACTGGACCGTTGTCTTCTGGGAAGCCGGCTCAGTTTGGTCATGTGAGCTGTGGTCTCATCCACCCCGACTGAGCCTCCTTGTAATGGTCATGGTACCCTTTTCCCCAGTAGGAAGGTGGAGATGTTTCCTCACTCACGGATTGCACACAGAGGAGGATGAAAGCCAACTAATCAAGGCTTGCAAAGTGTTGGCACGAACTTACTACTGTTTATGTGTGTCATACGGTGACACCTGGGCACTCGCTCCAGGATACTTGGAAGTCACTATAGGAGCTTGGTCAGAGTGTCACATCCCCTCAGCGCTGCCCCCCAGGTGCCGTGTGTCGGGAGTTCTGAGCAGTCTCCCCAGGAGCTTCTGGTAGGTGGCCAACAGTGGGCCACGCTGGCACGACACTGCAGGAGAGGCGGCCGTACCTACCCGTTCGCGTGGCTCTCCCTGTCATCTGCCCAGAGAAAAATGAAGTGCATATGAAGTCATGGAAGGCCTCGAGGCACAGATAGTGTGAGCTGTCATCTGGGGTGATGATTTTCTCATCAGTGCACTCAGTGATACTTACTGATCTTGACTGGATTGTCACAGGCAGTGTTGGTTGACCTGTGACTGGTTTTGGGGAGTAGGGAGAGACGATTGTTGCTATGGCCTCATAGCTGGTCTTGACCCCTGATGAGGGTCCCCAATCCCTGAAAAGCCACTGCCAAAACCTCCTTAGGGATGTGGCGGAGACCACAGTGGACAGGGTGAGTATCCCGCCTCCGTGTCACCGAAGCGCAGCGGCTGAGGGACCTACGGGCTTTGAGCAGGGACCCACCTGGACTGCCCTGAAGCTGGAGAGAGCCTCCTCTTCCTGTCATGATTGGGAACTCTAGATTCGGGAGGAATTTCCCCACCCAATTCCAGAAACCCCTGGAGCACATTTTGATGGAATTCTTCTTGCCTCCAAGGGCCCCACTCTGGCCTTGGAAGTTTTTGTTTGTTTAGTTTTGCTCTGTTGGCTGTTTCATTCAGCCTATTTCCAGTCTCCAGTGTCTTTTGAAATCTGCTTGGGTTTTCAAACTTGCCAGAAATTTTCTTCCCTGGCTTGCCCCTTGCAAATATGATGATCCAGCTCTCCCTCTGTGGTCACCGTCGTAAGCCTCACTGAAAAAGTGATGGCCGGACATTGGCCATCGGCATTGCCAGTGCCGTCTGCATTTTGAGGAGTGACGAGCCTCCCTGGGAAGGACGCAGCTCCTCGGTCAGCCTGAGGTGACAGGCCGGGTGTGACCCAGGAGAGTCTGGTTGGTATCCCTGCCCTTCTCCCTGAGGCCCACTTGGAGGCTCAGGGCAGGCACCCTTGCAGTACATCTGGTGTTGGGCTGCTCTCAGGCTCCTTGCACAGCCCACGGTGCTGTAGGTGACAGATGACCACGTTGGCACCTGCTGCTGAGATGTGCAGAAATGGCTTCCGGCGCAAGCGGACCCAGAGGTTCCAGCCATGTTGTCTCACTCCTTCGCCTTCCCTTTGCTCTTTGCTTTCTCTGGCGTTGCCTTTAGACTTAGGGAAACCCTGGCCCTGTGGTGGCTTTTGGCAGCCCAGGCTGGATTGTCCGCCCGCCCCTGATCTAGCCACCGTGGCTGGGGGCCTGCGGTACTCTGGTGGAGCCTGGGCTGGGCCTGCACCTGGCCACCTTCCCCCCGATGGAAGACCAAGGATCTTTCTGAGACAAGGGGATATGGATGTCGCAAAGGCAGAGACAGCAGATTCTGTTTCCAGGACAGAAACAAAATTTCTTTGGCTTAAAGAACCTTTTCTAGTACTGGGGCCTGACTGTAGAAAAATGAGTGTTTCCTTCTATACCGAAGAGACTGTGGCTTTTGATGCGGAGTCTCCAGAGCTTCCAAGGGCTTTTGGAAGGCCTGATAGAAATGTGCATTGCCCTTGGTGAGACTTCCCCAGGCCAGCCGAAATGTTCAGTTTCTTTGCCGTTTCTTGGCTTTATCAACTCAGTGAGGTTACTAGTGGTTATCACGCGCATCAGAAGCCTTGATTCTTAATAGAATGAATGATTAATACAGTTCCCGAACACGCTCTTCAGGGCGGGGGCTGGAGTGGGAAGGTGAGGTGGGGGGCCCCTGGGCATCCCGTTCCAGGGGGATCATGGATGTCCTATGGCTTCTGTGCAGAAGAATGTGTTTGCTTTGAAGAGAATCCCAACTTATCTCTCTTCAGAAAATATTTAAAGTTGTAACAGAGTCGTACAAACTTAATCGCTTATAATGAAAGGGTTCTAAGTAATTCCTGATGATAGAATTCAATTTTTAATTTTTTAATTTTTTAAATTTCTTACTAGAGCGAGCACAGGTCGGGGTGGTGGTGGAGAGAGAGAGAATCTTAAGCAGGCTCCACACCCAGTGCAGAGCCTGGTGTGGGGCTCAATCCCACGACCCTGAAATCATGACCTGAGCTAAAATCCAGAGTTGGACGCTTAGCCGACTGAACCACCCAGGCGTCCCTAGAACTCCCATTTCTGAAGGCATTTCTAGTTAGTACTGTTCTGATGGCATTTGTCCCGAGTTGTTGGTATGTAATTTATGAAAATGAGCCCCCCCTTTCTTTTTTGCTATCTCGGTCTTAAACCTTAAACGAGGTTTATTTTTCCCTCTCGTTTTGGCGTCCCCCGCCACTCCCCTTCCTCCCACCGTCCCCATATCTGAGGGGAAGCTCCTTAATAAAAGACTGGGTGTTTGGGAGCTGACCACAACTTCCCCGGCTTGAGTGAAGAGCGCAGGACGTAACACAGGATCCTGTGCTGCTTAGTTCAGGCTCCCCAAGCTGGAAAGGGAAGAAAACTGGCAGATTGAGAGGGAAAGTCCGGAAGGCGGAGTATGCACACCATTCAGAAAAGCAAGGCCAAAACAAAACTTAGGTTCTGGAAATAGCACAGGGTGGATACTTGAGGATGGAGTGTGTTCAGGCCTGGCTTTTGGGAGGGAGTGCCTGACAGGTGTTTGCTGGGGGTGGAGATGTTTAGGTGTTGACAGCCCAGTCCTGACGCTGAGGGGGAGAAGTTTTAAAACGGGAAGAGCAAGGTCTGAGGTCCACAGGGACAAGTGCGACGGAGCCACCCACATCCCTGTCTTCAGTTGGAGCCGCCTGGGGGAGCCTCGTGCGCACGCAGCCGGGGCTGTGGTCCTGTGGTCCTGCCGCCCACTCGCGTGTCGCCAGCTTCTCTCACGGACGGAATCGGAGGTGTCCGTCTCCACGGTCTCCGGTGAGGTGCGTCACCCGGTTGGCCTTGCACGTGGTTCCGTGGAGGCGCCTTTGGTGTCCTTTCTCCTGTTGGGGATTTCCTCGCCCATGATCTCCCGATTCTCCCTGTGTGCCCGTTCTGAAAGCCACTCTCATCTGTAGCTTTAAGAAAATGGCAGGGAGCCATTCAAATTATATAGGCTTTATATATTTTTCTGACTGTAAGGAGCGTTTGGTTACCTTTTTCCTTCTTCTTAAGGCCTAAATATTTCAGAGAGTCTACTGACAGATGTCTTTGCAAGTTGAGCCTGTTAGAGAAATCTCCTGCCTAGGTCTCCAGCCCCGGTTTCTCCGTTGTTTGGAGTTTTCCCCAGCCTCTGTCTGGCAGGGCAGAGGGCACTCTGGCGCTTGATCAGATGAATTGGTGCCTTTTCTTTGCCACCAAAGGCCTAGGAGGCTTGGTGGATGCCCTGGCTGGGCCTCATGGCCTCTCCCTGACCTCTCCTGAGGAGCACACTGGGTTCCCAGGTGGCTGGACGAGAAGAAGGGCAACAGAGCCTGGAGCATTGTTTCTCCCTCAGGAAATTGTTCTGGTTTTTTGTTTTTGTTTTTGTTTTCATTATATTTCTTACCCTTTGAGGCCTTTGTACCAGGAGGACCATTTGCTGTCATGCTTAGTCAGAGCTGCTTCCTGACCTGGAGGAGGGTGGCTGAGGACCTCTTCAGCGGTGGACCCCAGCTCCTCCTGCTTCTCGGAGGGTGGGACGGTCGTATCTGCCGTGCACCAGATGGAGTGACCAATGGAAGTGCCCGGGGATCCCTAGCACATCGGAGGGCCCCTAGGCATTAAGTAGTACACCTGAATTTGATGAGCACTTGCACTTTAAGCTGGGCGATGCTCATTAAAAGTCAAAGTGTTCTTTTTTGCTTTTTGAGGCCCACCCCATCTCTGCCAGCAGTGAATGTTGCTGTGAATGAAAAACCGAACTAAATCAAATGTGCAGGTCACCGTGAAAATTTTTATCCCTGGTCCTTTGACAGGCTTTAGAGGATTTATGAGAGCTGGCCAGATCCGTGGAGAGGCAGAATATGCCTGCCTTCTGCCGAAGCCCCGTTCTGTGGCTTCAGATGGAGACAGAATTCTTGGCATATTTGAGGCTGGAGTGAAGGCCTTGTTAGCCGTAGCAGATGTATCGATTGTCACCAGGATGAAATTTTATGGGCTCTTATTTGTATGGTCATATGTGATAAGTGATCATTGCGTTTCCTGTGGCTCTTCCCCCCCACCCCCAGCCCCAACAACTTAGGTTTACTTATTTTTTGATGTTCCTGTTGCCTGCCCGAGGCTTTAGATGAGGAAGGAGGGGGTCATCCATTGTTTCTCCGGCAGAAGCAGCCCAGCAGCTTGGTGGAACGTGAGGGCCACTGCAGGAGGAGGGAGGAGGTGCCACCCCCCCAACACCCCCCACAGGGCTGCTTTGGAGGAGGTGACCTTAGTCAGCTTGACCTCATGACTTGAAGTCCTCGGGCTCCTCATCTCTACCTTCCCTGGAGGGTTTTCATGAGCATTAAGTGAGGTAGAGCCTGGCCCAAGGCTGCCTTGGCTCCTCCAACAGCCGGCAGAGCCCAGAATGAGCCCAGCAGGTGGGAGTGGGGGATGGGCAAGGGGAGGGCGCTTGCTTTGTGTCCAGACTCTGTCTTGGGCAATCTCTGAGTCTTCTGGACCTCCATTTCCTCATTTTGTAGATGAGGAATAATCTACATTACCACTTCCTCCCACCCCTCAGGTCTTCTCAGTTTGGAAGACACACTGGGAGTGATTTCTGGCAGAAACTCCTTCCCATGCCTGCCTTTGCAGCCTCCAACAGCCAGCGGAGTTGGTTGTTCGGGCTTTGCGTCTTCAGATCCTCTGTGCTCCCCTCCGTCCCCTCCCAGCCTGTGGCCTTCCTGGGGCCAGGGACGCTGTTTTTAATCTGTTTCGTAAATTTAGTCAACAGCATTTATATCCACGCCAGGCATGGTGTTGGGTGCTGGGTGGTCATTTGTGAACAAGACCCAAACCTGTGGACCGAAGCCGATTGTCAGAGATGCGGACCTCACTCTAGCTCAGTAAATGTTTCTTCTCTGGAGAGAGGGGATGTGGGTTTGTGGTGGAGGGCTAGGTGGACCCGTTAATGGGTAACCCTGGACCTCAGTTTTTCCCCTCTGTGAAATGAGGGGAGTGGGCTAGACCAGATTATTTCTAAGTTGTATTAGCTCAGGCCAGGTGCTGGCAAGTTTGAAAGCCCAGTGGAGGGCCTGGGCTGTGCTCTGCAAGAGTAGTTGGAAACTGGGTGCCTGGGTGGCTCAGTTGGTTGAGCAACTGCCTTCGGCTCAGGTCATGATCCTGGAGTCCCGGGATCGAGTCCCGCATTGGGCTCCCTGCTCAGCGGGGGGTCTGCTTCTCCCTCTGACCCCCTCTCCCTCTCATGCTCTCTGTCTTTCATTCTCTCTCTTGCAAATAAATAAAATCTTTAAAAAAAAAAAAAAAGAGTAGTTGGAAACCTATAAAAAATCAGGAGAAAAGTGCTCACAGAAAACGTCCTGGGCAAGTATAGAAGCACAGTGGACCAAAGCCAGATGTCAAATGATTTTTAAAGGCATAGTTAGGCATTTTAGGGGTGCCCGGCTGGCTCAGTCTGAAGAATATGGGACTCTTGATCTCAGGGTCATGAGTTCGAGCCCCACGTTGGGTGCAGAGATTACTTTAAGGGGGGGGGAGCATAGATAGGCATTTTTTTGGGGTAAGATATACCTGAAATGAGAGGCTTTCTTGCTCCCACAGAATTTAAAATTTGTCAGGACTGCCTGCCCCCAGTGTTACGATTCTTCTGTCGCTGGCTTTTGCCATGCGTGAAAATACAACCCACAGAAGAGCCGTGCCAGTAGAAGTGTTTTGAAAATTAGAGCCACAGTTTCAGTGTTTACTTCTTGTTTGCCAAAGGCTTAACCTCGAGTTTAGATTTTATTCACTATTACCTTGTGATACTGATCTTGTTGTAATTTTGGAAAAGACGATGGCTCTCTTTCCTCCTAGGGAGGCTGGAGCGCGTCCACTCATCCCTGCCCCCCCGAACCCCCGCCAGACCTCGGTACCTGCCTTTTTACAGAAGGGGCTGAGCCGGAGCCTCCTGCTGTCTCGGAGGAGCTCATGGTACAGGGAGTGTGTTTCTTTCTGTCTCTAGGTCATGGCTTCTGGCTTCTCGGACCTGAGGCTCCAGCGGAGGAAATGACTGGCAGGGATCTTGCTCCACGCCTGTTACGGAGACTGAACCTTCGCAGGGCACGAACTTGCCCAGCACAGGAACATCTCTCTCTTTGAAGGGCTTTACAGTTGCCACAAAGACCGTAAAGATGGCGACTTCATCTATCAGACGGCAAATGAAAAATATTGTGAACAATTACTCGGAAGCTGAAATAAAAGTGCGGGAAGCCACCTCCAATGACCCATGGGGCCCGTCCAGCTCCCTGATGACCGAGATCGCCGACCTGACCTACAACGTGGTGGCCTTCTCGGAGATCATGAGCATGGTTTGGAAACGCCTCAACGACCACGGCAAGAACTGGCGGCACGTGTACAAGGCGCTCACGCTGCTGGACTACCTCATCAAGACGGGCTCCGAGCGCGTGGCCCAGCAGTGCCGGGAGAACATCTTTGCCATCCAGACGCTGAAGGACTTCCAGTACATCGACCGAGACGGCAAGGACCAGGGCATCAACGTGCGTGAGAAGTCCAAGCAGCTGGTGGCCCTTCTCAAGGACGAGGAGCGGCTGAAGGCTGAGAGGGCCCAGGCTCTCAAAACCAAAGAGCGCATGGCCCAGGTCGCCACGGGCATGGGCAGCAACCAGATCACCTTTGGCCGCGGCTCCAGCCAGCCCAACCTCTCCACCAGCTACTCGGAGCAGGAGTACGGCAAGGCCGGGGGGTCGCCAGCTTCCTACCACGGCTGTGAGTAGTGGAAGCGCTCCCCACCCCTTGCCGGAGGGTGCTGGGTACAGACACGGCAGCGCTGGGTGGCGGGTAGGGTGGCACGTGCCCTTGGGCTAAGCGAGAGCTCGCATCTGCCCTCCATTCTCCGCTTTGGGCAGCCCGGTTAACAGTGTCAGTGGTCTGCACCCATTTACGGTTAATGGTTGGGGGGGGGGGCATTGGGTCCCTTGGCTGCTCTGGCTCAGGGGTCTCGACCTTCTGCTGCTCCAGGGTCCGATTCAGTACCCCTGGGCAGGGCTGGAGCCAAGTGATTGGCCTGCTGCGAAAAACAGTGGGGAGTTGACTGCGTTTGGTAGGTAGGAGGAAATGAACGCTCCTTCTTGATAACCTCATGTCTTTAATTTCCTGTGAAATGTTGTTCCGATGACTGGGCTTCGGGTCTCCCCACCGGCTCAGGGTGTCCCTGTCCTTTCAGCATCACACGGGAGGGAGATGGGAGGTCTCTCTCTCTCAGTGAAAGAGGAAAAGGCCGAAACCTCTGCAGGTGCTAGTGTGAGTGAGGCCTCTTCTTTCAGCGTGAGGACGAGAGCTCTTGGGGAGCTGCTTGCATGGCTGGGTCTGCGCTGGGTGGGGCCGCTTGGTTTTCTCATTTTTTGCATGCGGGATTCCTGCGGTGTCCTTGCCCCTCATTCGGACGAGATTTCAGGGAAGAGAAGTGGAGTTCAGGGCCTGACGGAAGCTGGTCTTGGAGAGCCGTGTGGGCGTCCTGGGCATTCACTAAAAGTGGTCCGGGGAACGGGCGCCCCTCTGCTGTCCCAGTGTGGTGTCGAGACTGGTGGCCCTGGTCGCCTGGGGGGGGGTGGGGGACGCACACATTGTATCTTCTGGCTGAAAGAAACAGAAGTGCAGGCCCCCCACACCCCCTTTCTTTTTGGAATCTGTAACACCGTGTCAGCATAACAGCACATTTTTTTCTTTTTTAAGGAAGTTGTTTGTCACCCGACAAACTCCCCTTGGTCCTCGTTTAGTCAGTGGCTCTGTTACCAGGCCGCCTGCTAACGTTTCCTGCGTGCAGGCTTCAGTTAGACACCGTACCGCCACCAGCAGCATTTTGAGAAATGTGTCAACCGGGAGATTTGCGTACCCAAGTCAGACTTCCTGCCTCTAGGAATTCCAAATTCTTATCAAAGGCTTGAAGAGGTTAGCATTTTTCTCGGCCCGTTTCTAGTTACTGTTGTTCCCCTCTTCGTTTGAACTGCTCTGGTGAGGCGGAGGTTGTGACCTTTATGGAAACGCCCGGAATGGACTGTGACCTGCAGCTCTGCCTGGGCCAGGTTGCCCCCTCCCCTCCAAAATGAAGACTGCCCTGGGAAGAGTGCAGTTGTTCCTCCATCCCCCAAGAAGGGCCGCTGTGGGTGGAGTTGGTGTCAGGCCGCTTCTGTGGAAGTGGCTGGGTCTGTGCTGCCCAGCTATGGGCCCCTGCTCTGCTCCCCACACACCTCCGGCGGTCATTTTTGTCAAGAAGCCAGAGGATACAAAGCCAGAGCTGAAACAGCGTCCCATTCATCGAGAGCTCGTGGGACCGTCCGGGTGCCCGAGCCTGGGGGTCTGGATGGGGCCCCAGTCCCAGGTCCTGGCGGCTTTCTGCTGGGCTGATGGCTGCTGCCATGGTCCCAGCTTGCACAGCTTCCGGTTCTCTCAGCCCTTGAGCTTGAGCTGCATGTGCAGGGTCAGAACGTGGTCAGCAGGCTGTTGGCCCCTCTGCGTGCGTCGGGCTTCGGCCCCGGCCCGCACTCTGCCGCTCCCGGTCCCTCTAATGGCGTGTCTCTCTCTGTGTGTATGTGTGTGTGTGTCCCTGCCCGACAGCGCCCGAGGCCTCGCTGTGTCCCCAGCACCGCGCAGGGGCCCCGCTGGGTCAGAGCGAGGAGCTGCAGCCGCTGAGCCAGCGCCACCCCTTCCTGCCGCACCTGGGGCTGGCCTCCCGCCCAAATGGCGACTGGTCCCAGCCCTGCCTCACTTGTGACCGCGCAGCCCGAGGTGGGACGGCGGTTTGCTTTTCTCCTTCCTAGAAATGCGGGGCAGCTTGCTGGGGGTGTGCTTGTTGGGTCCAGTACAGCCAACTCTCTCTCTCCCTGTCTCCTCCTGGGCCTCTCGGTCCAGCCTCCCGCGGACCCAGGGCCCCTGTCTTGCTCTCTCCCTGGGCGCTCCCCTCTAACCATCCTGTGCCCCTTGCTAGAAGTTCTGCTGCCATCTGGGTAAGGCATGGGGTGACTGCCCACGCTTTCCCTGTGTCCCCACGCCCTGAAAAATTGGAGGGTGCTCTGCAGTCGGCCAGACCCAGGGGTGGTGGGGGCCAGACACCACTTGGCTTGTTGAGCCAGAAAGGTGCGGTTTAAATCTCACAACGCCAGGCAAAGCCGGGGGCCTCGGTGGACAGTCGCTGGAAGCCATCGTCCTTGATGCAGTGATCCATGCCTTGATGAGGACAACATGGGATTGTTCTTGCTTCTCAATTAACTTCTGTCCTTCCAGAAATCCCCATGACCGTGCTAAACAGAGGGTTAGCTGTACTGTCAGTTCTGGGTCAGTGTTTAAAGATAACCTAATTCAATGGGGAGCTAAAAGTGGGGCTTCTCTTTTCACTAATTAATCATGTATCCTGGTCAGAGTTTACAACTGTTGCAGGTTAAGCTGAAAACCGATTTTTGTCCTGTTGCCTACCGGAAAATGTTCTCAGGCTAGTCCAACCCCCAAGTGGGGCCCCGCTATAGAGAAGAAAGCCTTCTGTTCTCTTCTGCTCTTACGAGAAGGGGCACCAATGAGGAGCCTTTGTGTGACTTCCCCGATAAGGTAGCCGGCCTTTATTCAGCCCTGGAAACCGTTCCCTTTGATTTGTGCCTCGTTAATATTACGGCTTGTTTGACTTGGGTGTGTGTGTGATCACTGTAGTTCGCTCTGGGATATTTGACTTCATGCTCCTATGTTCTCCTCCCCGTTTTATACGGGATTTTGTAAGGAGGACCAGCTTTGCACTTCAGAGAATGCAAACGGCCACAAGTGTGTTCTGAACGATCATCCAGAGGCCCTCGGGCTACACACCCTTTCTTCCACCAGATCTTTGGGGGCTGTTCTCGGCAGGTTCCCAGTGTTCCCCAGGACTCCGGGGTCCATTCAGTAACTAGGAAGGTCTGTTTTGAGTCTTGGGTTCACTGGCGTGCAGGTTGGCTTTCCTGGGCCCTCTGCATATTAACCTCAGGCCCATGGCCTGCGCCAGCTGCGCTGCCTGCCCCCTCCCTCCTGCTGTGGCCAGGAAGGACCATGCCCTGTGCCCCCAGGCTGGTCTCAGCCCCTCTGGTTCTTTTCCACCTGGGTGCCTCCCCTGCACACACACATTGGGCAGGTGCCTCCAGGTGCATAGCTCTCGTGGCTGTCTCCTCCTTCGGCTCTGGTAGGAATGAAGGGTCAAAATGAGTGGGTCTTTCTTGACAGTTTCTCAGGTCCCAGAGGAGTTTTGGGCAGAGCCTTACATGGTGTCAGCGTTTCATCCTTTGACTGTTTAGCGCATGCATCCCTCTCCATATCTCACACCCTGCCTGTCCTGGAGGCAGTTGGCGGAGGGGGGGCCGGGGCGGGGGAAGGGCCCTGGCCCGTGATGGCTTTCTGTTCTTCCTTAGCACTTATAACCAAGTGTTCCGTGTAAGGTAAGTGCCAGACGTACGCACATCAGCAGATTTCCTTCGAACATGCTGCCTCAGAATGCGGCAGTGGGGCAGTCTGATGGGCACTGGCCGTTCAGGAAGTGGTCTCATGAGCTGCGGGCCGAGATGCCGGGGAGACGTATCGGAGACGCACCCTTAGGACCCCAGACCCTGCAGGGAGGCGGGGGGGGTGTGCATACTCGGCGGGGCGGGGGAGAGGAGGCAGACTGTGGAGAACGCCCCTTCCTGGGAGAGCGGGCACTGCGGGGGGGCTCCTCACGCCGTCGCTGCTGTTCTGACCCAGGGACATCATGATGATGTTTGAGGGGGCCTTCCTGTCATGTGCCGTTAGCCGTCTGATCTTCCCTGGGCCTCCTCCCCCGCCCTCACCTCTCACATACACCTGTAGATCTGACCTTGGAAACCTCTCGAATTCTGTGCCTTCATCTCTAGTTCCGTGACCTCAGTTCAGTGTCCGCTTAGCCTCCCCCATTTGTGTCCACCTTCCACCCTGACGGATGATACACTGAGCCCGGGTCTTGGAGAGCTCCTCTGGATTCCAGGGAGCTCCCAGGATCCAGTCCAGAGCCTTAGACACGGCCGACAGCGCCCCTGATGGTCCTTGGCTGGCCTCCGTCAGCTCAGGTGTGCTGAGGTCCACCTGGAGGGCCGCTTCCAGGCTCTGTCCGTGAAGCCCGCCCCGGCTGCACTCTGGCTCCCGCGTTCCCTCGCGTTCCCTCGTTCACTCAACACGTGTGTGTTGAGACACAAAGCACAGAGCCGTCTGCCCTACTCAGGAGAAGAGAGACAATAAACCTAAGACATGATCCAGCATGTTATAGGATGAGTGCTCTGGGAAACAGCAGACAAAAACCAAACAACCCAGTCGAGCCTGAGGAGTAGGGAGGGTGGTCTGCAATGTTAAGGAGGGTGGTCAGGATAAGCCTCCTTGAGAAAGTGATGTTGGAGCAAAGGTCGAAGGGGAATGAGAAGTGCGCTGTGTGAAGGTTTGGAAGAGCATTCTAGGCAGAGGATGGGAGCAGCCGTGCAAGGGGCCTGAGGTGGAGTGTGTTCAGGGGATGCTTGCAGACCAGGAAGGCCGCCCAGGTGACTAGAGCTGCGTGAGGCAGAGGGGCAGGTGAGATCAAGGGCAGGGGTATGGCAAAGGGCGGGCCTGGCAGAGGTGGAGGGCGGCTTCTCAGACTGCCTCTGGCGGGGAGCAGCTCTTCAATTCCTGATGGGCTCAGACTGATACTTTTGTTATCAGTGTTTGGATGTTGTAGCAGTGTCAGATTGCTCTCAAGGTTTCTAACTACTTTCCCTCACTGCTTTCTCCTCCGGCTGTATATTGGGAGGGGAAACCTTACCCTCCTTATCCAGGTGGGCACTGGTGGGGCTGTGGAGGTCTGGGGAGGTCTTAAAGGAGAGCCAGCAGGCTTGCTGAGGACTGCTAGCTGAGCCGCTGGGAGATTGGTGGCTGTGAGTGGAGCAGGTTTAAGCAGAGGCGGGGTGATGTTCTGGACATGTCAGAGTGTCTACTGGACATGCAGGTGCATGGAGAAGGTCTGAGAAGTCTAGGACCTCGGGGAGAATTCTGGGCTGGAGAGGCCTTCACCTCTTTGGCCTCACCTGGTGTTCATGGTTCCTTCACATTCTTGTAATCCCTGGTGACCTGGCTGCCTACATGATTTTGGCAGGCATTTGGTGCTCAGGACCGCTGTGTGCAGGGGAAGCTGTGGGGCCCAGGGAAGGCCTTTCGGGCTGAGAGGTTGGGGTTTGCCAGAGACCACACAGACAGGGCAGCTGGCTTGGGTGGAGTGGGGTATGAGCCACCTGCCCGTTACCCACCCCACCCCCCACCGCCCACTCCCGGCTCTGTCTGTGGGGCTGGTCATGACATTTCAGCAGGCTATGGAGAAATAGCAGAAGTTCTTGGGATGGTGGGAACCCACATGAAAGGCAGCATGGGGCGATTAGGAGAATCGTCCCTGTGAGTCCAGGCGGAGGCCTGAGGAGAAGGTTGCCACTGTCCTCTGACATGCGTGCTCTCCAGAGTGAGGGCTGGGCCTCCCACTCCCCTCATCTCTCTCCTGGGTTGGCCTCTGTGGACGGAGGCTGGCAAGGGAAGGAAGGAGCGCCCAGTCCGTCAGCCCCCAGAGCCAGAGCCGTGCTTGCCCTGCTGCAGCATGAGCATGTCCTGTGTTGTTCGGCGCCTTGGATTGCTGGGTGGGAGGCCAGATGTCAGCATTCCCGGTCTTAGAAAAAGAAAAGAAAAAGGAACAAGGAAGACAGAGAATAGAAATGCTCGTTGCCCTCATTCCCTCACATGAATCGGAACCGAGCTCACGTCCCAGAACCAGAGTGGGCAGTGGTGTGCTTTGTCGCAGGTGGCTGATGCCACCTGCGACCCGGTGTTGGGCTGTCCTGATGGATCCGCTGTCTTGGTGACACCTTTGGCCCTTTGGCCAGTGCAGAGCCCCTACCTGCGGTGTGGCTCAGCCCTGCTCCCGGGAGTGTGTCTGTGCCTCCTACAGGCCAGCCCTTCTTTTGGCCTGGGCGCCCCTCACGCAAGGCTGCACCCCCTCACCCGCCGTGGACAGTGATTCACCGAGTGATTACTAGAGATTACGAGCGTTTCATGTGTTTGTGCTGCTTCACTCTAGAGAGGATTGCAGTTGGCATCCAAAACACACGCAATACCAGAGGATTAAGTAGATACAAGGAACTGGGGCAAAAGGAAAATAAAGGTGAGAAAGTAGAAGGCCAGAGTCACGCATTAGGGCCGGAGATGGATCCAAGTCTGGCTTTGAATTTCTCAGCCAGCAGCAGCAAAGAGAACAGTTGCTCTTGAGCGGCTGGGCAAGAGTCTAGGATCCAGATGAGGTGCAGGGAGGCCAGGCGCTCCCGGCGCAGGGGGAGGAGCGGGCCCAAGAGCAGCCTGCGCGGGCCTTCACGGGGGGCCCTCAGTCCCGACGGCGTCCTGAGCCCCACTGTGATGGCCTGGCCTGAGTCCAGGGGACCTCGTGTTCTCTCGGAGCTGGGGGACGGCAGAGCTTTCTCACTCGTTCCACAGCTCCACAGCGCTCAGCCATTCGTGAGCCCATCGGGGAGAGTCTGAAAGCCGCCGTGTGCATTGTTCCACGTGCACGTTTGGGGAAGGGCCCGGAGGTGCAGGCCTTCCCGGAACTCTCCAGGGAAGCTGGTTCTCCACGGCAGGGGACCTCAGGGGGAAGCCGGGGTCACTGCAGCCCCAGCCCTGGCAGCCAGACAATGGGAGTGCGGCTGGAGCATGGAAACACCTGTACGCGCACAAGAGGACATTTTAACATGGATTAGGCAGCCGAGAAAGGGAGGCCTATGTAGGTCTTTGTTTGTTTGTTTGTTTATTTATTTATTTATTTATTTGACAGAGAGATAGCGACAGCAGAAACACAAGCAGGGGGGAGTGGGAGAGGGAGAAGCAGGCTTCCCTCTGAGCAGGGAGCCCGATGCGGGGCTCGGTCCCAGGACCCTGGGATCATGACCTGAGCCGAAGGCAGCCGCTTAACGACTGAGCCACCCAGGGGCCCCTGTAGGTCTGTTTTTGAAAACTCGAGGATATGGGGATATATAATAACAATATATTATTGTTAAAAAAAAAAAAATCAAAGCCAGCCAGCCTGTCCTTCCCAGGGTGTGGACTCGGAAGGAGCCTGGGTCAGCTGAGGCCTCTCCTGAGTGTGGGAGCCCGACGTGCAGGGCTGAGTGACACTGCCCAGGAACGGGGTGGCGGGACACGCCCAGGGCTGAGAGGTGGTTGCTGGCTGACAGCCAGGTGATGATTGCCCAGTTCCAGGAAAGGCCAGGGACAGCCACCCGGTGAAGAATGTTCCCAGCCCTCAGGGGCCTCTCACCTGGTGGCAGATTGTTTTTCAGGTGGGATGGACTAGGAATCTGGTGGCAGATGGGATCCATTTGACTTCCCTGTTGCTGGGGTAAATGTGTTCTGGAAGTCATGGGACCCCTGCGTGGCAGGCAGGCAGGCAGGCAGGCCCAGGGCAGAGGCGGGTGCCTGGCTGTCAGCATTGGCTTACTCCGGGGAGTTAATCTCTTCAAGTGCAGATGGAATCACAGAGGAGGCTGCTCAGTAATGCCAGTAGTCCTCGGAGGTGGCCGTGTTACTGACACCCTGTCTGAGGGTCAGACACTAATGATGGGTATTCTTGTCACGAGGGCTGCGTCCTAAGTGGGGTCTGAATGTGCCAGGTGAAGGTGCTGCTCAGTTCTGGCTGTCTCATCCCCCGTCCTCGGCTTTCCCCGATGACGGGCCCATCTTGCTGCTCCCACTTGCCCGAGGGGGCGGGTGGGGCACCTTGTTGATAAGGACGGGGAGATGAACTTACCCAAATCGTCTCGGTCATAGTGGTAAAGCTGGAATGTGAACCCAGATTTCCCAGAAGAACTCTGGTACTCCTACTTTCCAACGAAAAAATAAAGTTTAAATTGTTCTACAAAATAGATGAATATACAGCATACACCTAGTGCAGCTTTAAAATTGTATGGCCCATCTCACATAATGCTTTCCTTTATGGTTTTTAAAAGCAGGGAGACCTCTTTAAACTGTTCAGTAATGGGGACCCAGGTTTTAAGGTGCTCCTGTGCTTGTCAGAGAGCGGAACATTGAAACACAGCTCTCCAGATTGCTGATTGGGGATAATCAATGAAGGATCAGTGTTGACTTGTGCCATAGAAAGTTGAATTATAATACGATACTTGTATCTGGCCATTTGTCTTTAAAGCCACCTTTGTAGTAGAGGTAAAGAGTGTTGTTGAGAAGCTCTCAGTACGCGGAGCATGAAACAGGGAAAAGGGGATTTAAGTCAGGGTTGGTAACAGTCGCACAGATGTGACAGTGTGAGCCACGCCTGCCCAGTGGCTAGTTTCAGATAGTCATCCTCAAGGGGGCATTTAAAAATTACATAAGTAAAAATAAGAAGGAAGGTCTAAGATAGATTTCTCTTGGTATGGGAAAATAGACCGTATAGTGTACTTTAATCTCTGTAGGTCATGTTTCTCTCTTTTATTTTGTCTTCACAGTATTTTTTACTATCTGAAATTATTCACTTTATTTTCTGTGTCCCTGCACTAGAACACACTCCAAGAGCAGGAGCCTCGTCTGTGCTCAGTGCACAGTGCCTGACCCAGGAAAGGTGTTCAGTAAACAATGAACATATGCTAAATAAGATTTTATTTATTTGAGAGAGAGAGAGAGAGAGAGAGCACAAGCAGGGGGAGGTACAGAGGGAGAAGCAGGCTCCCCGCTGAGCAGGGCACCCGATGCGGTGCTCCATCCCAGCACCCTGGGATCATGACCTGAGCCGAAGGCTCAGCCTAATGACTGAGCCACCCAGGCGTCCCTGAACAGATGCTAAATAAACCTTAACTTTTCTTTCTTTCTTCCTTTCTTCCTTCCTTCCTTTCTTTCTTTCTTTCTTTCTTTCTTTTTTTTTTTTTTTTGTGGTATTTCTGTGTGTTGTGCTCCTCTCTCTTGGTGTCTGCCCAAGCATGAGCCTTAGTCTCTTGGAAGTACATTTTTTGGGTTTTTCCAGGAATAAAGAAACACTTTACATACTTGTACAGTTTCTTGATGCTTTAAGGTTGAGTTTAGCAACAGTATAATTTATAGATGCTAGTTTTTGTTCGGTAATAAAATGCTGTTCCTCATTTTGCCAGGTGCCTTTTCTCTTTTCCCTCAGCCACCTGCCCTCAAGCTGGCTGCCTCGGAGCTTTTAAATGTCCCCAGATGTCCCAAAGGCTGGGCCGCACGTCTGACCAGTGACGTCGGAACCCCTGGGATGGGCCCAGACTTCACAGTGGGCGGTAAAGTTTCTGGCGACCACAGTGTGTGCCTGGGGCTGGGCACTGCTCCTCCAGTGGTCTGTTCCATGTTGGCTTTTGTTGAGCTGAAGCCTTCTGTTCCTCCCCTCTCTCCATCTGATGCCCAGTAGCAGTGCCCTTTGAGAAAGTTGCAGTCAGCAGGCGATACTTGGGCTTTGAGCAGCTCGAAATTGATGTTGCCAGTTGAATCAGCCTGCCAGTGGGGAGCTCAGTCCAGCCATGGGGAGTAACCAACACCCTTGAGACCAGCTCACTCGGCCCACCTCTCCAGCACTACCTGGTAAGCCCAGTGTGGATGTCAACTAAGAAACGGCTGGGTTTTTTCATTATAAAAGTACTATGTAGAAAGTAGACAAAGAAGACAAATACCCTGTAATCTTATTCCACAAAGACAGCTGTCCTTTCTGTGTTGGTGTATGTGCTTTTGGACTTTTTTCCAACCATTTTCTTTTCCGGGATTGCATACTCATTAATGCAACTTTGCATCCCTGCTTTTTTGTCTCATGACGCTGTAATAGGAGCGTTGTCTCCCTTCCTCCACCACCCTGTAAACATTTTAACAGCTGCACTCGACATTCCACTGGGTGGGGCTTCCTAGCTCATCCCAGCCTGATGCTGGACAAGCATTCCCTCCTCTTGCTCCCACCAAACAGTTCGGCCATTTTCGGTGCCAGGGTCCCACTCCCTGGGCCATGAGCACAGGAGGTTTCGAGCCCCTGGTTGTGCGGTTTCGTTGTGGTCATCTTTCTGTGGGCAAAGCACACAGGTTTATAATCTGGAAAAGAACCGAAGGCCAGATCAGGACCCACATCCCCAGAGGGCAGTCGCCCTGACAGATCTGGATCACACGTCTGAGTATTGTTACATGAAAACAGAACAAATCTCATGTTTCATATCGTGCAGACAATATGACAAGATACAAGTGACATTTTCAAAAACATTAAGTTGTTTTGTTTTTTTTTTAAAGATTTTGTTTATTTGTCAGAGAGCACAAGCAGGGGGAGTGGCAGGCAGAGGAAGAAGCAGACTCCCTGCTGAGCCAGAAGCCCGATGTGGGACTCGATCCCAGGACCCTGAGATCATGACCTGAGTCGAAGGCAGATGCTTAACCTACTGAGCCACCCAGGCGTCCCCAAACATTAAGTTTTTTCACTTGCTCATTTTGTAAGTCCATGAGGGCTGGGGGCAGCGCTGAGTAGTGAGGGGCTCACAGTCAGCCACTGAGGCCCTGCCCTCGGTGGGCTTCCAGTGTAGGAGAGGCAGACATATCTAGGCTGCACCAGGTGTGGTGCCTGGGAGGGGGCTGGGCAGGTGGTTCAGGGCGTCTGGCCATCCTGGTGGGACGGGGCGGGCTATTGGAGGGGTGGGTGGTCACCGCAAGGGTCCCTGTGCAGTGGTGGCGACAGGTTGCCCTTTAGCTGACTCCTTACTCGGGATTCCCATGAGAAATAATACGGTTAGGCTGTCTCATCTTTTCACCCAGCTTTCTATGTGCATTTTCCATGTCGCTACGTAGTTAGCCTTGGTTTTACAGGTTAACTCTTGGGCAGATTTCTTAACTTCAGCAAGTTTTAAGTCTTTTAATTGGTAACCTAGGGATAAGGGTAGTCTCTCCTGGATTATTGTGTAAATGACCTGTGTTGACATATGCTTGCACATAATTGCCTTGCACAAAGCAAATGCTCCATTATTGGATCACTTGATCGTTATGATCAGAGTTGTTGTTTTCAGGTTCTCACCAGTTTAAATAATGCTGCGGTAGACTTCAGGCAGAAAGCTTGCTTTTAAAAGGAGTCCTTAGATCAGTGTAGATTCAATGTCGTCTCCAATGTAGAGCGCCAGCAGTGGGATTAATAGAAAAGTGTGTGACCATCCTTCTGTCTCCTGAAACGTTCCTAATGCTTTCCTAACAGATTGTGCCCATTTGCAGTGCCCCCAGCTGTGGGTGACCGTTGACGGCTGCAGAACTTAACATGGGTACTGTAATTTTTTTTAAAGATTGTCACAAATTTATTTATTTTTTAAGATTTATTTATTTTAGAGACAGCGTGCGCACACAGGTGCGGGGGAGGGACAGAGGGAGAGAATCTCAAGCAGACTCCCCACTGAGTGCGGAGCCCGTTGTAGGGCTTGATCTCACAACCCCAAGATCATGACCTGATCCAAAATCAAGAGTCAGACACAACCGCCTGCACCACTCAGGCGCCCCAGATCATCGCTGATTTAATAGATGGAAGGCACTACGAGAATACTTGTTTTAAAAAGAGAGAAATTCCATCTTTGTTGATGTTCACGCCTCACCCTGGGCTTGCTCACAAGTTTGGGTGCCAGTGTTCACTGACCTCTGCTGGGACCAAGCAGGCTTCAGAGCCCCCGCCCCTCCCTCCCGAGCTCCTGCCTGGAGAGCTGTGGGCACCTGCAGCGCTCTACCCAGAGAGTGACTTTCACCTCGACAGCATGACAGAGCAGGAACGCTGGGGACCCCTGGGAAAACAGTAATGAGAAAGGATTGCTCCCAGCCCCACCTCTCAAGCTGGTGATCCAGGAATGGAGAGCATTTAATCTGTAGCCCAAAGAGAACAGCACATACTTGCTCTTTTATTTCCAGACAGAGGATGGGCTTTGAATCATGCAGACAAATAAAAGGACTGCCTTTTGTCTCTGCTCCGCCCTCCCCCAGCTCAGTCCCCAGCCCGGCCTGGGGAGGAACGTGGCCATTGTTCTGGCTCTACCTCCTTCCGCCCTGGGTTTCAGCTTCCACCTCTGAACTGAGGTTGGCAGCACCACTGTCTCAGGGTGCTGGTAAGGAGCGAATGAAGTGTGCCCTTGGAGGTTATAGCCATTGCTGGTTTTCACTGGAAACTCAACTTGAAAATGACTCAGCTGGTGTTTGAACTCCTGCTCTGTGCCTGTAACGAAGCCGACGTGGCCCCTGCCTACGTGGAGCCTTGGGCCAGTCAGGTCAGGGAGATGGCCGCACTGCAAACAGGTCCACAGTGTAGAATGCATAATACTGATTACAGAGAGGCGGACGAAGGCCACCTGCTCTAGGTGCCAGGGGTGGGGGGAATCGAGCCAGCCAGAGTCGTAACGGCGTGATTGGGGAAGATGTGCTTGAGAAGGCACCAGGTGTGGTGCCGTCAGAGCTCACACTTTGGATGAGGAGTTTCTTCTTTCCAATTTAGGGAACAGCAGGAGGGGAACAGAGGCAGGAAGGAGCTGGAGGCTTCTAGGAACAGAGCGGAGACTGGCCGGCTGCGGTACCTGGGAAGAGGTTGGGCTCGTGAGCAGCCTCGGGGAGTAGTCAGTCCTGGAGCTGAGGGGCCGTGATTCCTTGCCCTGCGTGACAGGGATACCCACGTCAGTGTGTGCAGGCAGGTGGTGGGTAGACTCGGAGGTTGCACGGGGAAAGGCTTTGACCAGGCAGTGTAGAACAACAGAAACAGGTTGTCTCCCCCGTCTGGAGGCCAGAGGTCCAAGATCAAAGCGTCTCCAGGCCCACATTCCCTCTGAAACCTGTAGGGGAGAATTCTTACTTGCCTTTTCCTAGCTTCTGTTGGTGGCTGCAGTCCTTGGTGTCCCTTGGCCTAGCAGCTGCAGCACCCCAGCCCCTGCCCCCCGCCCCCCATCATACGCGGTGTCCCCTTGCGCGCATGCGTGTGGTGTGTGTGTGTGTGTGTGTGCGCGCGCGCATGCATGTGCACCTGCACCTGTGGCTCTTCCCCTTCTTCTAGGGATACCAGCCATATTGGATTTAGGGCCCATCCTGCTTCAAGATGATCTCATCTTAGCTCGTTACATCTGCAGTGACCCTGTTTCCAAGAAGGTCGTGTTCTGAGCTACGGGTGGTCAGGACTTCACCGGGACATCTTGAGGGACACAGCTCTGCCCTCAGCACCTACACTCAGTACTGAGTCTGCCCCTTGGCGGCAGCCGCATCACACACTGAGGCCTGCTTTGGTTGTGAGCTGTGGGCTGGGCTGGGCAGGGTCACACATACTCTCCTGCGGCCTCAGGCTGGATGGTCCGGAGCATTTTCAAGTATAAGAGAATCTCAGTGAAATGTATCCTGAGTCCAGCCACTGCTCACCTCCTGCAAAGCTACCATCCTGGCTGGCCCATGATCCCACCATTGCTCCCTGGGACCAGTCAGATCGCATCACGGCTCTGCATAGACCCACACCTGCCAAAGCCCCTCCAAGGGCCCCCAGAACCACCTTGGTTCTTCCATCGTGGCCCTTTGGGCACCCTCGGCCTTTACCAGCCTCAGAGCCTCTGCCCCCTCCGCCCCCCCACCGAGTAAAGCTCCCACCCATCTCAGCCTGGCCTCCTTCTCCGACCCAGGCATCTGCTCCAGTAGCTCAGAATGGCCTGCCCTGACCTCTGAAAAGAGAGACCCAGCTCTCCTCTGCCCTGGGGCCCCCCTCCCCCTGCTTTCTTTATTCCCACATCGTCTCTCCTCAGACCTTGGGCAGGTCACTTTACCTCTGAGCCTCAGCCCTGGTCTGTAAGTTGGACTGAGGGGTTCATTGAGATACTAGTGAGAGTTGTAGGAGTATCATGTGCCAGGCGCTGGCCTAAGTGCTTTTCACAGGTTAGCCCATTGGGTGCCTCACCAACCCTAGGAGGCAGGTACTCTGTCTCCATTTTGCAGATGAGGAAACCGAGTCTCAGAGGATTCCCTGCCTAGGCTGAGGTCGCGTGTTGAGAAGTGGCAGAGCCCAGATCTGCGCGCAGGCATCTAGATCGGCTTTCCGCGCTGGGCTGCGTCTCATGTGGAAAACGCTCAGCCCAGGTCAGGCCACAGGAACGAGACACAGCACGTACAACAGGGGATAGACGTGCTTCCCCGGGGGTAAGTGTCGGAAGCGCGCGCCCACGCATATCCACACGGAGTAGGCATTCAGCGGTTTTCTGGGTAGAATCACAAGAAAATGTCAACAGCTGTTTCCTCTGGGGAGAGGAATGGGGGCAGGATGAGAGGTGTGGCTCCTACTTCCTTTTATGCTGTAGTGTTTTAAAAATAAGTTATGGGCATCATCACATTCCCCCCCCCCAGATACTCAGTGTGTGTCTCTTCCTGAAGGGGAGTGTCGGTGCCTCTTACCCCACCTCTCAAAACCCACAGCACCAACATCATCCAGTACCCAGTCCATATTCAAGTCTCATCAGTTGTCCCCAACACGTGTTGTAGCTGATCTGTCTAAACTGAGACCCCCCCGCCCCGAGGACCACAGGTTGCATCTGATCATCGTGTCCCTTTGGTCTGTCTGTAGCAGATGCTCTTTTTCTTGTGACCTTAAAATCCTAAGAGACTGGGCCGGTTGTCCCATAGAGCGTCCCTCGGTCTGGGTTTGTCTACTACATTGTGCAGTGTTCGGCTCAGTCCCCGCCCTATCATTCTGTGAACCGGGAATCAATCTAGAGTCTAGATTGGAATCAAATCAGAGATTTTGCCCAAACTGAACTGTCCTGGGAGGTGGGTGATGTCATGTGACAGGCAGAGGGTGGCCACAGCATGAGGGGCTATGGTTTGTCCCTCTGTTGTGAAATCACACACACACACACACACACACACACACACACACACACACACACGCTTTGGCCTGAAAGTGATCTGACTGGTGGTACTGGATGCACTTCTCATCTTGTACCTTTTTGGCTTTTCCAACCATGTATTTATATTTTTTCTCTTTTAATGTTACCTGGGCTGATCTGAACTTACTGTGTCATAATTTACCTCCTTTGACTGAAAGCAGTCTTTCCTGCCCCTCCCTGTGAGGAGGTAAGATGAAGATCCTGGAGGGTCTTCTGTGGGAACAGGCTTCGGAGCCTCAGCTCTGGCCAGGCTGCTGGGTGGGGGTGGCCGAGGTTTCATTGCTGGCTCAGGAAGTGGCCCATGGAACCACAGGAAGATGTCACCGCATTGAGAAAGATCCAGTAAGCACTTCGCTGCAGTTCAGTAATGAGGAAGGAACTTAGCTGGCCGGGGAACCGGTCACTGGAGGGCGGAAGCTGGCCCTGGGGTTCAGTATCCACTCCCTAGCTCCTCCCTCAAAGGACCGTGGCCCCAGTACCGTTCTCATGGAGGCCTGGGAAGGGCCAGGGTACAACAGGATATGTATTTATGGCTTCTGCTGTGTGAGGTGGAGACTGGGAGTGCCAGCCAGCTCCAGCCCCTAGGTCGTCTGGTGGTCATGGAATGGAACAGAGAGCAGTGACCTGGGGAAAGGCACATTTTCCGGGGAGAGCCAACTGTGTGTTGGGCACCCCTGACCCCTGCCACAGACCCCATTTGTCTCCGTTTCACAGATGTGGATACAAAAGCCCGGAGAAGTCAGGCTATTTGCGCGTGGTCTCCCTGCTAGTAAGTGGCAGGGATGGGATTTGAACCCTCGCATGCCTGTATACCAACAGGCCCAGGATTGTAAATGGTGGCAGCAGTGTTTAGAACCAGATGGGGTCTTCTCGGGCCCCCGAGGTGTCCACTGTGCCTTGTGCGCCCAGCATTGATTTGCCGGGGACCGTGGAGACCAGGTGCTCACCTTGTGTGGGGCTCACGGACCAGAGAGCTTTAATAGAAGTCACGCTCGTCACCATGCAGAGCCCTTTGCCCGTCAGGTTGTGTCCCACAGTGTCTCTTCCCTTTAATCCATGTGATTGCAGATGCTGCATAAGTGCTTTCTAGGAAAATAGCGAAACAGCCTGAGAAGTGATTTCCTATTTTCCTCTTACCTTGACTGCTTTGATTTCTTCTTTCACAATGGCCGGAGATTGGCCAACTGAAGCATCTTTGTTAGAAAATCTTTCAGCCTTTGCTTTAGGAGCACATTTGGGGAACAGGTCCTTCCCGAAGCCCGGGGTGTGGGCATGCCCACTCGGCCCGGCACTCTCCTGGTGGGGTGTGTGTGTGTGTGTGTGTGTGTGTGTGTGTGTGTGTGTGTGTGTGGCGTGAATGCCAGACTCTCTCATTTCTCTGCAGGGGGAGGTGTTTCTTGGTCTTCCTCTTAGCCTGTATTTGGAGGGAAAAGTTGGTTTTTATAGGCTTCCTCTTCAACCTTTCCCCTGGGCTTTCTCAGCCAGGTTGACAGGCCAGAAGGGTTAAAATTGAGGCCTTAGCCAATGTTTCTAATTCTCGGCCACAGCAAGCCAGAACTTTGAGTTCCTCCAGGTGGGATCTGTATACAAAAAGACATCTTAGTGGTAGGAAAAGGGTGATGGAGCATTTGCTGCTTCGCTGGTGATGAGCCTACACTAACGGTTCCTAGTCTTCCATCCAGAAGGTGGCGGGTGGGAAAGCTCTCTGTCGGGCACGTGGCGTTTTCCAGGGGTCCCTGTGAAACCTGGGGACCTGCAGCCTCTCCAGGCTGGGCCAGGCTCAGGTGGTCCCAAGGGTGCATTCAGGCCCGTCTGTGTTCACTGTCATGTACGTGGGCACAGGGGGCCCTTTGTGGGGCTGAGCTGCTGTCACTAAGTCGAGAATGTCTCTGCTGGACTCATCCCTCGCAGTGGAGACCGCTGTGTGCAACTCAGCTGATAGTCGGGGCCGGTGGCTGTGAATTCTGCCATCTGCGGAACTGACAGCTGTACATCCGTTGACAAAAACCACAGCATTTAGGGGAATACCCTTTGTCTTTAATTTCCACATTGATGTGGTAAGCTCTTTCTGTATGTGGTGGCTATGCATGATGCGACCAGTGTCAGTATGGCAGACAGGGACATGTACATTTGCATCCGAAGCCAGTCTGGCCTTGCAGATGTGCCGAAAGGCTCACAGGACAAGGGAGGCTCCTTTCTCTAGAAGGTCCCTGTTCAGAGCCCTGTCGTATTCATCCCTGGCCAGACTGAATCAGGCCTTGTGGCGGAGCCGCCAAGTGGCAGCTTCCCCTGCCAGGAGGAGCCAAGATGGGGCTCCTTTTTCAGAGCCCTTTCTCGGGGTGTGGGATGGGATATAGGTCTTCTTTATGTGCCCCCCAATTCCGTGTGGTAGTGAATGAAGGGTGCCGAGTGTGCTGTGTTCGTTATAAACAGAGGGTTCTGTGAAGCGAGCTTCCGAGATTATCGGGAAGGCGGCTGGGGACAGGCAGCCCGAGTGGCCAGGGATCTGTGTGGGAACCACAGTCAGCTGAGAAGAGGCCTCCAGAACCGTTCCCCGAATCCGTGCGGCTTCTTTAGTCTCCAGCAAATCTGGGTGGTGACACCTTTGCTTCTGGAGTACAAGAAAGCTCAGGCAGAGACCTAAGCACTGTCACTGGCGTAGGGGAGGCTTCGCACAAAACCAGCAATAACAAAAAATGTACTTTTGTCTTGGTATGTTGTTAATGAATCCCATTATTAAGGCGGACTTGACATTTTCTTACCATCTAGCTGTATTTTTAAAACAAATACTCTGGGAAAGGTAAATGTGATATAACTAGGCTGGGATTCAACTTGACCAACTGACCGACCTTCCTTCCTTCTTTCTCTTTCTTTCTTTCTTTCCTATTTTTTATTTTATTTTATTTTATTTTATTTCTTCCTTTCTTTTTTCTCTTTTTCTTCCTTTTTCTTTTTCTTTCTTCTCCTTCCTTCCTTCCTCCCTTCGATCTTTGTCTTGTTCGAGTAGATGTGAGGCAGTTGGTTGCTGGCTTTTTTTTCCCCTAGTCTTTTGAGATGACAGTAAATCACAGCATGACACAGGACTGTTCCAAATGAACTCTTAACAGCTGTGTGTTTTGTGTGTTTGTCAAAAAAATTGTGTGACAGAGCATTGCCTTTTAGTCTCTCCTGCCCTGCCCCGCCCTCGGCCTCTTGCAGCTTTGCCTGGTTCTTCTGTTACCCTAACTATATCTAGTCCTCTTACCATGTTTTGTTCACGGTAGCCAGAGCCCAGCCAACTAGAAATCTCATCTTTCAGGAATCATTCCTGACCTTATTTACTTTCTCCCAAAGAGGCAATCCTAAGAAGCAAGTTCAGATTGGAGTTTTAGGCGGGAACAGCATTTGCGTTGGTGAGGCTTGATGGTTGTTGGGTTTGCTGAAATGGACATAATGAGAGAAGGAAGAAAACTGATACACAGTTAGAGCATTTTCGAGCAACTGCCCATCCACCATGAAACTGAATTCTCCATCTGTTTGTCTGTCCATCCATCTGTGCATGCTTCCATGCGTCTGTCTATCCAGTGGGTATTTGCCATCCACTCTGCCAAACTTTGAGGATTGATGTGATGGTGAGAAGATGGGCGTGGACCCTCCTCAAGGAGCGTACCTTCTGGCACGATCTACCAAAGTGCAGGATAGGGGGCAGTGCTATGGCGGGGTGGGGTTGCTGACCCAGCCCCCCGCGAGGAGGGCAGTCAAGCAGGACCAGGGTAGGGGAGCTGAGCTCTGAGAACCGAGGAGGTTGGCTGGGTGAGCTGAGGGAATGGCTTTCCGGGGAGGCCCAGAGGGAGGATGGAGTGGGGAACCCCATCGAAGGCAGTGGGGCCTGGCTTTGAGAATCTCAGAAAGCTGTGGACCCTCTTCCGGGGTGGAGGCAGAGGTGGCCCCATGCTCCCAAAGTTTTATGTCCGGTTTCTGGAGACACCCACACTCTCTGATACGCAGAACATCCCGATGGCCTTTGTAAGTGCCCGCGTTTTCCGTCTGGGGAGGCCCAGCCCTGCGTTAAGTGTGAATGCGTAGAGGCCTTTCCTGGAGTTTTGTTTTATCAGCCAGGAGTCCACGTCTCATCCCATCGGTAAAACTGTCTTTCCAGGAGCTGCTTACAAGTGCTGGTACTAGCTAACTGCTTACAGCAAAAAAAAAAAGTTTTTCCCAAGTCAATGCACAGTTTTACGTAGAAAACGAAAATTTTGGGGGTTGCTGCAGAACCATTTGGGCTTCGTTTTCTGTGATCTTTACCACCATGAGATACAAAGTGAGATTCTTAAATGCTGGCGGGTGTCCCTAGTGAAGTTTTTGGTCCATAGATGCCCTGTGCTTGTGTGAGTGACGCTCTTTGATCCAGCTGTTCAGGGAGCAATACTTTTGATTTTGTAAAAAAAAATACATACATATATTAGTTTCTCTCTTTGAAGCAGTGCCGCTCTGAAGCGAAGACGGAGGTTCTAATCCTCGCGAGGCTGGGCCTGTGGCCTTGCCCCCGAAGGCCTCTTGCCTTGATTGTGGCCGGCCACGTGGCTTATGTCCCTGAGGACCCACGTTTGGCGTTACTGATTTTAACCTGGACATGTTCGCAGGCCTCTCCTGTACGGCGCCCACGTTGTCAGGCTTTGTGGGTGTGAGATGGGGACGAGGTGTGGTCTGACCGGGTAACCGTGAGCGTGAGCCTGTCCTGTGCATGCGGTGACTCTGCCTCCCCCCCCCCCCCCCCGCAGCCACTTCCCCGAGGGTGTCCTCCGAGCTGGAGCAGGCCCGGCCGCAGACGAGCGGAGAGGAAGAGCTACAGCTTCAGTTGGCACTTGCCATGAGCCGAGAAGTAGCTGAGCAGGTTGGTGCCAGGCAGGTGTGATTGCTCGCTGGGGGCTGGGGACGGGGGGGGGGGGGGGGGGGGGGGGGGGGCGTGGGTCACAGGGGGGACGGTGACACTGGCCTCAGTGTTTCCGATGTGTTTCTCGAGATGGGACTTGGCATTGCCACAGCAGTGTTCTTGCCACCCACTGCCCCCCCCCACCTGGTCAGGGAGGGGGTCCTACACAGTTCCATTTAGGGAAGCTTTTGGTGGGCCAGTGGGTGAACTGGTCAGAGTGCCCCCCAGAAACACTTTTGTTGACACAGCCGCGTGTCATGGTCCCTTCGAACGAGCCTGGGTGTCCACAGCCCCCTCCGTGCAAGGCGTGTGGGCTCAGCCCCGGGGGAAGGCAGTTTGTTAAGACGGCTCAGGAGTATCTGCTGAAAAACAAGGCTAGGAGGAAAAGCTGCAGGTAATGAGAGCCTTTATTATGTTTCAGTGACGGAAGTGTAGTTTTAATTTGTTTTCAGTTCCTGTTTTTCTCTACTTATCACGCATTACTTTAACATGGACCAGGAGGGAAAGGCGTGTTGGAAATGACCTTTCAAAGCTGTGTCCCTTTGGTCCTGGCGATCAGGTCTGTTCCCGCTGACCTTGGGTTAGGGAGTGTAGATGGAGTCCGCGAGCACAAGGCGCTCTGTCCCCTAGAAGTGATGTGCAGAGACAGAGATTAGGGGTATAGTTCAACAGAAGTGCAAAGGCGATTTGTGTCACTGTAACTGGAGACCTCCTAAAGCTCGACCGCGGTGGACAGCTTCAGTTTCAGCTCCCCTGTTCACAGTGGGAGAAGCACAGCGATTAGATCCGTCCCTGTGGGTGCCTGGCTCTGTCACGGACAGCCTGGGGAGAAGGGGCAAGGATGCAGGGGCAGAGGGCAGTTGGAGCCCGTTTCCGCTCATAACTCATCTCTGTGATTTATCATATTTATAATAAATAAAATACAAGGAACTTATTTCTATTTTGTGATGCTGTAAACGCTAGGACAGCCCAGTCTCCTGCATGTGGTGACTGTGCCTTAAAATAAATAAAAATTAGATACAGGTGACCCTTGAACAACCTGAGTTTTGGGCTGTGCGGCTCCACTTAAGTGTGGGTTCTTGTCAATAAAAACGGTGCTGTAAATCCATTGCCCTTTTCTTAATTTATTAATAACATTTTCTTCTCTCTAGCTTACTCTATTGTAAGAACACAGCATAATACACAGAATATGCCTTAAGCGATTTACTTAGGGTCCAGTCAGCAGTTGGCTTTTAGTCATTAAATTTTTGAGGAGTCAAATTTATATGTGGATTGTGGGGGGGCTTGGTGCCCTTAACGCGCGTGTTGTTGGAGGGTCAACTGTATAGTGAATCGTTTCTGTTTGAAATCCTAGACACAAACACACAGTGATCGGTGATTTTCACCCTCTCCCTGATTCCTTTCTGGGCTCTCAGGCTTTTGTATTTTAGAAGGAGACGTGTTGCTTCTATAGTTAGAATTATAAAGCCATTTTCATTTTAAGGTAAAAGCATTTTAGATTAAGTGTTCCCTTTCCCCAGCTTGGCAGTGCCTATGCCTCCCCCCCATCTCCCCGGTGGGACCCCAAAACCAGGGAACCCACACAAGGTAGCGGGGTGGGGCAGACGTGAGCCCTCTGGGCTACACTCGCAGGACAGAAGAATAACTATTTTACAGGTTGTTTTCCCATCTTCCTTTGCAATAATGCGTACTCTGATTTGCGCGTCCTGTTCCTGGCGCGTTGCTTTGTTCTGCACAGTGATGTCATTACAGTCCCATTGTCCTTCAGGAAGAACGCCTCAGGCGGGGTGACGACCTCAGATTACAGATGGCCCTAGAAGAAAGCCGAAGAGACACGGTTAAGGTTCCAAAAAAGAAGGAGGTAAGCGCCTCACCGGGGAAGGTTAGCTTTAGGACCGCTCCCACACCATGGTTGCCGAGTGTCCAAGCCTAACCCGCAGAGCACGGCGCCTTCTCCGCCTTCTCGTATACTCCTTTGTGATGAGCACGAGTGAGGGGAGGACCTGATTGAAAACACCCCCACCTGTGCCCTTACTCCCGAGGCTCTCCCGAGACCAGCCTGAGAAAAGATGGGCACGGGTGAGGGGCCTCTGGACTAGGGCCTCAGTTTCCTCCCCTGTAAACGAGCACGGTGGTAGCCATGCGGTCAGGTGACTGTTCCATGAGCCAAGTGTCCCGTGCTTTGGGACAGATTCCTGGCACGGGGTGAGGCTCAGTAGTGCTGGGCTTCGCTGCTGTCATCAGCCTTACCCTGCGCCAGGCTCCCAGCCTGGGGCCCGAGGTGACCAGGACATGGTTCTGCTCCCAGCAAGCTCTTCCGGTCACAAGATAGGCCCCCCCTCCCCTCACAGGGCCCGGGGTTCTGGTGGTCTCCCATGTCACGGTGCCACAGGATCCCTGACTGCAGCTCTGGTGGCTGTGGGAGCAGGAGGGCCGGGCAGGGCAGGCCCCGGGATTGGGGGCCCTGGATGATGGCTGCCAGCTAGGTGGGTGGGGACAGCATTCTGGAGGGACGCTGCAGCCCCGGGCAAAGCCTGTGTTACCCTAGAAAGCCCTGGGGGCTGTTTGCAGGTGGGTGGGGCATTGGGCCCGAAGCAAACAGCTCCATGTGGGTGGAGCCTGGGCCAAACAGCTCCATGTGGGTGGAGCCTGGGCCGGAGTGGGAAGTGGTTAGTGGGGTGGTGGGCCGGGTGGGGTCGGAGGTGGGACGACATGGGGCCGCTCAGTTTCCTCTTGGCCCCGTCCAGAGGGCTTCTTGTCCCAAGAGGCGCGGACGGTATTTATGGCTAACAGCTAACTCGTGGATATTTGCTCTAACTGTAGCAAAGTAAAACCTGTCCCCTTCTCTTTGTCTCAAAAGCATGGCTCCCACCCACAGCAGACCACTCTGTTGGATTTAATGGACGCCCTCCCCAGCTCAGGCCCTGCTGCCCAGAAAGCAGAGCCCTGGGGCCGGTCAGCCTCAGCTAACCAGACAAACCCTTGGGGCGGGCCGGCGGCCCCAGCCAGCACTTCAGACCCCTGGCCACCGTTCGGTAAATACCCGCCTCATTTGTCTCCCGTGCCTGCCTGCTGGATAGGGCCGAGCTTCCTGCTCTCTCACCTGGTGGAGGTGGGAGTGGGGCAGGTCTTTGGTGGTGGGTGCCCAGGATTACCCAGTCCCCGGATGTAACGTCCAGTCGGGTCCTCCTGAGGACTGTGGTACGGTGCTTTCCTGTTTTGAATGGTTTTCTGCTTTGGTAGAGGGAAAGCTGACTTCCTCTCTGCTTCCCACACGCATCAGAAATGCCTTGTCCCTCCTCTGGGACATGTGTCCAGTCTCTTGGCCTCAGAATTGTACCCAGCACCCCAGGTTAAGAAACCGTAATACACAGCATGAAACCTCTCAATCAAGTTGCTGTAATTAGGCGTACCTGGAAATTAGGATGTGCGTACTATGATTGCTGATGAAAGGGTACGTTTGCTGTAATTCTTATTTGTTATTTAAAGCAACAGTAAGTCCGTTTGCTAGGTTAAGTGGATATTTTAAAGTTTAATGCCAAACGTAAGAGAATCTGTGGGAGGAGATTTGCAGCATGAGTGTGGGTAGAAATCTTGGGCACAGGGGTTTCCTGATTGCTGGACACAGGGCTTGGCCTGCGGGCTTGGTGATGGCTTCCAACCCAGCCTGCTGCTCTGGGAGGCTCCCTCTGGGTGCTCTGAGCCCTGCCAGCCACGGCTGATCTGTCTGGGAACTTGTAGTTGTATATTTTATGGCAGCTTGGCTGTATCTCTTTGGGGTCTCTGTTTCCCCAAACTGGAACCATATTTTGTATTCAGCTCGGTTCCCTGGATGTTTGCCGAAGTGTACCAAATGCCAGGCTCTGTCCTGCTATCCAGGGACTCCGACACAAACAGGTAATGGTCCTGCCTTCAAGGTCCTGGGCAGATGTGGGCAAGATGGGGATACTAGCATCCTGGACGGGGCTTATTAGTTCAGGAGCCTGGTGGGCATGAGGCAGGCGTCTCGGAGCAGTCTGCAAAGAAGAGCAGGAGGTGACCAGGCCAAGAAGAGGCAAGGGTGTTCCCAGCAGAAGGCTGGCCTTGTGAGAGCCTGGGGGCAGGCAGTGGTTTGGTGGGTGCGGAGACAGGCCGTGGGGAGCAGGGACGTGGGGTCAGGGCCCTGCCCACTCAGGGCTTGGCAGCTGTGTCCAGAAGGCCATGTCAGCCCCAGATGTCCTTTGGTGATGTGGTTGGCGTTGGGGACACGGGCAGATCCCCAGACTCCCTTTGGCAGGAGCCCTCTGGGCCTTGGGGCAAACTGCAGGCCAAATGGCGTACAGGTCTCCCTCACTGAAAGCCAGAGTCCCATGGCAGCCAGGAGCTTGGCGGTTCACGTGGTCCGTGGCCTCAGGGAGCCTGTGGGCTAAAGTCTTGCTGAGCATACATGGGGATAGCGAAGGCAGTTCTGGAAATGCCCACCTGGGCCCCTTCCAGACAGTGGCTTTTGAGTTTTGTGTTAAGTCTGAAAAATAGTTGCTCTATAATGTGATGACCACATGACATTGAGTTGTGGGTAGGATATTCTTCAGGAAAGACTCTCAAGCCCTTTCAAAGTTGTCATCATGGGTCATGATGCAGACGGGACGTTTTTCTAGTGGCCAGAAAAGAAAGCAGTCACCCTAGAGCCAGGTGAGTTTAAGATTATGCTGAGTCGGTGACTGATGGGAGGTGGTTGGGGTGGGGCCTGGGGGGAGGTGGGAGGGAGACTGACTTTCACTGTCTACCTTTTTTAACTGTTCGACTTAACTTTACTAGGGGTGTGCATTACCTGGTCAGGAGAGACCAGATTTATCAGTTTTCAGTGAACCAGGTTGCTCCTCCCTTCCTTTGGCTGGTGGACAGTGCTGTGCCCCGGAGCTGGTCTTGATGGAGCCAAACTTTAACCTCAAGGGGTGCTGGGGAGTCTCCTGGTGGGTGAAGCGGGGCCACCTCCAGCTGTTGGGGTTTTCACACACCTGCACGCAGCGGAAACCAGGAGCCAGCCGGAGACAGGACAGAGCCAAGGAGAGGTAGCCGGAGCCCAGTGACAGCTAACCATCACACCCCACGCGACGGCAGACATGTTCAGTAGTTCGTAGCCACTCACGGTGTCGTGCACCCCTCACTATTAATCCCAGGACGTTTCTGTCAGCCCGGGGAGAAACCCCGTTCCCACTGAGCAGTCACTCCTTGTTACCGCTCCCTCCAACCCCTGGCACTCAACGGTCTACGACACTCTGTCTCTGGATCTGCCTGTATCTGGCTGTTTCAGATATGTAATGACAACTGAGCCACCCAGGTGCCCCTCCCATTTTTTTTTTTTTAAGACTTTATTTATTTGACAGAGAGAGAGGGAACACAAACAGGGGGAGCAGGAGAGGGAGAAGCAGGCTTCCCGCCGAGCAGGGAGCCCGATGCGGGGCTCGATCTCAGGACCCTGGGATCATGACTGAGCCGAAGGGGGACGCTTAACAACTGAGCCACCCAGGCGCCCCTGAATCCAGTTTTTTAAAGAGGAGATTGAAACTTAAATTTCTGAAATCTATTTTTAAATGTTGACCATGATTTTTAAAAAATTGGGAACATTGTTGGGGCTGATGGAATCTATCTACAGGTCACCAGCGTGGTTCGTGGACCGCTAGTTTGCCATCTCTTACCTCTTGCCCAACCCAGGGCCCTCTTCTTGGTTCTGACACACTTGGCATTTTAACCAGCGACTTGGGGAGAAAACGGGGCACCAAAGCCCAGAGAGGCTGCCCATTCCTCTGGGGCCACACAGCAAGTTAGGGGCAGGTTCAGTGCTTATGGCGCCTAATCCTGGAATCGTCATGCTATCTTGGACTGCTGCAGAAACCTTCTGTGGCCATGCATGTCCCGGAAAAGTCACCTCAGAGTCTAGCATTGAGAGGTAACCAGTGCTAACATGTTAGCTTCTTTGCTTCCTGTATTTTCTGGGCAGTTGTTTGTACATGGTTGAGGTCATGCTGTGTATACAGTTTTGTAAGTAGATAGAGGTACTTCCGTTTGCACTACGTGATGAGCATTAGGGGCCCCAGTGGGACAGTGCTGGGCTGGAGCACTGTCACCCAGCCGCCCATGGCCGTCCCCAGAGGTGGTGGTGCAGGTCTGGCGCGCCGGCTCTCCACAGCTCTGCAGGAGATGGCCTCGCAGCAGCTCCTGGGTGCACGGGAGCCTGGTCACAGTGCCTTCCCTTCCATCTTCGGAGCCCGCCCTGGAGCAAGACTTACCAACTAGTCTCTAGGAAAACCTGCTCGGTCGTGTTTTCTGGGCCACCCCAGTGCCCGGAAACACATTCATCGGTCTGAAAGATGAGAGTGTCTCCGCCCAGGCCCTGGTAGCTGCGCCCTCTGGATGAAAGGAACACTGTTTTTTGAAGGCTGCTGTTTGTAGCCAGCCCTGCCATTTCCAGTTCTTTCCAAGCGGCACTGGGGGCCTTGGGAGGAAGTGCCGAGGGCTGAGAGGGGGGCAGTCGGAGCCCCCCAGGTCAGCGGGGCACTTCCTCCTCTGTTCCAGATGCACAAAGCGGCCACCTGGTAAGAGAGGGGCCCACAGCCTGGGGGTTCAGAAGGCCTTGGCTGGCACGCGCCCGCTCACTGCCCGGGCTGGGACAGGGGCCGGCTTCCGCCCCAGTGGCAGCAGGTGGTGCTGCTGGTTTTTTGGTGACCCCCGCCACTCAGTTCTCTGACCCCACCATGTGACGGCCCCCCTGTGCACATGAATATTCATATGTGAGGCTTCGGGGGAGCCAGGCTGGCGGGTGAGGGGCTCCGGGACACGTGCTCCCTATGAATGGGCCCACAGAGGAGGAGGCCGGAAGCTGCTTGATCTTTCTGCCCTGGGTTCCATCCTCCTTTGCTCTCATTCACTCCTGCTTTCAACAAGCATTTATTTATTGGGTCTGTGGCGTGGCCCCGGGCCCTGTGGAGGCCGTGGAGGACAGAGCACAGAGGGGCCTTGCAGCAAAGCTACTGTCCATTCATGGGGGAGGAAAGCGGAGCGCCGGGCCCCACGGCCTGGCTGTCAGCAGGCTTGCGGGGGGGGGGGGGGGGATCTGCCGGGTCCGCCCCCATTGCAGCCCGCTTTCCCTCAGGCCAGCTTAGGTGGGCGGTCAGCACCCGTGGGAGAGTCCACGTAAGCCCACGTTACCTGTCTCCCCCAGGTAGGTTTGAGAAGAGCGGGGTGCCATGGTGTGTAGCCTCCGCTGACTCGTGGCCCCCCATGGAGCAAAATGTCAGCACGGTGGCCTGAACGCGCGTAGGTCCCCAAGCACCACCCGTGGACTGGAAGGCTCACCGAGGCTGAGCTGCTTATCCACGGCCGTCTGGAAGACTGGCCAGGGTTTGAACCAAGGGCATCTTTCATCCCACATCCAGAACCCTCTGAGCCGGGACTGTGCTTTGTCCATAAGCGTGGCGCCGCACGGGGGCGGGGGTACTTTCTGGGCCCTTTCAGGCTTTAGGGTTCTTGGCCGGCCTGTGGGTTTTGTTGTTCTGGCGTATTCCAGAAGGGAAGCGGGGCCTGTGGGAAGTAACGGGAAGGGTCAGTAGAGGCTCCCGGACAATGCTGGGGCGCTGTCGCTCAGCAGCCGGGTGCCCTGGGTTGAAGCCCGGGACGATGGTGGCTCAGTGTGGCGCCGGCCCCCGGAGACGGCATGACAGTGCATGCCATATTTACAGCCTTGCGTGCCACAGCGTTCGTGCAGGAAGAGCGCTTCTAGAACGATGGCAGGATTTTGTGTTGACTCTTACTCTTCCATGTGTATCAGTTTGAGGGAAACCTAGTGTGTTTAGACCCCCGTCGTCTGAGAGAGGGTTTGGATGCAGGAGCAAGCCCTGCTTTTGCACACGGCACGGCAGGTGTGTGGTTGCTGAGGGGCTGGCTGGGTTCCCGGGAGGGCCTGATCCTTACTTTTTACCTTGTGTCCTGTGGGCCACCTATAAACTCCTGTGTGCTCTTGAACACGTGGTTCAGATGTCGTGCTTGGGAAGACACAGTCCCCCTGTCCACAGGATTGTCTCACCCGATCCCGTGGTCACCGGCTGCCCGGGACCCCCGTGCTGATTGCAGTAGATATATTCTTTTTTTTTTTTTTTAAGATTTTATTTATTTGACAGAGAGAGACACAGCGAGAGAGGGATCACAAGCAGGGGGAGTGGGAGAGAGAGAAGCGGGCTTCTCGCCGAGCAGGGAGCCCGATGCGGGCGGGGCTCGATCCCAGGACCCCGGGATCCTGACCTGAGCCGAAGGCAGACGCTTAACGACTGAGCCACCCAGGTGCCCCTGCTGTAGATACATTCTTGTTTCTCTCTCAGAGGCAGGACTTTTGGGTCTGCTGAATGCTGGCCAGGTGTTGCTCAGATAGAGCACGGTGACTCCAAGGACCACCTGTCTGTGTGAGGCAGGGCTGGTCCCTGCCGGGTGCCCGTGTGTCTGAGCTGGCCCTCCGATGGTGCCCCCCACTTCTGAGAAGACTTGGCCAGGCACGTGAGTGCTGCAGGAGCTCAGTCGCTCTCACACATCCCGGCTGCCCATTCTAGTCACTTGGGGAGCTTCTAAGAACCCAGATGCCCAGGCTCTCCCAGAGTCTGTGTGTGTGAAGGGAGGAGACGGTGTATTTTCCTAATATTCCTGCAGCAATTCCCAGGACAACCACAGCTGAAAACCACTTCTCTGGTGGCCTCTGAATGGCATGGTGAGTGAAGCACTGCCAAATCTAAGGTGTTGGAAAACTCTGTGCAGCGTCAGAGATTAGGGGCGGCTCTTATTTGTGTAGGTTTCTAACGCTTGAATTGGACGTTTACCCAGAATCGTCCAGAAGTGGTCACTGAACTCCACTGTTCAGAGATGCCTCACTGGAAGGAGTTGAGCGTAGAAAGGGCAAAGTCCCTTCCAGCCCTGGGGTTCAGGGCTTCCCTTCAGCCCCCACTTAGCTGTTGAGCATCTTTTGTGTGTGAGGCTCAGTTCTGAGCTCAGGGAGCAGGAGCAGTTGTGGGCCAAGCAGACCCGCCCCTGTTCTGTGAATGTTCGCTCTGGCTGGGGAGACAGATTCTCACGTGAGCAAGAGCAGGGGGAGAGTGCCTTGTGAGGGGCCTGGGGCTGGTGGGTGGCGGTGGGATGAGGTAACGTGGAGGCTGCAGGGTGGGGATCGTGCCCTCTCAACAAACACACCCCTCCCCAACCCTCCACACCCACAGCCACCTGGGGAGGCAGGTCTGTTCAGGAAACTACCCTGCAGACAGCTTTAGTAGAGATGGGGAGCACTGTCTTCAGGTCAGCTTCACCCATGGCTCAGAGATTATCGCCAGGACCCCACCCGCTGGGCCCTTTTGCCCTCTCCCCTCTGGCCTCAGCAGCCCTTCTACCGTCCAGGGATTTGGGTGTGGGGTTCGGTAGTGGCGGACTTGGCAGGTTGACAGTAGCTGGTGGAAACCCACCCTTGTTGCCAGAGCAAAGTCAGTTCCACTTGGCCTGGAACTGGGAGTAAGCGAGGGGGTAATTCTCCCAAGGAGAGTCAGGGTGTCTTTCAGGAGAAGCGGGGAGGGGTGCTGGAAGGTGACCCGGGTGTCCCCTGACAGTCGCTCTCCCACGGTGCCCAGGTGCTCAGGGCTGCACGGGAATGCGCTGAGATCCCCAGCCCATGTCCTCCGGGTGCAGGTGTGAGCGAGGGGGATGTCATCCAGGGAGTAGGCATCGCCTGACATGAGTTCCTTCAGTTCCCATGGTTGCTGGCGAGCAAGGGGAGGCTGTGGAATGTGTGTTAACACCCCTGTGCTCACAGGGAGCCAGAAACAGCCTGGCCCAGGTCTTCCTGTGGACCCAATCCCAGGTCTTCTCCACCGCATCCCAGGCAGCTCTGAGCCCACGACCCGTCTCTTCTCCGTACAGTCCTGCTCTCTCCCGGACATGGTTTCCACCACATTGTTCGCTCCAGCCTTGATGCAGAATGGAGGCCCCGTGAGGCATTTCATGTTGGGGCAGAGCAAGGGCCTGTCCCCACTGTGTGATTCCAAGCCGGGACCAGTGTCCTGCTAGGCTCCTTGTCATGTCCGGCAGAGGTGGGCCTGGGGAGAGCGGTTGCCGTCACGGGGAGGTGGCCTTGTGTGCGATACTGAGAAGACCAGGAGGGAAAGGTCAGAGCAGCTTCTGGAGGGAGGCGGGTGTTTCTGGAGGCCTCTGGAGGGTTGTGGGTTTGAGGCGGCTGCAGCAGAAGTCCCTAGTCCACACAGCAGTTGACAGGCTTACGTGTCGCGGGGATGGTGGGAGTGCACGCTGCATGGCAGAATCGGCCTTGGCCCGTGTCCAGCTCCCAGCGGTACTGCGGGTGCGGTGACAGGTCTGGGAAGTAGCAGAGGCAGCCCTGTCCTCCCCTTCCCTGTGCCCCTCCCACTCGCTGTCAGCCAGACGCGAAAAGACAGTCAAGGTGGCGGCTGATATGGGCTCGACAGGCCCGCTGCAAGGCCACTCAGCATCTCAGGGACCGGAAGAGATAAAGCCAGCACAGTGGTAGAACGCCTAGCAGAGGTTCTTGTTTCTGAAAGTCAAGGGCCGTCCTACCCGCATGTCCATCCCTGCGCACGGCTACTCGGGCTGCCGAGAGGGGCAGGCCTGGGAATGGTGCCCAGGGCTGTGGGTCCTCCTGGGGACCTGGGAGCATCCCCTGGTCTTCTCTGAGACGGGCAGTCACCTCCCTTCCTGCGGCCCTCTCTGAGCCATGGAGCTCAGCCCGATTGTCCCAGTTGCTGCCCTTCCACCTCCTGCCTACGCTCCCCTGCGCCCCGCTGCCAGGTCACAGCCCTGGGAGACACTGAGGCAAATGAGTGCTCTGAAAGAAAGCTGAGCGGTTCCAGGAGTCAGTGAAGGCAAGAAAAGCGGGAAAATGGAGGGACGTGGAGGCCCAGAGGCCTCAGGCGGTGGACATGCCCTTTGGTACGTCTGGGGAGCTTTGGGGAGGTCAGTGTGGCTGGGGAAGCACAGAGGCACAACGAGGACATCTAACACACATTCTCTTTGGAGTTTCAGAAGAGTTTAGATTTGAAAAGCGTGATTGAGGGTTTTTAGGATCACAGCAAGGAGCTACTTCTCAGATCCAGAAAGCCTAGTGAATTGTAAGCGGGATATGATAAAAGAACTTCCCACCTCGGTACATTGGCAGGAGACTGCAGAGCCCCACAGGAGAACATATTAGACCCACGGGGGGGGGGTGCGGACGGTCCATGGAAAAGGGGCGGCAGGCGCGTTGGTAACTGACATCTCAGCATGGATGGAAGGTGCCAGAGGCCCATGGGGTAAGGTCTTCAGGGGGCTGGAAGAAAAACCGTCTGCCTTGAATTCCCTTCCTAGTGAAATCCTCTTCCAAGAACGATGGTAAAATGCATTTTACATCTTGAAACACCAACAAAACAACCTGGATCCTCCAGAATTCTATATTCATTGAAGGTATTCCTTAAGAAGGAAGGTAAAACGCGACATTTCCAGGTAACAGAACGATCCCAGCTTCTAATTGAGGCTTGGGGGTTCTGGGTATTCTGGCTCCAGCCAGGAGCCAGCCAGGAACCCACGCAGGGTCACCTCAGTAAGCAGGAGATGCTCGTAGTGCCTGGTCACTTAAGAAATGAGAGGGGTTTCGGGAATTCTGTCCCAGGAATGGGGGTGTGGAGACCAATATTTATATTTCTTATTTCACCAACAGTAGTGAGAATGTAACAACATTTGAGCAGCACGGTTCATGAGGTCGTGGATTTGTTGTTCTCAGTGACCCGAGCACACACGTTCCAGATACTGACAAAAACTTGATCGTGTGCTGGACATAATAAAGTCTAGCAGCCTCAACGCATTTCTGGAAATTGGGAGCACCCCAGAACACATTTTGTGACCACAGTATCCTCAACAACAAAAAGAAAACTAGAAAAACTCCGTACACTTGACACTTGGAAAACACTCCTGAAATCTTGAGTCAAAGAAGAAATTATAAGGCGAACCAGAAACGTTGAGAACCAAAAATAATAAGGTAAATAGTCTTATTTCAGAATTCTTGGGGCACCTGAAACAGCAGTGTGAGGGGAAGTGACAGCTTCGTAGCATTGCCACCCAAATAAAGTGGAAGAAATGAAATACGGATAGGAACAAAAATTCACGCATTAGAACACAGACGTGTGGTAATATCCACAAAGACAGATGTTGGTAATTAAAAAGAGTAATAAATAAAACAGACAAATTCCCCGGCAAGATTAATTTTAAAAAATAAGGGGGGGAGCTGGGTGGCTCAGTCGGTTAAGCATCCGACTCTTGATCTCAGCTCAGGTCTCCATCTAAGGGTAATGAGTTCAAGCCCCACGTTGGGCATGGAGCCTGCTTAAAATAGAATAAAAGAGGTGCCGGCCGCCGCCGCTGTCGCGCCACAGCCCAGCCACCGTCGCCGTCGCTCGTCGTCTCGCGCAGGGCATCCCGGGTTCTGGTGTCTGGCGGCGAATTAAATAGCCACCATGTCAAGCAAAAAGGCAAAGACCAAGACCACCAAGAAGCGCCCCCAGCGCGCAACATCCAATGTATTCGCCATGTTTGACCAGTCGCAGATTCAGGAGTTCAAAGAGGCCTTCAACGTGATTGATCAGAACAGAGATGGTTTCATTGACAAGGGGGATTTGCATGATATGCTTGCTTCTCTAGGGAAGAATCCAACCGATGCATACCTTGAGGTCATGATGAATGAGGCTCCGGGGCCCATAAATTTCACCATGTTCCTCACAATGTTTGGTGAGAAGTTAAATGGCACAGATCCAGAAGATGTCATCAGAAACGCTTTTGCTTGCTTTGATGAAGAAGCAGCTGGCACCATCCAGGAAGATTACCTGAGAGAGCTGCTGACAACCATGGGAGATCGGTTTACAGACGAGGAAGTGGATGAGCTGTACAGAGAAGCGCCTGTCGACAAAAAGGGAAATTTCAATTGTATTGAGTTTACGCGCATCCTTAAACATGGAGCAAAAGACAAAGATGACTGAAAGAACTTTAGCTAAAACCTTCCAATTGCTTTGTCTTACTCCGTTTTATTTCCCAGACACTTTCCCCCACCCTCATAGACCTGTTGCATGCAACTTAGTTTCACAGCTTGGCCTCTTTTTTTGATGTATTTATTCTAGACCTTCCTGCCACTTAGCACTTGTATAATCAAACTGCAAATGGGGTTGAGGTTGTAAATTGTGCTGAAAAAGAGATTGGGAATAAAAATCAACAAATGTGAAAGCCCAGGAAAATACATCCGGTATTTCTGGTTTTGCTGGATTTTTACACTTTTATATAATAAAAACACTATTTTGAAATAAAAAAATAGAATAAAATAAAACATAAAGAGGAAAGGCACAGACACTGTGAGAAATGAAACACAGTAACATAACTGCCAAGATTGCTGGTGGAGTAAGAGGCTGTGTTTGATCAACTCTGTGCCTACAAACCTGAAAACTTAAAGTAGATAAATTCAGAAAGAAAACTTAGCAGAGCCAACCAGAGAACAATAGAAAACCCCAAAATAGGGATAGTGCTATAATCATTAAAGGCATTGAGTCAGGACTTAAAAATCCTCCCCACCCCACAATCCACCCAGAGGGCTTTGCCGGCAAATTCTAACACCACTCAGGAAAACAATTCCACCTTTATACAGACTCCTTCAGAGGGCAGGAAAATGGGGAGTGTCCCTCCTGGTTTTATGAGACGGGCACAACCTTAACACCAAAACCAGACAGGACGTACAGTGTGAGAACAGACCTGCCAGGCCACCCCCACTTACAAGTACAAATGCAAAAAGCAAAGAAACAATTGCAAATCCAAAATGAAAATTATACAAATGATATGGCACATCATGAGGAACTTGGTTCACAGGGAGCAGGTCCTTAGAAGACCTATTTGTGTACCATATTACAGACCGAAAGAGAAAAATCATGCTGTCGTCTTAATAGAGACAGAAACTGGTTCCAGCCATTCATTGCAAAAGTCTTAGCAAACTTGGAGTGATGAGGAGCTTCCATGACCTGATAAAGGGCTTCTCGAAGGAAGAAAGCCTGAAAGTGGTAAATGCTAATGTTTTAATGTAAAATGTTGAAAACGGATCCTGAAGACAGAGACACTGACTATGCACACTCGTTCTTTACGTTGGGACTGGTGGTCCCACCCAGCACAGTGAGACAGGAAAAGGAAGGAAAAGGTATAAGGACTGGGACAAATTAGGCCATCATCATTTGCAAGTGTTATGATCACGTACAGAGACTATCCAAAAACTTACCCGAGTAACTCTCTTATAATTAAGAGGTATTAGAATTCTAAGAAATAATTTGCGTGAATTTTAATTATTAGACTTGAGAGTTTAATAAGATTGTGGGCTGCCAGAATCAGTGCATAAAATTAAATGTTTTCTGCATACAATAAACGAATAACAATGGAATTTTAGAAATATACCAGTCCCGGGGCCTGGGTGGCTCATTTGGTTAAGCGTCTGCCTTCGGCTCAGGTCATGATCCCAGGGTCCTGGGATCGAGCGCTGCATCGGGCTCCCTGCTCAGCGGGGAGTCTGCTTCTCCCTCTGCTGCTCCCCCTGCTTGTGCTTTCTCTCTCTGTCAAAGAAATAAAATCTTAAAACACACCCACGCACACATACACGTCAGTCCCTAGAAATAGATTTTACAGTTGTATGAATGAATCCCTTATGGAAATAAAGGATAAAATAAAAAAGATTTTCACTGAAACCTTTCACTTAAATCTTCACTTAAATTTCCTCTCATTTCTTTTTCTTGCACTTAAATTTTCACTGAAATCTTTCACTTGAAATCACTCACTTAAAGAAGGACTTAAGTGAATGGAGAGATGTCCTGTGATTTTGGTTTTTCGGAAGACTGGCTGTTAACAGTGGTGTTAACTTCAAATTGATCTGAGATTTGGTGCAATTCTGATCAAAATACCAACCAAGTTTTTTATTATTATTATTAGTTTTAAAGATTTTACTTATTTACCTGACAGCACAAGCAGGGGGAGCGGCCGGCAGAGGGAGAGGGAGAAGCAGGCTCCCCACCGCGCATGGACCCTGATGCAGAGCTCCATCCCAGGACCCTGAGATCATGACCTGAGCCAAAGGCAGATGCTTCACCAACCAAGCCACCCAGGCGCCCCCCAGCAAAGTTTTAAATTTTTTTTTTAACTTGGCAAGATGATTTTAAAATGATTATGGAAGAGCAAGGGGCTGGAAATAGCCACAATACTCCCGAGGAACAAGACCAAGGTATCAGGTACCAGATAGTTCTTCTTAGTTCTAGTATCTGTGAGGATAATCCAGAAAGCACAGGGATGGAAACAAAGGGGTCAGTGGATCAGAACGGAGAGCCCAGGAATGAATCTGTGAAGCCGTGGCTTCTGGTGGAGGCGCCAGTGTGACTTGTTCGGGCAGGAAAGCATGAGATCGAATCTGTATTTTATGCCATATGCAAAAATCAATTGCTAATGGAGCAAATATGTGACCACGCAAGGCAAACTGTAAACCTGTTAGATTTGCTAAAGAGGAAGACGGTTGAGGTGTCGGGAAGGCTTTCCTGAATGTCAGGAAAAGCACAAATTAGAAGGGAAAACACTGACAGGTTGCACCCCGTTCAATTTAAGAACGTCTCTGCTCATCCAAAGCTACTTTAAGGAGAGTGAAAAGAAAAGCCGCAAATTGGGAGGTAAATTCTTCTCTTTTGTAAGCTAAGTAAAACAGTATTCACAGCGGGGGTAAGAAACTCTCAAAGCAAGAAGAGAAAGATAAACACCCAAAGGAAGGCAGAGAAAGATTGGGACACGCACACAATAGGGGAGGAATCACGGGAGGAATCACGGAAGACCCATAAGCAAATGACAAGAGGCACAGCCTCATTAAGGAGCAACGAGATGCAAATCAAAACAGCCGAGGGGGGGCGCCTGGGTGGCTCAGTCGTTAGGCGTCTGCCTTCGGCTCAGGTCCTGATCCCAGGGTCCTGGGATGGAGCCCTGCATCGAGCTCCCTGCTCAGCACTCCCCCTGCTTGTGTTCCCTCTCTGTCAAATAAATAATAATCTTAAAAAAAAAAAAAAAGAAAAGGCAGGTGACCTTGCACGCCCACCAGATTGGCACGTGCGGAAAAGTGAGCAGGAAGCATTAGTGAGGTGAGGGGGCAGTTGCTGGAGCCGGACTTGTGTGCTCGCAGCATACATAAGGCAAGAGTGCGCGGAGACCACCCTGGGGTCACTCGGCGGAGGGGAGGGAGCCCCGAGCTGAGGTCCTCACGGGTACAAGTGCGCCCAGGCAGGAGAAGAAAGAGCAGCACCACAAAAAGCCAAGCCAGTGCCTTCGGCAGACTGATCAGCTGTGGTTCCTTCCCAGCTAGAGTGGAAGGTTCTAGGGCGGTTAAAGGGAACAGGTTTCAGCTGTGCATCAACGCGGGTGAACTCTTCCCAAAGGTGGAGTGAACAAAGCCGGCCGCCCAGAACGTGTACGGTGTTTCCGTTTGTGTAACGTGATGAAAGTAGGCACAGCTGATGGATAGGGTGTCTAAAGGTACCTCTACAGGGTAAAACCCGAGGAGAGATAAAGGGAAGGGCGAACACAAAAGTCATGAAGATCGGGGTGACTGGTGCCATGGAGGGGGGAGGCACTTTTGCTCCCTGAAAGGCAGCAGTGGCTTTTAAACATCGGCTGTGACCGTCCTCAAAGAAAGGCGCGGCATGGCTCACTTGTGTACGCACTTAGCGGCAGTAACGCCCGCATCTACACGTGACAGATGAAAGGTCCACACAACGGGAACGGGAGCGACACGTTCCGTTAGGTGCGCTCAGCTGTTTCTGTTTCACCCTTTTAAAAAAGGCCAGTTGTGACCCCCTAAACTGATTTGTCACTCACTGTTTGAAAACGGCATTTGTCGATGGGTCCTCTTCACGTTGTCCTCTGTTCTGTTCGCCTTCTGTCAAAAGCAGAAACCACTCAAAGCAGGTGGGGCCAGGGCGCGGCCGGGGCAGCGGATGCCTGCGCAGGGCTCGCTCTGCGGAGGAGGCCAGTGGACTCTGGGGAGGCGGCCTTGAACGTAGCTCAGGGAGCTCCGTGCAAGACCATGTGTGGCAGGCACTTGGGAAAGTTTGCGGCTGCGTGCCGTCTGGTACCCTCCCAGCAGGCCGGGCCCTGTGCAGCCCCAGGGTGGGAACCCCCAAGGCCCCGGCCTTCAGCTCGGCCCAGCTTTGCTGGCCTGGGACAGCACCCTTAGGGTGGCCGCCCATCCTGACATGGGGCCGACCCGGGTGTGGCTCACGTGGCCCAGTGCCCTTTCCTTTCTCACCCCAGCTTTCCGGAACTTTCTGAGGACGTAGCTGAGCCTACCCTGCCTTCCTATAGGTGCCAAGCCAGCTGCCTCCGTGGACCCGTGGGGCGTGCCCACTGGCAGCAGCACACACTCCGGGCCCAAGGGCTCAGACCCCTGGGCGGCCCCGCCACAGGCTGCCCCCGGTGCCGGGAAAACAGCGGATGCCTGGGCCGCAGCCTCGGCCGCCAAGCCCGTCTCGTCCTCTGGTGAGACCTCGCTCTGCCCAGGCTCTGAGAGCCCCGTTGGCTGCACTGCTCTTCCTTCTCCTGGCTCCTCTGCATGGGACCTGTGGGTTTGTCTGCACTTGCCACCCTTGTCACCTGCAGCCTTTGTCCCCAGTCGCCCAGTGCCCCTCTCTGTGCCACAAGCCCACTGTGAATGCTGAGATCACAGGCCTTCTGGGCCCCTGCACCTCCGCCCAGAGGGAGCTCCCCAGGGGGCCTGGGCAGGCTACGCTCTAGGCACTCCTTCCAGTAGCTTCCTCCAGGCACTATCCAGGTCTCTAAACCCGGCTCAGAAGTCCGCCCCACCCCCACCCCGCGTGAGCCCCTCCTTCAGTTTGGGGTGGGGCTGGTGGGAGCAGTGGCAGGCTCATGCCCCCACGCCAGGTTCGGGGAGGCCAGGATCCTTGACCCGGCCCCCTGCTAGACCACCGGGTGACCCCGAGCTGCCATCTGGCTCTCAGTTCTCCCCCAGGACCCGGGGTAGAGATCCCCTCCCTGCCTTCGGCCAGCACCCCCCAAGGTTGTAGACCGGGAAGCAGAATCGAAGTCGTGATGCACCCGCAGTCACCAGCCTCTTGTGTTCCCCCAGGGGCCTTTGATCTCTTCAGTAATTTGAATGGTACAATTAAAGATGACTTTTCTGAGTTTGACAACCTCCGGACTTCAAAAAAAACAGGTATGTGAATGTGGTCATGGTTTCCATAACGTTCTGTGCATTTGACCAGTCCAGTTATGGCAGAAATAATCGGCTTTCAAAACCTCTCAACTTCATGTATTTTCTTTGTGTTTTGATCTTGGGAGCTTTTAAGTGGCTAGTTGCAGGAATTCACACATCAGCAGTGAAAAGTCATGGGGTTGAGATTTTCTTTCACCCTCTCCCGGTGTTGGGCGCATGCTTCCTGTCTCATTCACCTCTGTGTCTTGGCCCTGCCCCCAGGCCCCTCGTGGTTGCCGGCACAAGCCCCCCGCCCTGGCCTCCCCAGCCCAGCCTGGGCCCCCGCCGCACCATCTGAACCACTGTCTCCATATGCCTTCCTCCCCCACTCCCCACGGTGCCCCTTTTCCGGACAGTCCCAGCTGTGGGCCTGGACAGGGTGTCTCTGCCCCCACTTGATCACCCCAGGCTGTGGCTCCCACCCAGCTCCTGTCAGAGCCCTGGCCCAGTGCCCCCAAGATGGCAGGGCTTCAGGGTGGGGTACAGAGAGACTGGGCTGGGGGAGGGGGTGGAGGCCAGAGGCTGGGGACCGAGCCAGGGCCCCCCACCCCCCACCACATAGAGCAGCTTCTCTCCTTGTTCCTCTCTCTGCTTCTCCCTGTGCCCGCGCCCCCCATCTGCATCTGCCCCCCACCCCCTCCCCCTCACCTCCTCCCACCGCTTCCCCCAGCGGCAGCCACAGGCCCGGCTGGCCCCCCTGTCTAAGGTGCGAGCAGCCTGGCACACCTGACCACCCCTTGGCCCCCTCTCAGCTCAGGGGACCAGAGGCAACTTAGAACGCACTGCTGCTTGGGGTCTTTCCTTTGCTGCGTTAAAGAAACAAAATTCCATGCATCTCCCCTCCAGGGCAGAGTGCAAGCTAACAGTCCTTGCTCACGCGTGTGTGCCTCAGCGAGAAGGCAGTGTGGCCTTGTTACGTGGACAGTCCTTCTGTACACTTACAAATGATTTACCTCCAATTCTAGAGCTGTTTCCATTGTAGAAAATTTGGAAAAGTTTATGAAAGAAAACGGAACTCCTCTGTAATCCTCCCTACTTCAGCCGCTGTTTCCTTCCAGCATATCTTCTGAGCTCTGTTTACACGGTCTTTTTTTGTTGTTGTTGTTCAGCTCATACTGTCAGAAAGCACTGAATCCTGCAACCCCCCCCCCCACCCCCCGTAGAATAACAGATTGAAAGCATTTTCTCGTGATGTTAAAAATTCTTTAGAAAATAGTCCATAGCTATGGAATACCTTGTATTGCTCAGCAGTCACGGATTTGAACTTTACTCTAGGGGAGTGCGCTTTTGGTTGACTGCAGGTTTTGCCGAAGTAAATAACGCTGTGGTGAACACTCTTGTGCTTGAGTCCCCGTTGCCATCTCGCATTATTTCGTGAGACTAGATCCCTAGAAATGGGAATCCCGAGTGGAGAGTATGACCATTTTTAAAAACCTTTAACCCCCCTGCCACGCTGGCTGAATTTTTAAAAAAAATAATTTTTCTTCTCTGTCAAGAAATTCATGTCCATTGTAGAAAATTGACAGGGAAGACACACGAGAAACAGCCACTGCCCACGGCTAGCCCACAGCCCCAAATATCACCTGGAGGATCCTGCCGTACGCTTTGTTTTCCGGCTTCTGCTTCTCCGTGACGTGACACGGCCCTCTTGTCGGGAGCTCTCCTTTCCCTGCCCTCTGGCTTTGGTTACACGACCGGGGGTTCTGTAAGCCGCCCCGTGGCTGACTGTCCCTGGCCGGGCCTGTTGCAAGCACCGCTGCAGCGAACATCCCCGTCTTCTGCGTGGCCCTGCAGGTGTCCCCCGGAACGTCTGTGTCTCGCGCGGGTCGGCCCCCCCCGCCCCCCCATCCTCACCGGGCCCCTGTGTGTCCTTGTCTTGTAGCTGAGGCCGTGACCTCGCCACCGTCCCAAAACAACGAAACTACAAGCCCCGACCCCTTTGAGTGCCAGCCCCTGACCGCCGCCTCAAGCAAGCCCAGCAGTGCCCGGAAAACACCCGAGTCCTTCCTGGGCCCCAACGCGGCCCTGGTCAACCTGGACTCGCTGGTGACCAGGCCAGCCCCGCCGGCCCAGTCCCTCAACCCTTTCTTGGCACCAGGTATGCTCCCTGTCCTTGACTGCCCTTGCTGACTGGCTTTGGGGCCGGCCTCTGGCCCTGACCTCTCCTCGGGCCTCTTGGGGTTCCTCCTGCCTTACCGGGAGGCATGCCTGGCATTCCTGGGCCTCTCCAGGGCCTTGGGGGGGCGGGGCGCGGAAGCCGATGTGTGCTTGGGGGGATGGTGGGAACCAGCTCCTCTCAGCTCTCAGTGGAGACCGCTGAGCAGAAGCTGCCCCGGACCTGGTGCCCTTGGCCAGGGAGACCCTCCAGCGGGCTCCACTTCTCGGTCAGCTGGGGAAGGGCAGTGGCCGGGTGAGGAAGAGCCTGGGTTTGCTGCCCAACATTTCCCTTTCGGGGGGGCCATCTTCCAGGGGCCCACAGACCCTCCGTGTAGTCATTCGAGGTGCCAGATCCTGTCTTTCCGGGGCTGGGAACTCCGCCTGGGAACTCCCGTCCCCTGTATGCATTCTCCCTGATGCCAGGCTCTGTCTAAAGGCCTGTTCTGCACCTTCAAAGGCTCTGTGTGGGCTGCAGGACAAGCCCCCAGGCCTTGCTTTAGAGTCCGGGGCCGCTGGGGCCGTGCGCTCAGACCCTCCGGGGCGCCGAGCTCCTCACGCCTGCACCCTGTGCTCCCCCTGCCCGGAGCGCCCTCTCTCCTCTTTTCCAGTGGGAGATAGGTCATCCTCAGCATCCAGCCCAGACAACCCTCTCCTCCTGGGGAGTGTCCCCCACCCCGATTGTCCAGCAAGGCCGTGGGCTCCCCAAGGGCCAGGATGTGTCACATTCAGGGCTTTCAAACTGAGACCCTCCCTAAGACAGCGAAATCTGCAGCCCAGGGCCATAGCCTCTCAGAGGCCCCTGCCAGAGAAGGACCCCAGGACTTAGAAGAGCTGAGGGTGGGGTCCTTAGGGCAGAAGTGGGATATGGAGTGCCTGGGTCCTACCCACCCCCATGGTCCTGAGATGGGCAAGGACAGGGTTGCTCCTCGCTCCCTGGGTGGAGCTGGATCCGAACCCAGTGTCTCAGCCAGGCTGCCTTTCCTGCCCAGTGCCCCGCCATCTGGCCTTCGGGGTGGGGTGGGGTGGGGCTCCTGGTACCTCTGAGTTGGCTCAGCTCTGGCGGGGCTGATCTGCAGGGGTACGAGAGGGGCAGGTGCGGGGCCGCCCGGCTGTGCCCTCAGCAGGGCCTGCCCCCGCCCCGGGTGGGATGGAGTGCGGGCAGCGTCTCCTGGTGGTGATTGGGGGCGCCCCGCAGCGGGCAGCCCTTGTGCTCAAGGGCTGGGCTGCTTTGGAGCCTCCGTGCTGCCAGCTCGCGGGTGTTTTGGCAGAGTATCAGCACAGGTTTTTGCTAAAAGCTCGGGAAAAAGGCTTGATGATGTGTGATAAATTCGGGAAACGCTGGATAAGACAGAGCTGCATCCGCTTCTTGACTGCAGGGCTTCTCAGAGCCTTTATTACACCAGCCCTTGGGTCCCAGGGTCCAGGGTGGAGACAGGCAGTCAAGCCGCACGCTGAGGTTCCCAGCTCCCCCTTTGCGCCCCTCTTTCCCGGACACCTGTGGTCCTGAGCTCGGCAAACCGAATAGGGGAGCGGCCCCAGGTGTTTGCTGCTGAGGGAGTCCTGGGGTGCCGGCTGCGAGTAGGCACGGTCCCGGCACTGCCCGAGTCAGGCTTTGTGACTCCAGATGAGTCGCTAGGCTCCGAGTGGCCTTCGTGTCCCCAACCAGAGGCCAGAGCTGCAGCCGGCGGACGCGCGGGCCGTGCGGGGCGTGCGTTGGCTGGCGCCCGGGCCCTGCAGAGCATCCGGCCCTGGGAAGCACCCCAGCCCGTGCCCAAAGGGGCAGACGCCGGAGCACATGTGCTGCCGGTCACCACCACCTCCCGCCCTTGGGCTTGGGGACGGCCGTTGTTCTGACTCTACCACTGCCTCTCTCCCCCAGGTGCAGCCGCCGCCTCTGCCCCGGTCAACCCCTTCCAGGTGAACCAGCCCCAGCCGCTGACGCTGAACCAGCTGCGGGGGAGCCCAGTCCTGGGGACCAGCACGTCCTTTGGGCCTAGCCCAGGTGTGGAGCCCATGGCTGTGGCCTCCATGACCTCCACGGCCCCACACCCGGCCCTGGGGGCCAGTGGTTCCTCCCTGACGCCACTGGGCCCCGCCTCGATGAACATGGTGGGCAGCGTGAGCATCCCCCCCTCGGCAGCTCAGGCCGCCGGCACAACCAACCCTTTCCTTCTCTAGTGCCCGGGCCTGGGACCCACCACAGAGCGAATGCCCAGAGCCTCTGTGCCTGAGGACACCGAGCAGGGACTCTCGATTGTGGACTGGTGTCCAAGAGTGGGGGTGGGGGGTGGGGGGGTGTTAGGGCTTCCCGGTCCCGGCTTCCTGATAAAAGGGTTGTCTTCCCAGCCCCGACCCTCAGACTCGAGCGGCGGCAGGCCTGCTAGACGTCAGACACAGCATGTGGGTCTCCGCGCCTTCCGAGGCCGCCCGCCCGCTGCCCGTGGGAGGGGCCCGACCCGGGCCTGGTCGCCTCTTCGCTTCCTCCCGAGCGCAGAGGTCCTGGTTCTGTAGATTGGCTCGCTCTCTGGGGCCTGGGATGAGGCGGGAGGCCTCAGCCTGAGGGCCTCTGGGACGCTGCCTGGCCCAGGGCCTTGGGATGGCCGCCGCGTCTTTGCCCCCCCCCCCCCCCCCCCCCCCAGCCCCAGCGACACCCCCAGGCGGTCCCAGGTGTGGACAGAATGAAGCACTGACTTCATGAGACGCTGATCTTTTCGGGGAAGTGGTTGTGCATATTTTATTTTTCTTTGACTCGTGTGTGAGTTCAAAGTAAACACACCACCGTGGAACAACTCTTGAATTAAATCCACTAGAGCAAGCTTTAAACTAATCTGAGCATAACCCTGCCACTTGGCTGTATGCTTGTATACGTTTGCACATAATTTGTTTAGTACAGTTTCATATTTGAGTTTGCAGAATTATCTGATAGTCTTTTTTTGGCTAATATTTTTATAACGTGGTTCTTATTTAACTGTCTAGTTTTGATAGAATTTACCAGGTCTGGCTGAATTAAGATATTGGCACGTGTCATGTGAGTGGTTTAAACCCTCTTATTTATGGTTTAACTCAAAGAAAATTTAAATAGGAAGAGACAAAAAAAATGCCTTATAAAAAAAACTAAAGCGAATTCTTTATAGGGAAAAATATGGGAATTTGATTACATAGGACAGATGATGTTTATTTAAAAAAAAAAAAAAACCTGCAACGACAACAAAAACCCAGCCTCCAGTTGCCTTTTCCTTTCTTTTACTCCCTTTTTTTGGTGACTTACCAAACGGGTTGACCTGCAGCCTTTTGGGCTAGATTCAGAGAGAGGCTATTTTTCTTACTGCTCCACCAACATCAAGTTAAAGGAAAAAAAAAAGAAAATCTAGCGGATGAATGTGACCCACCGGTTTTTATCAGCCAGTTCCCTTTTGTAACTGAAGGCATGCACGGATCAACGAGGACTTCCGCTTCCAGTGGAAATCTGAAACGGAAGAGGCATCTTGAAACTTGTGTGTCTGTGATCTCTCTCGTAATCCGCACTCAGGGTAAGGATGGGGGTGGCGTGGAGACGGCATCTGGGGGCTCCCCAGGGACGGCCTCCAGGCCGAGAGGGGTGAGCGGCCAGGGCTGGCCCCGACCCACCCGCCTGCTGACTCCAGACACACACTGCAGACTTCAAAATAATCACCTCTTGTTTTGGAGAGGCAGGGGAAAAAAAAAAAAAAAAGTCATTCTCACATGGATTTTTAACAAACAGGCCCTAATATTACCTCTCTCTCCCAACTTTCTCCTCTCCTCTCGCCCCACCCACCACTAGAAGAAAAGTATGAATTCACGAAAGACCAGAAAAGACGCGAATCTCCCCCAGGGAAGGGAACCCCACCCCCCACCCCCCACCCCCCCATCCTGCGTCCGGTCAGGTCACCTTGCCTGGTGGGCGCCCCAGTCTTGCTTTCCACTGTGGACTTCTCCCCCCTTCCCAGCCCCCCTCCCCCAGACTCCCAAGGGCAGCCGACCCCCTGCTGTTCCTCCGCCCCCTCCCCTCGCCCAGCTCCCGGAGGAAATCTGCCCTGCCCTGGAGGGGAGCAGGCAGCGTTGAGAACAGCCTTCTCCCGCCTCTCCTGTTGCCTGATTTTCAAAGCTCACCCGTGCTGCTCCCCAAGGCTGTCCCCCTGGAGGAGCCACCGCCGGAGCTCCTGACCGGCCATGCCTCCGCCAGAGCCGGAGACCTGGGGCTGGACCGCGGGCTCCCGCCCGGTCTGGCCGCCTCCGACCTGGGGGAGGGTGGAGACAGGCTGGGGCCCGGCAGGTCGCTCCCCCGGGGAGGTGCTTTCACTCATATGGTGCGAGCCTGGACCCCCGCACAGGCCAGTAGACCAAACCTGACTACTGGGTCAGTGATTCTTTTATTCCTGACTTGACTTTGAGGCCCCAACGTTCTAGCCACGGGGCCGCCAAGGCCCCAGAAGACCCCCCCCGCCGCCCGGGGCTGCCCCAGCCCAGGCCCGTCCCAGGCGCCTTGTCCCTGTCGCCTGCTGCACTGATCATGAAGCCACCGGCCACTGCCACCCCTGTAATGCTCCCTCCCGATGGGCACTGTGGTAGGGGGGTCGCCCAGCCGTTTCCTCAGTCCCAGGGGCCGGTGGCTGGTTTTGAACTTGTGTTGACTATTGATACTTATTTACTGTACAAATATAATTTATCATTTGTATCATGATGCGGTTTCTGGCTGTGTTCTTCCCTCACTCCCATCTGTACCCGTCTCCCACCGGAGACAGGCGGGCAGGAGCGGGTCCTCATGCCTGCCTGCGTGAGCCTCAGCGGGTCCGGGGAGGAGACCGGCCGGGAGGCAGCCGTCGAGGCAGCCGTCGAGGCACCGTGACGGGGGGGGGGGGGGCCCTTCCCCCGGCAGGTGGCCGGGGAAGGGAACGGGCGAGCAGGGGGAGAGGGGGGGGGGGTCTCGGAGGGCGGGGGGCCGGCGGGGCCCGGGGGGGGCGGGAGTGGGTTCGGGTCACACGCGGCTGGTCTCTGTCACAGCTGGCCTTCCGGTCACCAAATACAGATTTCGTTCTTCTGCACGTAGAGCGTATCCCTTCCCCCAAGGGAGGCGTCCTAGGGTCCCTTACAGAATCACAGGAGATCACGTGTGGGGTGGTTTTAGGCGACCGTGTTTGGGGGCAGTTTGTTACACAGCCGTAGATAAAAGGCACACATGCACAGTTCTTCCTTGCCGCCTTACCCCCGTGCTTCCTGGTAGCTACTGTTGGGGCCATTTGGGGTAACGTAGGAGCGTGACCCCGTAAATCTTGATAACTTAACCAGGCGGCTGAGTTCCTTGTCCCCACGAGACGTTTTTACTAGGACTTGAGTGCTCGAAGCATTTTTCCTTCTTAGCTCTTCCCGTTTGACTTCTGGACACAAGTTTCCTTTTCCAACCTTTCGATGCCCCCATTGTGGGTTCTCTGTCATGTCGGCTTGCAGACAGGCCTTTTCTCTCCTGAGCCCACGGCTCTCCACACGCAGTAGCCGCCCCGCCCCACGCATCCTATCAGCACCCTGGCCTGGCCCTGGAGTTGGCCCACCAGGCACAGAAGCTGCCTCCCGCGTTAGCTCAAGTGCCTTAACCTAGTTGTGGGCTCGCGTAATAGAGCCCTCCTGCCGCCCAGCCGTTTTTCTGTGTTCGTCCTGCTTGTCACCCAACTGCCAAGCCAATACCACATATACTTGGTTCTGGTTTGGGTGATAGTGCAAGCCCACTCGTGATTTCCAATTTCCGTATCAGACTAGAATGCTCTGCAGAAACCTGCCCCAGAACACGATAAAAGTTGCTCAGAAACTGCCCAGTGGGGATGTTCCTTGGCTCCTCCCTTACCATGTTCTGTCCTCAAAATGTGGCCTCCAGGGTGCCATGGGGAAGCATGGAAGGGTCGACCAAGGGAGCTTTTAACTGGGTCAGACCTATGAGTGCCGAACAGCCTTTCAGCCCACCTTTCTTTGGCCAGAACTATTGGCAGGGAGCCACCTGTATACAAGAGGCCTGGGGAGTGGAGCCTTCCGGTGAGGCCGCGGTGCTGTCACCGGGGAGGACAGAGCGGACAGTGTGGGAGAGCTCGGGGCCGTCCGCCTTGACCGTTCTTCATGTGGATGGTCCCAGATCCCCACCCTGCTGCCCGCTTCCCAGGCAGGGCGCCCTCAGCCTCCCAAGATTCTAGCCTCTTCCTGCCTTGACTGGGAGAGGCGCGGGGCAGCTTCCTGAGGCGACGGTCGCATTTTAGACCCTGACCAGGCGTCGGGCACGCGCTGGTCAAAACTCAGCGCGTCCGTAGCACGCTTGGCATTTATGCATTTCAGTCCGCACCCACGTTCCCTCGAGAGACACAAACGACACCCACAAACAAATCCGGAACTCCGGGCCCGGGGAGGCGTATGCTGAAAGGTACTGCTGTCTGCGATTTAGTTTGGAAATGTACCCAAACCAGGCCGATGGAAGGAGGGATGAGAACTGCCAAGTATGGGAAGCTGGCAGGGGTGACATCGGGGCGGCTGGTGGCCGGCTGTTCACGGTGGCCCTCTTTCCACTTCGTAAGAAAGTGTCGATAAAACTGCACAATGGAACGAACGAGAAGGGGGCGGGACCACGGTCAGAGGTGCGGGCAGACGGGGCCTGACGTGGTGGCGGAACAGCGGAAGCTCCTGGATCTCTTTATTTATTTATTTTAAAGATTTTATTTTTTTAAAAGTAATCTCCACCCCTGCCCCCCAGCGTGGGGCTCGAACTCACAACCCCAAGATGAAGAATCGCACGCTCCACCGACTGAGCCAGCCAGGCGCACGTCTGGGATCATTGCCATTTCCCCATGAGCCCTTCAGCTGAGGGTGAGCGCTACTGGAGGTGCCAAGAGGGAAGACGAGGTGAGGGGACACGGACCACCGGGAGGGAGGGACGGGCATGCCTGGGTGCATAGCTTGGAGGCAGTGCAGTCACTGGTAACAAGAAACAGGCGGTGGGCTGGGTGATGGGTGGCTGCTGAGGGGTAAGGCCAAGGTCATCGAAGGGGAGGAGGCGAGAAGAGGCGTGGACGC
>NW_027397105.1:10962135-11136967 GCF_003265705.2 Callorhinus ursinus | reverse complement strand
GGGGGGGGGGCAGCAGAACAGGGCTGCAGAGGGCCAGCGTGGGCTTCAGCACAGGACCGAAGTGGAGGGAACTTTCCACCGGGAACAGAGGGTCAGAATCACAGGAATGTTGCTGACGCCAGACCACGAGTTGCGGAGCACACGGGGGGCCGGGGGGGGCCCCTGAGCAGCACAGACTTCCGGGGCGCAGACAGCTAAGTAAGAGGAGGGGCAGAGTGGGGCCAGCGCAGGGGTGTCGTGGGGCAGGCTCCACGGACAGCCAGGGCAGCGGGGGCGGCGGGGAGGGGGCGGCGGGGAAGCCGGTGGTCTGGGGGCCGGGTGCCCGGGGCTCTGTGGCTCCCCTTGAATCGGGCTGAGGGCGGTGCCGGGTGGAGAGCAGCCCCGGCGGGCTGCGTGTCCCACCCCCAGGTGGGGGGGCAGGCCGCGAGGGGGACTGCCCCAGCCGTGCCGTGGGGACCTGTGTTGAGGGTGCTGGGCTGCCGTGAGACCGGAGAGCTGGGGGCCTCTCCCTGCGGCTCCCGCCAATCCCATTCTCTCCTCCTAGCACTGAGCCCCGAAAGCCTCTTGGTCTCCCTCCCGTGTTAGGGAGCGGAGTGTGGAGGCGAAGGCAAGGCCACACAGCCATGAGCGGGGTTGCACCAGACCTCACATGCCAGGTGGCCGTCGGGGTGCCTCTCCCCTAAGCAGTGCGGGGAGGGTGGCAGGCGGGCCCCAGTGACCTGCTCCCAGGGAGTGGGGGGCAGTGCCAAGGGGAGAGGAAGTAGCTCCAGGCCTGGGTTCGGTGAAAAGGTGATGCTTTATTATATAAAAATCTCCCCCCCCCCCCACGGCTGCACAAGCAGGTGGATCTGTGGCCAACTCTCCGGAAGGACAGCCCTGCGTTCTCTGAGGGCCGCCTGGCCTGCGCGGCGGCGTGGCCGGAGTCCGTGGCCGTGGCCGGGGCCGGGCGGGGGCCCTCACTGGGGGAGGCCCTGCGGCGGGGTGGGCCCTGAGGCGCCCTGCATGTCGGGAGGCCCAGTGTCGTAGCCCAGCTTCCTCATGTCCTTGGTCACCACGTTGAAGAGGAGAGTGACAAAGCCCTGCGAGCGGACTCGGGTCACTGGGAAGAGAAGGGCAGCGTCAGGCAGGCTGGCTGCTCTGGGAATAATGTCTCTGCCCCGGCAGTCTCTCCTGTAAAGTGGGAACAACTGGGAGGTCCGGGGGCGGCACCAGGGACAGACGGCCATGGCAGATCCTCCCACCAGGCCCGGGTGGGAGCGGCGCTCGGGGGAGAGGCCTGGGGCTGCCCCCGCCGTCCATCTGTGTGCCTGGCAGGTGCCTGGCTTCCACCGTGTTTGCTGGGGGTCCGCCTAGTCCCTCCCGGGCTCCGGCTTGCCTGTGGGGGGTGGGGTTGGGGGGATCAGGCTTTACCTTCCCGGCCTTCACCCTGAGCCACCACCTTGGGGTCTGTGTACTCGGGCCGCCGTCCCATGAACCAGCTGGGAAGACAGGAGAACACCGGGTGAGAGGATCCTCGGCCCGGCTATGCCTCAGAGCCGAGACGTGGGCTCTCTCCTGCCCGCAGAAACCAGCAGCCCTCCTCCAAGCCCTGCCCTGGGGACCAGGCCCTGGGCAGAACCTTCCCACGCCCCCTCCCTCTGCCGGGGAAAGGTGCGGCTGGGTGCCACGGGTGGCATCCACGGAGGCCCGGCAGGCTGCCCCCAGGCCCGGGGTGCTCTGTGCCCCACCCCTCCTCAGCGGCACGCCGAGCTTTCCCATCACGGTCACCCGTGGCTTTGAGGGAGATGTGGGGCTGGGGGCACAGTGGGAGCCCAAGTGGAGATCCCAGAAAGGGCAGTGTGACCCGCTCCATCCTTCCGGAGTTCGGCATTGGCCTCCTTGGGGTGGGCAGAGGGGCCAGGTCTGGGCTCTCCACTTTCCTCTCAATAGTGTGGGATCCAGGACAAGTCACTTCCCGTCTCTGAAGCCCTGAACCCCAGTTCCTCTCAGCTGTACCTAATGGTAGCTAGCTCACAGGGCTCGAGGTGAAGGCACTCTGTCCTACCAGGTGAGACATTCGTCCGATTATGGTTCTCGTTTCGAGGTTCACGTGCCCCTAGGACGGGCTTGCTCTGGGGTCCCCGACACGATCCTCTCACCCCACCATCGCAGGTGTGCACCTGCCCCTCCCAGCAGCCCCGCTCTGTGCCCACCCCCCCAGGCTGAGAGCAGCACGGTGGCGTGCCCCAGGCCCCAGGAGGGCGGTGCAGGACGGTGCGGGCTGCGTGCAGGGGTGCTGTCCCAGGCCTCCGCTCCAGGCCCCGCGGCCTGAGCCAGGGCAGCTCCTTCCCCAGCAGCAGCCGTGCCTCCGGCAATCTGGGTGCACGTTCCCCGCCGGGTGGGCAGACGCGGGCGTCGAGCTGTCCAGGAGCGCCTCCAGCCTGCGCTTTGGGGGTCCTGCTGGGGGAGGCCAGTGATGCAGCTGTGGGCAGCGGGCGCCCCACAGGAAGGAGGCCCCTCGGTCTGTCGGCCGAGGTTCCCGCATCCCCAGGGCAGGCTCCGCCCTGCCTTCCACCAAAGTGGCTGGCCTGGGAGGGCCAGCGGGCCTGCGCTCTGCCCTGGTGCCCCCACCCTCCCCCCACCAGCAGGCCCTCCAGCTCCGCGCCGGAGTCCCCTGTTGGCTCAGTCCACCCCGACTCGGTCAGCCCCCCGGCCCCCGGGTGCACTCTCTGGCGAGGGCACGGGTGCCACTGGGTGCCGCCCGGGGGCGGGGCTCCGTCCGGGCTTCCGCTGGACAAAGCAGTGGCTGCCCCCTGCTGTCTGCAGGCCGTGGGGACAGCCAGTGGAGGGAGGGGCTCACGGGCTCCCAGCCTCGGGAGGGGGGGTGTGGAGGATTGGGAAGCTGGGGTTCCAGCCAGGCCTGGATGGCAGGCCACTGCTGCTCTGTGCCTCAGTTTCTCGATACGAGGAGGGGGGCGCTCTCCACCTCGTAGGCAGGGGAAGCAGCCACAGAGCCTGGCACAGCCCCACCTCCTCGTACTCAGAGCTCCTGCAGCCACTGCACTGCTCTCTCCTGAGGTCCACAAGCACGGGCCGTTCGGGGTAGGGGTGAGCGTCCAGGCAAGGGCTGAGGCCGGGAAGGACCCAGCGGGCTGGAGGAAGCGAGTCCGGGGGCACGCAGGCAGCGGGGAGGGCCCGAAGTCAGGGGGCAGGAGAACGCAGGGTCTCGCCGCACCCTAGCTGAAGTTAATGCTTGATGTGTTTCTAAGGTTGCGCGTTTAGGAAAAGCATTTTTGACGCTCTGTGAAGGCTAGGCGGGGGGCGCTGTCAGGAGCTGGGCAACGGCCCCAGATATCAGGTCCTAGTCCCTTGAACTTGCAAATGTGACTGTATTTGGGAAAAGGATCTTTGCACATGTGACTAAAATAAGGATCTTAAACATGGCGGGGGGGGGTTGTCCTGGATTATCTGGTTGGGCCCTAAATGCCCCAAGTGTCCCTCTAAGAGAGGTGGAGGGAGAGGTGACACAGACAGGGGAGGGGTGACACGTGAGGTCACACACGTGCCCACAGAGGCAGAGACTGGAGTGATGGGCCCCAAGCCAAGGAAGGCCGCAGGCACCAGAAGCCGGAAGAGGCCAGGGGCAGATTCTCCCCAAGAGCCTGGGAGGAGGGGTCGGGGGGGGGGGGGCAGCCCTGCCGGCGCCTCGATCTCAGCCCACTGACGCTGACTCTGGCCTGGCAGACAATAAATTTCTGTCGTTGACGCCGTCGAGTTTGCGGTCACTGCTTACAGCGGCCCCGGGAACTAACACAGGGCTGAGTGGAGGAGGGCAGGCCGGGTGGGCTGGGCGAGGGCCGGCCTCCACCGACGGGCTCTGGGAAGACTGGGATCCAGCTGCCTTCGCTCATCAGACCTTTCCCCAGCGTCCCAACGGCAAGCACACGCCTCGCCCGGGGGAGACCGCCCCGGCCCCGGGCTGCTAGCCCCAGGCACCGGCAGAAGCACCCAGAAACTTCTCCAGCACTGAGACCCTTTCCTCAGAGGGCTGTGGCCCCGAGACCCGAGCTTCCCTGGGAGCCGCGGGGCTTAGAGCGGCGTGGACGCCCCGGCAGGACATCGGCGTGGGCTCAAAGCCCTTAACCTCCCTCTACCCGCTGACGGGCACAGCCCCCATTTTCCCCACAGTCCTCGGCTGGGTGTGGTCCCCTCTAGCTGACGCTGGCCCAGGGCACCTTCCCACCGCGGCGGCCTCCCAGGGGGCCTTCGAGGGGCGGCGGGCTGCCAGATTCTCCCCTCCAGGCCTCAGAACTCAGTGAGGCTTCCTCGGCGCAGGCCCAACGCTGGCCCTCTGCCCCACAGGGCTCCGGCCAAGGCCCACCCCAAAACTGGCCCGGCCTGCAAGGGGCTGCTCGTCAGCTGCCACCTGGGCACCCAGGTGGTCCTCCATTCCCCCCCCACCCCCGCCCCCATCCCGGCTGTGAACAGAGGGCCCATTCCCCGGCTGACCCAGCGGGGAGCAGTGGTGGCTTGCAGCCGAGCTAAGCGGACAGAAGCTTCTATCCCCAGCCTCGAGGCAGTCAGCCGGCCCTCTAAGCTTAGATGCGGAAGTGGTAAGGGGCAAGAGGCTCCCTGCCTGGTGCCTCCCCCACACTCCCCTTGCTCACCACCCACCAGCGACAGCCCGTCCTTGTTGGGTCCGCACACAGGAAGCCCGTGGACCTTGCACTGTTTCCTATGCCTGGAATGTTCCCTCCCCAGATCGCCCACACTGGCCCTTACCTCCACTCTCGTTTCTGCTCAGACATCACCTCCACCAAGAGGCCCCCACATGTGAGGCATTTCCAAACTGATAGAAATTGCCCGGCAGGATTCTGTTCGGCTCCTACTGCTGTATCCTCCCGTGTCCTACCTTTTTAATGCCCTATTATGTCATGAGCATTTCCCCATCCGACGAGAGCTTTTGCTGTGCTCTGACACAAAGACCACAAGAGCATAAAGGTGCACGGCCTCATGCAGTTGGAACAGCGGCTGAAGGGAGCCCAGCGACCCTTGGACATCCCACAGTCCCCGCTTCCATGGGCCCCAAAGACAGAGCAGTTGGGAGACCCGATGAGGGAGGGCCAGCGACACCCCTCCCTCCCTCCACTCTGACCACGTAGGTCAGAAGCAGGCGCTGGGGGAGACATGTAGAAAACTCACCTTGTAAACTTCTGCAGTTTAGACGTGGATTCGGGGACAAACATGGGGATGGTCCTTTTGTGCCTGAAACAAACGTTTTCCCGCACAGATGTGCTGACTAACAGAAAAGTGGGACTTTCTGAGCCTCCGGCGAGCCGGAGCGGTGGATCAGGCAATGCCAAGTCCAAGCCAAGGCCAGGCGGGCCGGCTGCCCGCACCCGCTGTGTGGCGCTGGGAGTGAGGTGCAGAAAACGGCCCAGAGTCCCTGCGAGTCTTGTTTCTTGTAAAGGCTCAGGAGGGTGCTGGGGTACAACCATCACAGCTGGGGTCCCGGCTCCCACTGGGGCCCTCAGAAGCCCTGTCCCCCACGTGTCCGAATCCTCCACCACCTCCAAGGCCCCGTTTGGGTGCCCTTCCTCCAGCAAGCCCCTGGCGATGCCCGGAACCTTATGCCCGCTGCGGCCCCCTGCCCCAGGCCTGCCCTCCGAGCCTGGGGTCCTGCCCCTCACCGCCCCAGCCCCTGCCTCCTCCCCACATCTTGCACTCTGTCTCAGCAACAATGCGCACAGCATTTGGCTGTTCCTCCATCTTCCTCCACCTTCTCCAGGCAAACTCGTGTCCTCGGCGCCCCAGAATACCCTGTCTATACCTGCCACTGTGCTTAACAAAAGACAGCTGCGTCTCTCCATCTGTGTCTACTCCTCGGGGGGCTCCTGAGGAAGGCCCCACGTGGTCACATACGACACCAGCGGGAGCTGGGCACACGGGGGCATCAGTGAGCGCTCGTGGGACAGAGCGGGGGCAGAAACAGGAGGGGACTGAGCGTCTGAACTGTAACCCCATCTGTCACTGGACCCCGCCCCTCGCGGGGCCTCCAACACTCCCTGCACCCACCTGCTGTTCGGGTGGCAGTCCTGGCCTCACCCACGTGGGCCTCTTCCCAGATATGGGCTCCAGCCCCCCTCGCCCCCCGCCCCCAAGCCCTGCTGCCCAGGCCCGTGGGGACCCCAGCACACTGCTAGCCTAGGGGTGAAGTCTGTCCCAGGAAAAGCCCTGCGCGGGGGGGGGGGGGGGGGGCCCCGGTCCAAACCCAGCATGGCCCAGCAAGGGATGGACTGTGGCCCAGGGAGCCGGGCACAGCCAGAACCCACCTGCCGGGCGAGAAAGGCACGTGCACGGCCCCGTAGCCTCGGACCACATCGTTCCCGAACACGTCTGGTCCGTACACACTGAGCACGATCTGTGGCCCTTGGGAAGAACAAGACAAGGTGTCAGCGGGCGGGGTAACTCAGGGGAAGGTGCAGGGCAGAGAACGGAAGCGGACATGGGATCCCCCCTTCTCCGCTAAGGGCTTCTGCCGACACAGAATCTGAGGAGGAGGGCAGGGACAGCAGTGGGGAGCATGGTCTGCCACCGGCCGGCAAGGCCCCCTGCTCAGCCCGGAGTCACAGGGCCGGGGTGCCCCGCAGATCCTGTACCTTGACGATACAGGGAGGGCCCCTGAAGGCACTTTTCTCCTCTGCTTGAGGCACAGGGACCCAGCTGGGAAGTGAGTAAAGGGGCCGCTTCTCGGGAGCTTCCTTTCTGATACAGGTGGTCAGATTCAAGCGCATACCGCACGGGCTCACGGGCCACAGGGGCTGGCTTTGGGGTGCTGCGGGGGAGGTCAGAGGGAAAGACCTTCCGTGCACTTTCCTTTAAATGACCACCGGTCCCACCGGGGAGGCGCTGATAGGCGGCAGGCGAGCTTCCAGGCTGACCTGTGGCTTGTGGGACGGGCCTCAGGCCATCAACCACCTCACCTCCCAGCCCCTCGGGTCCCTCACCTCTGACGGAGAGTAGCGCCTGATGCAGGGCAAGTGCTCCGTGAGTGTTAGGGACGGTTTGGGCCCTTCCCATCACTCCCCCTCCCCCAGGGGTAGCCCCTATTCTGACTTGATGAAAGCATGTCTTCTAAAGCTTCCCCACCAAAGAATGCATCCCAAACATGGTACTTTGGTTTTACCCATTTTTTTTAATTTTAATTTTTTTTTTTTAAAGACGTACTTATTTGACAGAGACACAGCGAGAGAGGGAACACAAGCAGGGGGAGCGGGAGAGGGAGAAGCAGGCTTCCCGCCGAGCTGGGAGCCCGATGCGGGGCTCGATCCCAGGACCCTGGGATCATGACCTGAGCCGAAGGCAGAGGCTTAACGACTGAGCCACCCAGGCATCCCTACCCATTTTTTTTTAAAGATTTTATTTATTTACTTAATTTTGAGAGAGAGCAAGAACAAGAGTGAGTGAGCGAGCGAGCAAGGGGAGGGGCAGAGGGAGAAGGAGAGAATCCCAAGCGGACTCCATGCTGAGCCGAAACTAAGAGTCAGACACTTAACCGCCTGAGCCACCCCAATGCCCTGGTTTTACCTATTTTTTTTTTTAATTTATACAAATGGAATCATATAGTGTATTGGTATCCAGCTTCTTTAATTCAACATCATGTTTGTGAGATTTGTTCGAACTGTGTCATGTAGGGGATTGTCGCTCGTTCTCAATGCTAGAGAACCTTTTTTTTTTTCTTTTTTTTTTGGTCAGAGAGCGAGCGAGGGCACAAGCAGTGGGAGCGGCATGCGGAGGGAGAGGCACGCTCCCCGCTGAGCAGGGAGCCCAATATGGGACTCGATCCCATGACTCTGGGATCATGACCTGAGCCGGAGGCAGATGCTTAACCTACTGAGCCACCCAGGCGTTCCCCTCCCCGCCCCCTTTTTTAAATTTATTAACACTGGAGTAAACATTCTAGCTCTGGACCAACCGCAAGGACCTGGTTCGCTCCAGTGCCGACGGACATGTGGGTAGTCTCTCCCTGGGGGGCCCCCCGGGTGCTGAGGCTATGAGCTCGCTGCCACTCTCATTCAAGCTCTTGCCCACACGTGCACACGTCCCAGGAGGAGCCGCACAGGGTATGCGGACGCTCGGTCTGCAAAGGTAACGCGGAGCGCTCTTCCAAAGGGGTCGGATCACCCCACTCCCGCCACATCCTCACAGTGCTGGGGGTCCTCGGTCTCCCCGACTGGAGCTATTCCGGTGGCAGCTTCCCGTAGCCTGCCTTCACTGCAATCTTTCTCACTAAAACAAAGCCCTTGCTCTGTTTCTCCATCACTCGGACGTCCTCCTTCGTGAAGTACCTGCTCAGTCTCTCGCCCGCATTTCTACGAGATGAGTCTTTTCCTCATTGACGTGCAGTGTGTATGTGTGTGAATTCCGTGGCCTGTCTTTTGAGCTGTGTTATATTTTGATAGGATTGTAAAGAATTTCTTTTTAAAATATCATTTTTGAATCACTTTTTGTGCACAAGAGAATACATATTCTATTTATTCTTATACGAAAAGCCACTGGGTTTTGTCTATCTCCTATCTGGCATTCATGCCAATTTATTATTTCTCGTAACTTATCTGTAGGTTATTTTGCAAATTCTACATACATAATGTCACCTGTGAAACAACAGTTTTCGGGCGCCTGGGTGGCTCAGGTGGTTAAGCGTCTGCCTTCAGCTCAGGTCACGATCCCGGGGTCCTGGGACCGATCCCCACATGGGCTGCCTACTCCCTGCTCGGCAGGGAGCCTGCTTCTCCCTCTCCCCTGCTCGTGCTCTCTCTCTCGAATAAATAAAATCTTTTTTTTTTTTTTTAAAGGACATATTCTTCCTAATTCTTATGCCTTTCGTTTGTGGTGGTGGCCACAAGGAAATCTTTCACCATTTCACTTAGAAAAGGTGATGTCTGCTCTAAATTTTTTGTAGATAGCCCTTATCAAATTAAGAAAGTTTCCTTCTAGGAGCGCCTGGGTGGCTCAGTCAGTTGGGGTTCCAACTCTTGATCTCAGCCCAGGTCTTGATCTCAGCTCAGGGGTCGTGAGTTCTGGCCCCGCATCGGGCTCCACACAGGGCATGGAGCCTAGTTTAAAAAAAAAAAAAAAAGGAAAGTTTCCTTTTATTCCTAGTTTGCTAAGTGTTTATCATGAATGGATGTTGACTTTTATCATGGTTTCTACATTTATGGGGATGATCGTGACTCTCCTTCTTTTTAAAGCACTGAATCACGTTGGTTGATTTCAGATATTATATAAGCTTTGTATTTCTGGAATAAACCATACTTGTTCATGAAGTATTATCCCTTTTACATCCTACTAGACTTGGCTTATGAATATTTTATTTGGGAGTTTTTGCAACGGTGTTCAAGGTCTGGAACAATCCAGAGCTGGGCTGCTCCCAGTTCCCCCTTCGTCCCAGGGTGCAGCAAGCACTTCAAGCTCTCCGTCCAGGTTGCAGGGATTTTCCTGATTCTTGCACCCCGAGCCCAGGGCAGCTGTCAAAACCCTCGATCAGCCTCTCGATCATGTCTGGTGGAGTGAGCAAATACTCCCAGGGGCGATGTGAGTGGGATCACATCTCTAGAGGTCTGTTTTCTCCTGGATCTTGGCCTGGCAAATCTCCAATACTTTGCTAGCTCTCTGATGCCTTTGAATAGTTGTGTTTTGTTTTCGCTTTTTAATACTGTATTTGCCTCTGCTAGCCCTCCTCAGCAGCAGGAGACTGGTCCATAATCTAGTGCCCTGGTCCAGGAAGCCTACGGAAGCATTCTTACTCATGGATAATGACAAGGAGGACCACCAGGCAGCCCCTGCTCCAGAACCCCTGCACCCGGCAAGCCGAGGCCCCAAGCCACATGCAGCAGAAAGGCCCAGACTATGAAATCAGATGGACCTGAAATCCAATCCACACTCAGCTGCTAGATATAAAGCTGAAGGCAAATGATGTTACTTTTTGGCATCAGTTTCCTAATGTGAGAAAAGAAACGCAGCGCAATCTCTCCACCACATAGGATTAGGAAGCTAGTCCAAGCCCACCCGGGGCGAGTATTCATGGAGCCAGCCAAGGCCGCAGGCTGGGGCTCCACCTGATACACTCTGAGCTTCCTAAAGGTCAACTCTACCGCCTGTCCACGAACTGGGAGGATGGGTAGGGTGGCGGGGGAAAGTAGAGGGAAACGGCCAGGTGGGAAGAGAGCACAGGACGGGGCTGGCACAAGGGCCCAGGGGACGGGCAGAGAGGACCTGGGAGCGGAGGGCGCCACCCCCCCACCCCCCCCCCCCCCCCGTGTCCCTGGGGGCCCCTGCAGACTCACAGCCATAGGGGTTGGTGCTCTTAAAGGTGACGTCGATGGGGAAGTTCCACACCAGTGCTCGCCGCACATCCTGGCTCTTGGATGTGATCTGTGAGATGCCCTCCTCCAGACCCTGTGAGGACAGGGACCGAGACAGCTGGTGCCCATGCTCCGAAGGCACGGCCCTCCCCTGATCTGGGCGCGCAGGTTGGGGGGCTGTTTTCCTCACCACCTTCTGCCAACACACCAGCTTCGCACAACTGGAACCCTGAGGGGCTGGAGCAGCTCCTAGGTCTCTCCAGGCCTCGTCTCATTAGAGCTGGCCGGCCTCGAGAGGCGGCCCGGGCATGGGTTCTCATCCCCTCGCCCGAGGAAGAGGCTCCGCAGGGCGTTTCCCACTGGTCACTGATTCCCCCGGACGTGCTGAAGCCGTGCACGCGTGCATGCCACCTTCTGTACCAGGGAACAGCGCTGACTCTCTGTCGTACTCCGCCCACCAACCCATTCGTAGCTCCCCTGCCGAACAAAACCCCGGGAACAAGCTGTCCATACTCACTGGCTCCCATTCCTTCTCTGCTTTCCTTTCGAGAACCCACTTCAGTCCGACTACAGGCTCCCACTCTACTGAAGTGTTTTTGGCGAGTAGCACCAGTGACTCCAGCGTTGCTGGATCTGTGGACATTTCTCTGTCCTCAGTTTACCTGACTCAGCAGCAGCACTGGACACACTCCCCCTGCCTGGTTTCTGGGACACCATGTCTTTGGGTCTTTCCTCCTCACAGGGGGCTCCCAGTGTTGCTCTCCCCTTTGTGTGGGAGCATCTCGGGGCTGCCCACGTGGTCTGCGTGTGGCTGATTCCCAAACCCGTGTCCCCCGTCCCCAGCCTGGTCCTCACCTCTGACCTCCAGAGGACAGGGGCCCCGCCTCCGCTGGCGACCCTGCACCTCCGCCCGGGTATCGAGCAGGAACCTCAACCTCAACCCACGCCAGGCGGGGCTCTGGAAAGTTCTCCCAGATCTGCTCTACCCAGTCTTCTCATCGAATGGCAGCTCTGCTCCCAAGTGCCTGGGCTCAGAAGCCTGGTGTTATTCTTAACTCCTCTCTCTCATGCTCCACATCTGTCCAAGAGGAAACCGTGTTGCCTCCGCCTTCAAAATATATTGGAAATTGCAGCGCCCCAGTGCTGCGCCTTGTCTCCGTGCTGTCTCTGCTCCTCCGTTTCTGGTAACAGTCTGCGGTCTCCCTATCTGGCCCCTGCTCCCCCATCCACTCTGGACACAGCAGCCAGAGGGAGCGATGGAAAATACAAGGTGGGTCACCGTCTCTGTTCCAGACCCTCGGAGGGGTCCCATGTCACCCTGTGTGAGGCTGGGGTCCTTACTGTGCCTGTGTCGTCCACGGCCTGCCTCATCTTCACCACACTGCCCCCCCCCCCCCCCCCAGCTTCAGCCGCAGCCACGCTCCTCCCTGCTCACGCTCTTCACTGGCCACACCAGCCTCCTCCCTGCTCCTCAAGCGCGCCAGGCACACTCCCGCCTCAGGGCCCGTGCACCTCTCCTCCTTCTGCCTGCAGAGCCCGTTCCACAGACTTCCACTCGGCTCTTTCCCTCACTTCCTTCAGCTCTGGACCCAAAGTTACCTTCTCAGGGAGGCCTTCCCTGGCCCCCGTACCTAGATTCCAGTTTCTCTCTATCCTCCACACCTCCCTTCCTGACTCTCCTTTCTCCTCGGCACGTTTTACTAGAACACACTGGAACATTAGTACTTATGGTCTGTCTCGCCCCACAGGGATGTGCACTGCACGAAGACTGGGACTCTCGCCCGGCTGTCTGGTGGAGTCAGACCGCTCTGAGGCAAGCCTTGCAAGGAGAGCTTCTATTCTGCCTTCTGACTCTCCAGAGTCCTCCCCACGGGCTAGGGGAGGGACACAGGGCCCGGCTACTTCCGGGCTGCCCACGCACTCCTCTTTGCTGCCATGTGCAAGTTCCCAGGACAGGGAACGTGAGCGAGCACGGCTTTGATCGGGGCTGCATTCCCCACTCCAGCTTTACCAGGAACAAAGTCATGCTTGGAACCCCCTGAGCTCAGTGTCTACCTCTCCATGGGTTCTGAACTGGGAGGGGAAGGGGCACGGTGGACACCTTCGGAACCCCCATCAGCCATGGAGGCTGTGAGTAAGGGAGGCCCGAGAGCCCAGCTTACCGCCGTGGGGGCCCAGTCCTGGCCATACACAAAGCAGTACTTGCAGTAGAGATCATCATACTCTGGAAACTGTGGGAAGAAGCACACACAGCTGCTGTTCACGGAGACCCATGGTGAGGCCGACGCGCTGGCTAGGTAAGGGCAACCGACAGAAATTCTGAACACCAGGCACCTGGGACGGGGTCTAAGAAACAGCCAGGAATGAGGACATGGGGTGCAGCGGAGGGGCTGGGCCCGAGATGTGGGAGTCCAAGGGAGAGTCCCAGGCTGCTACCACCCTTGAGCCTTTGCCCGGGCTCTGGCTTCTGTCTGGCATGCCCTTCCCATTCCTCCATCTGCCAAACTCCTATTTGTCCTTCAAAACTTACCTTCCGGGGAGCCCGCCCTAACTTCCAGGATGCCTTAAGCACCCCCCGCCGCCGGCAACCCCCATCCTGGCTCTGTCAGCCGCTGGTCCTTCCCTCCATCAGAGCTTGGATGGCTTGTTCATTTCTGTCGACCCCATTTGACTGTGTGCAGGGGACAAGTGTGATGACGCTTTGGGGTCCCCAGTGCCTGGCACAAGGGCGGGCACAGAGGAGGTTCTAAGGGAATGGTGCCAAAGTGAAAGGATGCTGTCGGGACATAAAGCCTACACAGGGCTGGAGCTCAAGGCCTGGAGAGAGGGAGGTTCTGGTTTCAGAACCCAGTGGGAGGCACAGCGGGGCTGCCATGGGTGCTGACAGTGCAGAGAGACGTGATCCAGCCCAGCCAAGGGCCCTAAATGGCCCAGGAGAGGGGAAGGCAGTCGACACTAGGCCAAGGGGCAGGTGGACAGGGTGGGAGTATGGGGATGTAATCCCGATGAAACAGGAAGGCAAGAGAGACCCAGAGCTTTACCCAAACCATCTCACTGAATCCGCACAATAATATAATAAACACCATCTTCCAACAGCCTGGAAGGGTAATGCAGCAAAGTTTTGGCGGCAGGCAGACCCGGGTTCCGATCTCAGCTTTGCCAACTCCCTTTGGGCAAGTGTTCCCATCTGTAAAATGGGGATGCTAGTAATGCCCACTTCACAGGGCTGCTGGGAGGGTTGAATGATCAGTGCTGGGCGCCAAGTCTGGCACAGAGCGAATTCATGGTGAACATATCTATGTATATATCTAAATATGACAAACGGTTCTTATGAAGTGTAGGAGATGGAGAGTAGCGTCCGCTTCTGTCAGACTGGACAGACCCTCCCTGGATCCTTCCACCACCACCACCATCGTTGGATCCGATTCACCAGCTCACCTCCGTTCTGGCCCAAATTCAGGAATCGGAGGGTTCAGAGGGCGGGCACTTGAGGACCGAGGCCCCCCGTCCCGGTCGAGTCTCGGCTCCTCCCCTTACACCCGCGTTAGGCTCCTGCCCGTGACTCAACCCACTGGACACAATCCGAACCCGGGCTCACAGGCTTGGCCGAGCGTGTCCTCGGCACGAGCTCAACCTCTCGAGGCCCGTTTCCACCCGCGCATACTGGGGCTGAGGATTCGCAGGCAAGCCTCTCAACTGCTGGTTCCCCTCCCCCCGCCTAACCGAGGGAGACAAGAGGCTCGGAGGAACCACGCGCCTCTCCGGGGCCACGCAGCGGCCCCGGAGGTCGCGGGAGGGGTCCCCGGGGAGACTGAGGGCAGGGCGGGCGAGGTCCACGGCCGCTCACCTGGGCGCTCTCCACCTGCCCGTTGACCATGAGTAGGAAGACGCTGGGACTCGCGGCCGCCATGGCTAGGCTGGGGGCGCCAGGAAACGACCCAGGCTCCGCGCGGGTTTGCTAAGAGGCGCCGGGTTTCCCTGGAAACCGACGGCGTGGCGCGTGGGACACGTTTCTTGGGACGGGACCTTCGCTAAGGCAAGTGCGTGTGTGCGGCAGTGCGCAGGCGCAGCCGGCGGCGGCGGCGGCGGCGGCTGGGGGCGGGGCTTTGGAGGGCGGGGCTCCGCAGCCCTGACCCTCTCCGGAGAGCCCGGACGCCGGAGCGTGGGCCTGTTGTGTGGAATCTAGCCGCGCCGCCCCGGTCCGGTCACACCCGCGGGGAGTGTGTGTCCACTCGGCCTCGGCCCCGCCCGCCCCGAAGCGCGGAGGCGCTCCCTGACTCAGGCCGGCCGGAAGCCAAGTGATGCAGGCGCCCTCCGCCACGAGATGGCGCTGTGGCGCTACCCGGAGGACGGCGGCGGGGGCGCGCGGAGGGGGGGCCCGCGGGGCGCAGGTGGATCCACCACCGCCCTTCGGGGGTTCGCGCGCGAAGGCCTCGAGTCAGGCCGCCCGGGTTCTGGAGAGTCCCCAGCTGGGGCCCAGCAGCTGCCTGCGTCGGGTCAGGGGGATGCCCCCCCCCCAAAGTTTATTAAACAAATTTGGGAGGGACCTCAAAAAACCTTTAGTCCAAGCCACGGCTTTTTAATGTGAAGGGGGGGGGCAACAGGCCCACAAGCCGTCGGAAGAAGAGTGAGCCAGAATCCACAGCTCTGCCGGGATAATGTTCAAAGAAGTTACTCCCCGGCCGCCCCGAGTGAGTAGGTCGTAGCTTCTGTTAACACGGCGATCCTGTTCCTCTTTGCACTCACCATGGGTTGCATTTGCACATTTATTACTGTCATGTCTCGGGCTGATGCTTGCCTCCCCTCCCCTAGACAGCCGGCCTGTTCCATGAGCCCAGGGGCCCCACGCTGACCTTGTGTTCTGGTTGCCTGGCACACTGGAAGCCCTGGTAACAGTGTTGGATGAATGAATAATTGAATACCTCGCCATTACTCAAAGAAGAAGCCGATTCAGAGAGGGGAGGTGGGTGGGCTACGGTCATAGCAGCAGGTAAGTAGCTGAATCAGGGTTCACACCCAGGACCTCACAGGCTAAAGAGCCCCAGTGCCTCCTCTCTCTGGTCCCGGGCCAGGCCCAAGGGCGCTTCTTGGCAGGGCCTCCGAAAGTGGCATTAGAGACCTTCTCTCTGATCCAGGAAATGAAGGGATGCACAGGTGTGTAGACTTCCCAGAGGCCAGGCCCCCAACGGGGACCCCAGGTCATGACGCCCTGCAGCAGCTAGCTGCTAGCTTGGAAGCTGACGAGGGGGCTCCCTTCAGACACCTGTGCAGGAGACGGAAGGAGGAGTCAAAGGCAGCCCGGACCCACTGACCACTCCCGGAAAGGTGAGCAGAGACAACTGGATAGGGGAGGGGGGGCTGTGGGCAGCCAGGGTTCAGGCCTCTGGTTCACACATCTGGAGGCCAGATGGGTGGGGGCCCCAGTTCGACAACACACAGAGCTCAGAGCTCGGGTGGGAGTTGTCTGCCCCTCCAGGGACTTGGTCATACTCCCTGCCTCCACCCCTCACACCCTCTTACCAGTTAAAATGCTTTCTCCCACAAATTTTACCATACTCTTTCCTCCTTGTGGCTTTTGAGACTCAGTAGTACCCAAAAGTCAGGTGTCAACAAAATGCTTGTGATTATCAAATAACCAGGGGCTTCCAGTAGTTTAAAACCTGGCTATGTCAGGGGCGCCTGGGTGGCTCAGTCGGGTAAGCATCTGCCTTCTGCTCAGGTCATGATCTTGGGGTCCTGGGATCGAGCCCCGCATCGGGCTTCCCGCTCAGAGGGGAGTCTGCTTCTCCCTCTCCCTCTGCACCCAGCCCGACCCACTAACCAAGTGTGCACATTAGATGTCTGTGGCTGGGTGATATGGAATAGGAGGCCCCGGGTAGGGTGGGAGGACGCCGTCCCCGACACCCCCCCTCCCCACCCCCTCCCCACACCCCTCTACTAGGGCTCCATCCTGCCCTGCATCCTCACAGCCCTCCCAGGGAAGCTTTAAGCCTGGGGAGGAGACCAGGAGAGTGCCAGGGGAGGGGACCAGAGCCAGGCTGTTCCCTGGGGCTCAGGGTCTGTGGGGATTACTGCTTCCGCAGGTGCCCGCCTCGCCTGGGCCAGCGCCCCCTGCTGCCCACACGCGTCCCGGGCCTCTGCTCTCATCCTACTGAAATCAGCGTCAAACCCTTGGGCTCAGCAGAGCTGCCGCGGGAGGAAGCGTTGGGGCCGGGAGCGGCTCCGCCACACGGGACATGCTCTCGCAAGTGTCCGGCACCAGTCGGTCTGAGCCCAGGGTCACCTTGAAGTGACGGCGGCCAGTTATAGAGGGCAGCGGGTGGTGAGTCTGGGGGCCTCCCTGCTGGAGCCCCTCTCCGCCACCCTCCCGGGCCCCCGCACCCACCTGCCAAAGCAGCTGGTGCCCGTGAACACCCACTCTCGGGAGATGAGGACCCCCTCGCACTAGTGCCAGGTATCTAGGAAGACGCTTGCCTGCCAAGGCCACGGGGCTGGGCCCTTCTTGCTGGGTCCCACACCTCAGGAGAACAAGCCTCACAGCTCCGCTCTGGGGTCCCCGACGTGTAGCCTTCCTCTCTTTCCTATGAACAGTGGCGCCTCACTGTTCATGCAGGACCCTGCTAAGCTCTGCAGCCCCAGCTCCTACCTCTCACCCCTACAGCTTGAAGTCAGACTGCCTGCAATGTAATCCTGTGTGACTTGGAGAAAGCTACTCAACGTCTCAGAGCCTGTTTCCCGGTTACACCCAGGGTGTCGTCATCGGGATTAGACGTGATAATGTAGGTCAGATATTTAGTCTGCAGCTTGATACATTTTTAAGTCTTCTTATTAAAAGCAGTTCTTGGAATACTCATGCCTTTTCATGCTCTTCCCTCTGTCCAGCACATCCGCTCCTCCCTGCCCACCCAGAGAACTCCTATTCAGCCTTCAAAGCCCACCTCTGTGGAGTCTTCTCTGAACTCCTCTCCCCAGCCCCTCCCCATCTTCCTCCCGGGAAGATTGCCTCACCTGGTTGTCGGTGGGGTATCCAGCTGTGCTTGCTTTTCTCTCAACACAGGGAGCTCACTCATGACGAAGGCAGCTGGATCTGATTTAGGTGCCCCACCCCATCCATCTGGTCCCACACTCAGGATCTTCAGAGGTCAGGCCCCATCCACATGGAGCTCCTCCCTGCAGGCTAGACGCTCCCCCCCCCCACACACACACTACCTGTCACCATCTCTGTCATGCACCCAAGTTCCCACTACTCAACCCCAAGTCTGGGTTTTTTTGTTTTGTTTTGTTTTTTAAGATTTTATTTATTTATTTGTCAGACAGCACGAGAGAGAACAGCACAAGCAGGGGGAGCGGGAGAGGGAGAAGCAGGCTCCCCGCCGAGCAGGGAGCCCGACGCGGGGCTCCATCCCAGGACCCCGGGATCACGACCTGAGCCGAAGGCAGACGCTCAGCTGACTGAGCCACCCAGGTGCCCCTAAAGTAACTATTTTTAAGTTACAATTCAGCGCACCCTGGTGTCTTTCCACATGCTGTTCCTTCATGCCTGGAATATCCCTTCCATCTTTGCTGCCTGAAAGCTTCTTACTGAACAACCTCAAGGTCCAGATAAATGCCTTTTTTCTGTGCCCCACCCCATGTTGGTCCAGGGGCTTTCTCTGGACCCCTCAGCCCCTCAGTCCCAGCCCCACCACAAAGAGGCTGTGGTTTGACTTGGCCCGGACCCCACCGACAACTCCGTGAGCGCCCATGGAGGGGGGGCACACTGGAGCCCTTGTCGAATGAGCGAGTGAATGAGTGGAGGTCTTTGGGGGACACTTTAGGGGGCAGGGCTGGAGCCTTAAGGGCCAGGACTGAGCCCTCAGATTCCAGCCAGAGAGAGGGTGTAGATTCAAGTGGGCGGGGGCGGGGGTGTGGGGAAGACTCAGGGACCCCAGCCTCCAGCAGCACGGCAGAATAATCAAGTCTGGGTCTCAGGCAGAGCCCAGCATAGAGCGTAGGGCCCTCAGTTTCCATCTCCAGCCTGTCTCCCGTTTTCGGTGTGACCATGGGTAAGTCATTGCCCTACTCTGGGCCTCAGTATCTGCACTGGTAAGAGAAGGGCAATGCCTGGACTATCTCATTCTCCTGTTGAGGCCGTTGAAAGGCTGGAGGAATCCCTGGCGTCTCCAAACCTGGCCTAGGGACGGGGCATGCATGCTCTCGTAACCGCTGAAATTGAAGGGAGGAAGCGGCTCGAGTGGCTTCTTCAGGAGTTAGCCAGTAGGGGGAGCTGTAGAGAAGTGAGTCAGACAGCCCCGGGCTCTAACCCAGGCTCGGGCCCCTCAGTAGCTGTGCGCTTGGACTGCTTCGCCTCAGGCAATTGTTGGGGTTGGGGGTGGTGTGTAGAATACAGAATAACTCCTGTAGGAGGGCGCGAACCCATGCCATCAGATGCCCAATTGATCGAAACACGCCCAACCAACCTGCCTGGACACCTGCTGATGGGCCGGACAGCTTCGTGCCCCCAGGATAGCAGCCCCGGTTATAGGCGTTTGGATCCACAGTTGCCTGAAATCCTGCTGCTTTAAAGACAGCCGAAGGGGCGCCTGGGTGGCTCAGTCAGTTAAGCATCTGCCTTCGGCTCAGGTCATGATCCTGGGGTCCTGGGATTGAGCCCCGCGTCGGGCTCCCTGTTCAGCAAGGAGTCTGCTTCTCCCTCTCTCTCAAATAAATAGATAAATCTTGGGGGGAAAAAAAAGACACCTGGAAAATTTTGTCATGTCCGGTGAATTTTCAGGTGACACTATGTTGGTCAAAGAAAGCCCGTTGGAGGCTGGTGACGTTTAATGCCTCGTCTTTGGGCATTGCTGTGGCATACGTGTGCCCTGACTAGCTTGTGGGAGGGTCGCAGGTGCCGGTTGCCCTTCGTGGGCCTGGGCACCACTCCTTCCCTGCATCCCCACCCCGCCCCGGAGCTCCAGCCCAGAGGGAGCAGGGCGGGGAAGGGAAGGGAAAGGAGAGAAGAGCCAGGAGATGGTGGGAGAGGCTCCCTGGCAAGAGAAACTGCTGAGAACGAAGAGAATCTAGGATGGCGTCACTCTTAAATGGACCGAAGTCACCAAGGCTGGGAAAAGGGACAACAGAAGGATGATTTTTTTTTTTAAATGTCCCAGATGACAAAGTCACGCAAGTGTCTCCATGCCATGCTGGAAAGGAATCTAAGCAGAGACTTCCTCTACTTGATGAAAATTTGTGATTTAAAAAAAATGCTCTTAGGGGCGTCTGGGTGGCTGAGTCAGTGAAGTGTCTGCTCAGGTCATGATCCCAGGGTCCTGGGATCGAGCCCTGCATCAGGCTCCCTGCTCCGCCGGAAGCCTGCTTCTCCCTCTCCCACTCCCCCTGCTTGTGTTCCCTCTCTCGCTGTGTCTCTCTCTGTCAAATAAATGAATAAAATCTTTAAAATAAAATAAAATCTTTTTTAAAAATGTGGTTACAGAATAAACCCAACAAAATGTAATTTGATATTGTTTGTTGGCTCTTTTTAACAGACTATTGAAATTACATGCATTGAAAGGGGCAAAAAAACCCACCCCAAATCCAAGGTTTTTACTTGATAACATGTAAAATCACATCATAACCTGTAAAAAAAAAAAAAGAAAAAAAAAAGAACGGGAGTTATGTTTTTACATCCTGTGAGGCTGATAATAAGTACTTCTGACCGTTCTAGGATATTCCTTGCTCATAGCTACACAATGTTTTCCTCTTTGAGAAATGGTGGGGTGCATGGGGTTCCCAGTGCCGCGTTTTAGGGGCTGTAGATACTGCCAAGTGCTTTCCCATCCGTTCAGCCACCTGGCCCCCCACAATAGCCCTGCAGGCTGAAGTTAGTAGCTCTCTCACAGGGGACAAAGCCACGAGGCTCAGAGATGGATAGGACCTCACCAGATCATACAGCCAGGTGGGAGGGGGCTGGGCTAGAATCCGGGTCCGCCTCTGGCTGGCTCGGGGCAATGACCCCCTCCGACCCGAGGCTCGAGGCTCCTACGTAGGCTGTTGGAATTGCTCCCACCCAGCATAAAAACTCAACACCAAGGTCATGACAGCCGAGAGTTACGTCTCAATCAGTAGGTATTTACTGAGCAGCTCCTGTGTCCCAGGCACTGTGCTGGGTGCTTACAATGAAGTTGAAAACAAGACAGACGCAACCCCTGCCCTCGTGGATTGACCTTCTGGTCGGTGGGGGAGGGGAGGGGAGGGGAGACAGACAACTCAACAGGTGTTCCCAACGGTGTGAGACAGGGATAAGTGCTAGGAGGGAAAAATAAAGCAGGGTAAAGGGCTGGGGGTGGGCACTTCCAGGCAAAGCAGAGTCAGTGCAAAGGCCCTGAGGTGGAATACGCTGGTGGAACAGAAAGGCAGGCTGGAGCCTGCTCACGCCGACTTGCTGCGACTCACAAGAGACAATTGTACACAACTCTGCCTTCAGGGATGTGATGTTGGTAGCATGAAATCAGCCACAGAGGGTGTATTTACACCACGGAAATCGGCAAATGCTAAAATCAGGGCTTTTGATTACAAAAAAAAAAATTTTTTTTAAAGTAGGCTCCACACCCAGCGTGGAGCCCAACATGGAGCTTGAACTCACGACCCTAAGATCAAGACCTGAACTGAGATCAAGAGTTGGACACCTAACTGACTGAGCCACCCAGGCGCCCCAGGGCTTTCGATGTTTTATATTTTATTTTCGTTCTATTTTTTTCCAAGAGCCACCTCACCAGCATAGCACTGGGGGCAGGAGATGGGTTTAGAGAGCTCACCACGGCCTCAGAAGTGGTGCAAAAAAATAAAAGAAGAATGATGTGAGGTGGCCTGGGTTTTACTAGAGTCTCCAGCCACCATGTGGGGAAGAGACCATGGGTGTGGGGGTTGGGCGGGGGTGGAGGGGGAAGCTGGGAGGCCAGGGAGGAGGCAGATGTGGCCATCCAGGTAGGGCTGCCAGATTTAGCAAAGGCAAGTACGGGATGTATGCAGTATTTTGGACACCCGTAACCAAGCAGCGAATTGTTGCTTACGTGAAAGTGCGAGGTAACTGGGTGTCCCGTGTTTTAGCTGCAGCCCTACGTAGAGGTACCAGGCAGGCGAAGGCAGTCCACACCCACTTCTGGAAGGCTCCCTGCCCAGTCCCTGGGAGAGAGCCTCGCCTGTGGCCATTCGCCCCTCCTGGATCCCCACCAACCTCCCCCTGACCCAGCCCACACGCCAGCCGACCCTGGAACCCTGGCCTTGCACACACCCGCAGCCGTTTCCTCCAGCTTTCCCCAGCAGATCTGATGGAGGACACTGGGCCGGGAGCAGATCCCAGATGGGTGATGGGGGTGAGCTGACAGGAAGCCAGATGAGCTGTCGTCCAACCCCTGGACTCAGCCCCAGGCCTCGGGGAAGCTGGTCCCTCCACCTCCCTTCCCTTCTCCATGAGTGGGGCGTGCAGGGCTGGGTGATGAGCTTGTCCTCTGGGAGGAGGAAGCTCCTCTAGGGACATGATCTGATCTGTGTTTTCCCAGAGATCTCTCGGGCTGCTGTGGAGGGACTAGGGTACAGGAGCAGGAGAGGAAGGTGAGAGGACAATGGGAGACAATGATAGTAGGACTGGGCTGCGAGCAGGAAAGATGGCGCTTCTCCTACTCCATCGCCCCGACTCACTTAGCTCCAGCTCCCTCCCTGTTTCTCAACCACACCAGGGACACTCCTGCCTCAGGGCCTTTGCACTTGCCAGTTCCTCTGCCCAGAACTGTTCTTCCATCCAGTCTCCACAGGGCTCATTTCCTCTCCTCCTTCAAATCCTTGCTCCAACATCACCACCTCTGTCCGGCCTTCCCTGACCGTTCCATTGAAAATTAAACCCCCGCCCCGCCCCCATCAGTACTTCCTACCTCCCCTGCTTCATCCTTCCGCATGGTGCTTATGACCTTCTAAGACATTGTGTAATTGAGTCGATTTATCCTGCTGCTCTCTTCCACCCACAATCTGAGTTCCTCAAGGGCGGAGATTTATGTCTGTCTCACATCCTGAACCCCCAGATTCGGGAATGGTGTCTGGCACGTGGTAGGTGCTCCATATCATGGAGTCAGTGACTGGAGTTTCAGATTTGGGCCTGTAGGAGGTGGTAGATTGGAGGGGTAGATCGGGGGCAGGTGAGGGAGAGGGAGGGGTCACAGGTGTCTTCCAGGTGCCTGCCCTGGATAGAGGAGCCATGTACTGAGATGAGGAGCCTTGGGATGGGGAGCTGGTGAGCGTGGTATTCGTCACAGGAATTGGAGGGTTTGTGGGATGTCTGTGGGGAGATATCTGGGGAGCACTGGCTTTGGATCTGGAGCTCGGGGAGAGGGCCAGGCTGGAGCAGGGTTGAAAGTGGTCAGTGCAGAGATCTCAGGGAGGAACAGAGTGAGGAGGGGACAGTGGCCCAGGCCAAGGCCCGAGATACGAACTTTCTGGAGAAGGGCAGAAGACCAGGGGGAGAGGAAATCAGGAGAGGCGAGTTGCCATGAGGTTGATGTCCCTGATGACATTCATCCTTGCTCAGGCTCCCTGGCAGACCTGGGATCTTTCCGAGGACGGAGCAGGTACACTTCTCCATCCCACACCCAGGGCAATCACAGGCAGGCGTCAGGAATGTTCTGGGCTGGGCAAGGTCAGCCTCAGCGAGTTGGCCCAGCCACTGGCTTCCCCGGGGACCACAAAGGCTGGCGGCCCCAATGGCGGAACTCCGGATACTGTGACAGCTGTGACGATATCCCCCCACCCCACCCAGGTCCCTGGTCAGCCTGGGTGAGCCCCGTGGTGGAAACAGGGGTGGAGAGGGGTGCCCAGAAACCACAAAGGGCCTCAGGCTGGAGCCATCTGGCCATGAGGTCAGCCCACCTGCCCAGGCCTTTGGAAGCCAGGGATGGCAACTTCCTGGCAGGCTTCCTGCCCTCTCCTCAACGAGCTCGCAGGCCGGCCCTGGGGGGAGTCCCTCTCCTGTGGGGGTGCAGGCATGCAAATACAGTCAGCCACACTGAGATCCAGCTCTGTCACATCCTGTGTCCCAGGGCTGGGCCCCTGGCGGCCGCCCCCTTGCCCCGCTCCCGGTCCGCCGAGTCTGGGAGTTGACAAGCCTGCCCCGCGTCGCAGGCCTTTGCCTCTCTGGATTAAACATCAGCCGCCCCAGTCTCCCACATGTAATGCGCTTCCAGGCAGAAAGCGTCCCTTCCGGAGGGAAAAATAAAACAAGATGAAATCAGAGCGCGAGACAAACCATAAGAGACTCTTAATCATAGGAAACAAACTGAGGGTTGCTGGAGGGGAGGCGGGTGTGGGGGATGGGGTAACTGGGTGACGGGCCTTAAGGAGGGCATGTGATGTCAGGAGCCCTGGGTGTTATATGCAACTGATTATTCACTAAACTCTACGTCTGAAACCAATAATACACTATATGTTAATTCACTGAGTTAAAAAAAAAGAAAAGAAAAGAAACATCCCTTCCTATTTTCCCCATGACCTATGGGGTGGAGGCAGTTTGTCCTGGCCGCTGGGTACTGAGGCAAAATAGACCAAGTACAAGCAGTGGGGGAAGGAAGGTGTGTGTGTGTGTGTGTGTGTGTGTGTGTGTGTGTGTGTGCACGTGTGCGTGTGCAAGCCCCCATGTGTGTCCCACACCTTGCATATCCATGCAGACGTGTCCCTGCGTGTGTATTTCTCCTGTGTGGACGCGTGCATCTCTGCGGACCCCTGTGCGTGTGAATGCAAGTGTGCGTGCAAGAGCATGTCCCCGTACCCCGTGCGGTGTGTGTACGTAGCAGTGTCTCGGTGTTTTGTGAGTCCCTCTGTGTGTGGGTACAAGCATGTCTGTGAACCTAAATGGACGGGGCGCACATGCGGGCACCGGGACTGACTGCTAGTGTGCACGTGTGTCACGCCGTGACCGTGCGTGACCTGCGGGGCTTGGCAATGCTGGGTGGTGATCAGAGGGGCAGGACTGGGCTGCCAGGCAGCACCTGCTTCATACCCAGCCTTGCTTGTCCCCAGGGAGACACTAGGCTCTGGGCTGTGCGTGGCCTTGGCACCTGCTACCTTTCAGAAAGAGCATGGGAGTCCCAAAGGCTTGGAGAGATGAGGAGGGTGGTTGCACTGGGGAGACTATGGAACCCGAATGGGGGGGTCTAGGCCCCCGCCTGGGCTGCCAGCCTTCAGGGGCCCCTGGAAGAGGCCTATCTTGGTCTTGGGCACTAGACCTCCCACCTGCCCTTGTGACCAGTAGATCTGGCTTTTCCCTTCGTACCTACGAGCTACCTACTCAGTATCTGTTCTCCACTTCTTCCTTTCCAACAAACCCCGATTCGTGGGGCAGCAATGTGCCTATGGACGCACTGGATTTCTGAGCCTCCCTTGCAGCTGGGGATGGCTTATGACACGGTTCTAAGATGTAAGTGCACGTCTGCTGGGGACTACCAGGAAGGCGTTTGCTCTTGTGATGACGGGGGACGGATGTAGCACCGTGTCCTTCTGCCTCCTTTATTCTGTCTGGAACATGAATGTGATGGCTGGATTGCAGCAGCTGTCTTGCAGTCATGAGCTAGGAGAGGGAAAATGTCATGAGGATGATGGCAAAGTGAATAGAGCCTTAGTTCCTGACAAGCTAAACCAAGGTCGACAACGTACTTTGGATTTCGGGGTGCCTGGGTGGCTCAGTCGGTGGAGCGTCCAACTCAGTTTCGGCTCAGGTCGTGATCTCATGGTCGTGGGATTGAGCCCCGTGTCAGGCTTTGTGTTCAGCGGGGAGTCTGCTGGAAGATTCTCTCCCTCTGTCCCTCCCCCAACTCGTGCTCCTGCACATACGCGTGCACATGCTATCTCTCAAATAAATAAACCTTAACAAAAGTAATGCAAAGTACTTTGGATTTCTCATGATGAAAAAAAAAATACATCGTCATGGGTTATGCCAGGGTTGGTGGTTTTCTGTTACTTGCGGTGTGGTGCAATTGTAACTGATCATTCTAGGTTGAGGGCTGGGAGAATGGGCCACCTTGTCCTCCCCATTCCCCAGCTGTGGGCGCCTCCCTCCCTGCTCAGAGTCCTTCCCACCTCCAGCCACTGCTGTCATTAACACCAGGACCCATGTTCCAATCAGGCCTGGACTCAGGTCTAATTTAGACCAACTCCCCATTTTTCAGTCTTGGAAAGACTCCTGCCTGAGTGTTGGGAGAACAGATTGCTACCCTCATGACAAAGAAGGGGAGACTGAGCTTCAGAGAGGCTTGCCTCAAGCCACCCGAGGGGATTACAACTCAGTCCTTACCTCTGGTGAGTTCCATGGGCTCATAGATGGAGTTCTTTTTTGTTGGTTTGTTTTAAGATTTTATTTATTTATTTATTTGTGAGAGAGAGCACGAGCAAGGGGAGGGAGAAGCGGGCTCCCTGCTGGGCAAGGAGACCCATGAGGGACTTGATTCCAGGACCCCGGGATTATGACCTAAGCAGAAGGCAGGCGCTTAATCCACTGAGCCACCTGGGGGTCCCATAGAGGGAGTTCTTGCTCCCAGCTCCTCTCGCCCACCTATTTTGCAGGTGCCTGATATACCCCCGTTGAGAATGGGCAGCATCCTTTGCAGGTTCATCCACTAAACTGGCCCCCTTCTTGGGAGGGAGCATCCTGTCAGGGATACCTTCAGGCCACCCTGTCCCACAGGTGGCATGAGGAGCAGGGGGGCTCGCCGAGGAAAGCAGGGAAGGAGAAAGTGGAGGGGACCCAGCAGACTGCTCATTGCCTCCGCTCAGAAGAGTGGGGCCTTGGGAGCAGCCTCCGTTGGCCCTTGTCAACATGGGTGTGAGCTGAGGTCTGGCCACATGGGCTCTCCCCACTGGATGCCCCAGTCGCTCACTGGGTGGCTGAACCAGGTTACTCACAGCTGCCTCGTTAGTCAGTGAGGTGTGTCTGTGAAGACCGGGAACTGGGTACAGGGTGTCCTGGATGCAGAGGCAGCTTACTCCACCCCCTCAGCCCCATGCTTGGTGGCCTTGGGTCACTTTCTCTCCCCGGCCGAGCCCATTTTCTCAGCAGTAAATTGTGACAGTGACTGTCTGGAAGGGGAAGTTGAGGGCAGAAATGCTTACACACCGCAAATGCTGCTCACAAGGCCCCGGGCTTAGGGGAGGGTGCGTGTGTGTAACGACAGCTGGTCTAGCACCTCTGAGGATGCCGGGAGCTTTCCCGGCTGTCATTTCTCAAATCCATAAACCAACCCAACCAGAGAGGTCTGAACATCCCCACTTTACAGATGAGGACCTTGAGGTCAGAGCTGTCCAGGCCCCGCTCCCTCCGTGGCCTCTGAGTCCTGCAGAGTTCAGCCTCTGCCTACCTCTCCTCCATTCTCCTGGCCGCTTTGGCTGGCCAACACGTGCTTGGCCTTCGGGTCCCCACTGACACGCCCACACGTCCATCCGTGACTTGCCCAGCTGGGCGAGAGGCCTCTCTGAGCTCCCTGGTGTCTGAGCATCCCCCACCTTGGCACTTCTCACCGGGGACAGTGGTTGGCTGGGTGACACGTGGTCTCTCCTGTGAGGGCGTTGGGAATGTATGCTCATGGCATTGACCCCAGGACACCGCATGGACAATAAAGAATACCATGGCCGTGATGTGGCAGAGCAGGGGTCAAACGCGGGTGTTTCTGATCCCAAAGCACATCTGCAAACTGTGGGATTGGAGGGGAGGCAGTAATACAGTATCCCAGTTTCTTCGGATGGAGACCCAGCCTTGTTCCTCTAACTTCAGCTACACTTCCTCTGCTGGTAGAGGGGTGCAGATGGGCAGGGCACATCTGCCATTTCTACTGGCCCAGGGCCCATCCCATCTTCCTGAAAGCACAGGTTTCCTTTGGGGGAAAATGGCTCTCTGCTGCGTTTGGCTGGGGCTGGAGTCCCCTCCCCCTTCCAGAGAGGGACGGGGGACAACGGTCTGGCCACTAGCACATAGGCCCAACTTGGAGATTTGTGGGTTCCGCATCAGATCGCTGCAATAGAGCAAATATCATGACAAAAGCAGTCAAATGGGGGCGCCTGGGTGGCTCAGTCCATTAAGCATCTGCCTTCTGCTCAGGTCATGATCCCAGGGTCCTGGGATCGAGCCCCACGTCGGGCTCCCTGCTCAGCGGGGAGCCTGCTTCTCCCTCTCCCTCTGCCCCTCCCCACTGCTTGTGCGTGCTCTCTCTCAAATAAATAAATAAAATCTTTTTTAAAAAAAAGGAGTCGGGCGCCTGGGTGGCTCAGTTGGTTAAGTGACTGCCTTCGGCTTAGGTCATGATCCTGGAGTCCCGGGATCGAGTCCCGCATCGGGCTCCCTGCTCAGCAGTGAGTCTGCTTCTCCCTCGGAACCCTCCCCCCTCTCACGCTCTCTCTCTCTATCTCATTCTGTCTCTCAAATAAATAAATAAAATCTTAAAAAAAAAGTTTTTTAAAAAAGGGAGTCAAATGAATTTTGGGGTTTCGCCAGGCACATAAAAGTTACGCTCGCACTATAGTCTAATAAGTGTGCAATAGCATTATGTCCCCGAAATGTACGTACCTTAATAAAATATACTTTATTGCTGATAACTGCTAACCATCCTCTGAGCTTTCAGCGAGTCCTAATCTTTTTGCTGGGGGAGGGTCTTGCCTCAGCGTTGATGGGTGCTGACTGGTCAGGGTTCAAGGTGGTGGTTGCAAAAGGCCGGGGCGGCCGTGACAGTTTCTTAAAATAAGACAGCAATGAGATTTGCTGCGTTGCTTGACTCTTCCTTTCACGAATGAGTCCTCTGTAGCATGAGACGCTGTGTGACAGCAACAGAGCCACAGAACTTCTCTCAAAATTAGAGTGGACCCTCTCAAACCCTGCCGCCACCACCTTCTCAGCTAAGTTTGCAGAATCTTCTAAATCCTTTGTTGTCATCTCAACAATCTTCTCCGGGAGTAGACTGCATCCAAGAAACCATTTCTCTGCGTGTCCCTAGGAAGCAACTCCTCATCTGTTCACGCTTTATCATGAGATTGCAGCCATTCAGGCCCATGTTCAGGCTCCATTTCTAGGTCTTGGCTGCCTTGCTGTGTCCGCCGTATCTGCAGTTACCTCCCCCCGGGGAAGTCTTGAACCTCCAATTTGTACACAAAACAAGACAAAACAAAACAAAAACCCGCACTATCCACAAGGCACAATAAAGCGAGGGATGCCTATACTCCATCCCCGGGCTTCACCTGCCCAATGAGAGGCCACCCCAAACCTTGGCTGGAACTACTGACTACCCCCACTGCCACAATGGGGGGCCCCTGGAGGTTGTTTGAACAACTTTTTTTTGACCCACATCCTCTCAGCCTCTTTTCTTTTCCTGCTTTTAATATATGCAGGAAACAGTGGTGCCAGTCAAATGATAAATAGCATCTGACCCTCGGACTGTGCTGGGGCGGGCGTTACGGAATGGTGGGGACTGTGGTGAACTGGAAAGCCCGTGCCCTTCCAGTGGTGTGGGGTACTGCTCAGTTACAACCCATTACTGCCATGAGCCAGTGCAAGTCTGAGGCTGACAGATCTTCTGGTTTTCCGGAAGAAACCAGAAATCAAGATTTTTATGAGGTATCTCCCTATTTTTTTTAATATTTTATTTATTTGACAGACAGAGACAGCGAGAGAGGGAACACAACCAGGGGGAGTGGGAGAGGGAGAAGCAGGCTTCCCACTGACAGGGAGGCCGATGTCGGCTCCATCCCAGGACCCTGGGATCATGACCTGAGCCGAAGGCAGATGCTTAAAGGCTGAGCCACCCAGGCACCCCGGTATCTCTATTTTTAACATAGGTAAATAATTCCAAGCTCTAGAAAAGCTCTCTGTGAGTCATTCCCCCATACTGCTGGTAAGTCTAAATTGGTACAATCTCCAAGGACAGAGTTTTGACATTAACGATTAAAATTATAAGTGCAATATCCTGTAACTTGGCACTTGGACTTCTGGATATTCACCCAGCAGATATACTTGCAACATGATAATTTATTTCAGGATTGTTTGTGATGGCAAAAGATCAGAATGGATTTACCTATAGCGTGCTAGTTAAAGAGATTACATTTGTAGGGCGCCTGGGTGGCTCAGCTGGTTAAGTGACTGCCTTCAGCTCAGGTCATGATCCCAGAGTCCTGGGATCGAGTCCCGCATCGGGCTCCTGGCTCAGTGGGGAGCCTGCTTCTCCCTCTGACCCTCTCCCCTCTCATGCTGTTTCTCTCTCAAATAAATAAATAACATCTTTAAAAAGAGAGAGAGAGATTACATTTGTAAAGGGATACTATGTAGCTGTAAAAAAAATGACATCAATAGCCCCAGTGACAAAAGACCAAAATAGGTAAATTGGAATTCATCGCCATTAAAAACTTTCAAATTTTAAAAACGTTTGTGCTTCAAATGATACCATCCAGAAAGTGAAAAGACAACCCGCAGAATGAGAATATTTGTAAATTATATATCTGATAAGGGACTTAGGTCCAGAATATATAAAGAACTCTTGTAACTCAACAATAAAAAGGGAAATAACATAATTAAAAACAGAGGATTTGAACAGACATTTCTCCCCCAAAAGACAAACGGCCAATAAGCACATGAAAAGCTGCTCAACATCATTTGTCATTAGGGAAATGCAAATCAAAACCACGATAACATACCACTTCATGCCCACTAGGATAGCTCTAAAAAAAAAAAAAAGTGCCTGGGTGTCTCAGTTGGTTGGACGTCTGCCTTTGGCTCAGGTCATGATCTCGGGGTCCTGGGATCGGGCCCACGTCGGGCTCCCTGCTTGGTGGGGGGTCTGCTTCTCCCTCTGCCCCTCCCCCTGCTCCTGTGCTCTAAGTAATAAAATCTTTTAAAAAAAGAAAAAAGGAAAGTAACAAATGTTGGTGAGGGTGAAGATGTGGAGAAATTGATTGGAACCCTCAAATGTTGCTGGTCAGACTGTTCAATGAATGCAGCCACTGGGGAGAAGTTTGGCAGTTCTCCCAAAAATTAAACATAAAAGTATGACCCAGCAAGCTCGCTCTAAAGTATGGACCCAAGAGAAATGAAAACATGTCCACCCAAAAACTTGTACACGAACATTCACAGCATCATTGCTGACGATCACCAAAAAGCGGAAACAACCCAAATGTCCATCCACTGAAGAATGAACCAAATGTGGTCTATCCATACAATGGAATGGTTTTGGTCTTAGAAAGGAATGAAGTTCTGATATGGGCAAAAGGATGAACCTTGAAAACATGCTAAGTAAAAGAAATCAGACACTAAAGGTCACATACCGTAATATTCCATTTGCAAGGAATGTCCAGAATGGGCAAATCCAGAGAGACAGAAAGTAGATTAGTGGTTGCCAGGGACTGGGGGAGGGGAAATGAGGAGTGACTACTAATGAGGCTCTCTTTGGGGTGAGGAAAATGTTCCAAAACTAGGCTGTGCTTGCACAACTCATATGGACATACTAAAAACCACTAAATTGTAGACTTTGAAGTTTTATGGTCCATGGATTTTATCTCAGATCAGCTTTTACAAAAGAAAAAGAATGAGGGATCTCTCTGGTTATTGAGACTTATTGGTCTTCAGGAAAAGTGTATATAACTTGCTACCTTGTATATATTAAGGAGGCTTTGGACAAGAATGTGTTATTTGGATTTGCTCACGTTGACTGTGTAGAGACAATAAAAGTAACCACCCGGAGTTAGGACCAAGATTTTTCACTTAAACCTTCTTATAATGAGTTTTGAGCCAAACGAAATGATTTTTTCTTTTTTCTAAGATTCTATTTATTTGAGAGAGAGGGAGCAAGTAAGCACAAGAGGGAGGGGAGGGGCAAAGGGAGAGGGAGAAAACGAAAGACTCCCTGCCAAGCAGGGAGCCTGCCTCAGGGTCAGATCCTGGGACCCTGGGATCCTGACCTGAGCTGAAGGCAGCTGCTTAACTGACCGAGCCACCCAGGCGCCCCTGAAATGATTTTCTCTTAAAGAAATGGTCCGTCGTGTTGGCTGCCACAGAGCACAGTAAGGCAAGGACTGAAGAATGTCTGCTGGACTTGACTATAGTTAGATAATTGATGACTTTTCCAGGACAGAGTCAGGGCTGAGTGGGGGTAGAAGCCAAGCAGCTCATAGCGGATTGAAAAGTAGATGAGAATCAGTTTTTGTCAGAGAATGTTGAATAGCCTATAACCTGTATACCAGCCTAGCTGAACTATTTATAGAGAATTAAAGTAAACAGAGTTGAAGAGTCTTTTGTGAGATTTTGTTTCCTGGATCATAGAGGACCATCACGCAGCTGCGCACTCGGTCCCTGAAAAGATGTGTTTGTGTCTTGCTTTTGTAGGCCCTCTACTTGCGCCGAGGGTCACCCTGGGCCTTATACTGCATGTACGTCAATTAGGGAAGATTGTCTGCTGTATCCCATAAAGAAAGGCCATCAAAGAAATATTTTCAGACCTCAGTGACAAGAAAATGTCCACTTTCCCCAAATATGGTTTAATATTCAATACAAATCATGTAACAGATTATTTGGCTTTTTGCTCGGCTGTGGAAAAAAATCAGAAACGAATTTATAGTTCAGCCTTAACTGAGGAGACCCATATGATTTTTGTATGTCTAAATATTAGACAGCCTTTTTTCCAGAGGCTGACCTAATAAATGTTTCTCCTTGAGTGTTTAAAAATGCAGTATCTACGTTTCCGTTTTAACGTATGATCCCAATAAACCTCTAAAAACTCAGTGCCCGCCCCAAAAAGTATGGGAAAGGGTTACCAAAAAGAAACTGTCACCATTAGAACAGAGAAGGAGCTTCTGGGCAGCTGATAATTTATCCGAATTCAGTACAACTGGTGTTGAATTTGCGAAAACTGATGAACTATATATACACTTAGGTCTAACTTTCTGCATGCGAAAAGTAAACCAAAACACAACAAAATACACAAAACAAAACATACACAAAATTTTTATTTTTTTTAAACAAAATTTTTTAAAAAGTGTGTGGGCTTGCCAAAATTCATTTCTGGTCTGGATCCGCTTTTCAGCCCCTAGCTTGTGATGTAAGGAATAGACGGACCCTCGATCTGGCGCTCAGAGTCTACTGGGTTCCATCCACCGGTCATTATTCCAGGGCAAAGGAAGAACTTGCAGAGCCTGCGTTCCCCTCCTCGGTCTCCGTACCTTTGCCTACTCGTTTCCCCTGCTCCAGAGCCCTTCCTTCTCTTGTCACTTGGTGAAAACTGCCACCTTTGGAGTCCCAACGGCAAACGCTCTTCCTTACCGGCACGACCTCGAGCTCCCTGCTGAAAACCTTTCCTCCCCACCAGGTTCTTACTGCCTCCCCGTGTCACCGCTGCCTCCTCAGCACTGGGCTTTTTAAGGGATGGTGCTCGATAAATATTTGCTCTATGAATGGACTACGGGGCTCTGCACTGGGACAGAGCCACCAAGTGGAGGGAACACGCCGGAGGCCTGGAAAACCCGAGCAGAGGCCCAGGGACGCCGGAAGCTGTGCGGAGGACCAGCCACCGGAAGTCAGTGGCGGCTTCAGGCCGGACGCTCTAGAATCGCGGAGGTTCAGGGTCTCTGTGGTTGGACGCCTCGGATCCGTCTACTTGGGGTGGCGTATTACCAGAGCCGGGCTCCCGGGACCGATCGGGAAAATAAGGGGGTGGTGCATTAATTCCTCGGGCGATGGGGACTGACAGGAGAACAGGGGCCTGAAGGAGGGGGATTTCATGAGCCAGCCGACAAGGTAACAGATCCACGCACCTGAGCCCCTCCAAACTCCCGGGACCAGCTGCAGTCAAACCCGTGGATGGCGATGCGCAAGCACGCACGGGGGCGTTGCCTTCCATTCGCGCGGCGCCTGGGACAGCTAGCGCGCATGCGTCAGAAGACTGCGCGGGGCGGAGAGCCTGCAGAGCTCGGAGCGCCCTTTGGGCGGCTCCCGCGGGCGAGCTGGAAAGCGGCGCGCGCGCGGAAGCGCGCGCGCGCGCGGAGGCGCGGCTTCCTCTGCAGGTGGTCTCGGATTGGACGCAGCAAGTCGAAGGGGTGGGAACCTCCGCAGAGACCGCCCAGCGATTGGCCAGAGGCTGGAAGGAGCGTGGTCTTGGGAGGCGGGGCGGGGGAACCGGCGGGGTAGAGCGCGACGCTGAGGTGGTGGCGGCGGCCTTGAACAAGTGAGCGAGCGACGCTTGGAGTGCCCCTCCCCTGGGGACGGGAGCCCGGGGAGGCGGGGAGCGCCGGCGACCTCCGAAGGCCCGGAGGAGGCGTCGGAGTGAGGCGCCATTCGGTGAGTGTTGACCGAGAAAAGCGAAGTGCCCCGCCCCTCCCTTTCTTCCTGGACCGCGCCTGGCGGCGCCTCCCCACACCTCCCACCCTGCGTTCCACCCTGGACCTGAGCTCTGGGTTCCAGGTCCGGGTGCGGGAAGACTGCTACGTACCAGCCGCTCTCTTTCGCCCCCTATCCGGCCCCCATCGGCTTAGGGAACTTGGAAATTCCCTGGTCCTGTTCCCCAGCCTCACAGAGGGGAAACTGAGGCTTGGCGGGGGAGGCGGGCCCCTTCTCACCAGCGTCTCCACACAGACGCCATGGCTGAACCCCTGAAGGAGGAAGAAGGCGAGGACGGCTCTGCGGAGCCCCCCGGGTCGGTGAAGGCGGAACCCACCAACACCGCTGCCTGTGTAGCGGCCAAGAACCTGGCCCTGCTCAAAGCCCGCTCCTTCGACGTGACCTTTGACGTGGGGGACGAGTACGAGATCATCGAGACCATAGGCAACGGGACCTATGGCGTGGTGTCCTCTGCGCGCCGCCGTCTCACTGGTGAGCCTCCCTGTCGTGCACCGCTTGCAGATGTGGAGGCCGGTCCCGGAGAGTGAGAAACCTGCCCCCTCTCAAGCAGCCAGGAAGGAAAGCTGGGATCTAAAATCTGGTTCAAGGCAACAGATACTGGTTAGGTGCCGTCTGGGTGCCAGGCTCTGCGTTGGGCACAGTTCTCTGAAATGGCCATGGTGGTGGTGCTTATTTCTTTAGAAAAATGACAGTCCCAGTTAGACCAGAACGGAGATCCTATCTTTGGTTTCTAAAGGAGAAGTGTGTTCTGGAGCCAGAGCCTGGTGCAAGGAATGGGTGGTGGGATGGGCGAGGTCTGAGATAGAGAGAGAGGGTAGGGAGGTAGAATGAGCACAGGCTTTAGGGTCAGCACTCTACCACTAACTAGCTGTGCAGCCTCCAGCAAGTTGCTGAGCCCGGGTTTTGTCATTTCCCAACTTTGAATGGTTGGTATCTGCCTCAGGGTAGGCGTGAAGGGAAAATCTGAAACACGTCCGTAAAGTGCTTAGTACAGGGCTTGGCACGTAGTAGGTCCTTGCCATGTGGTGGTGGTTATTCAGTGTATGGTAACTGCATTCTGGAAGAGAGATGTCGAAAGGGGCTTTTTGCCAATCTGCAGCTCTGAGGTGCCTCATGGTATCTGCCTTTTCCCTGCTCCCCAGGCCAGCAGGTGGCCATTAAGAAGATCCCTAACGCTTTTGATGTGGTCACCAATGCCAAGCGGACCCTCAGGGAGCTGAAGATCCTCAAACACTTCAAGCATGACAACATCATTGCCATCAAGGACATCTTGAGGCCCACTGTGCCCTATGGCGAGTTCAAATCTGTGTAAGGAGCAGGGATGGGAAAGGAAGGCAGAGGTGGGACCTGAAGTTTGTGAAGGGCAGCTGAAACCTAATGTAAGGCAGGCTGGGAAAATTCCTGTGATTCCAGACCCTTGTCCCTTAGGGCTTTGCCGGGGACAACTGGTTGCTTGAGAAGAGGCAGATGCTGCTGCTTTATAGAATCTTCGTGTGTAGGATGGCCCATGGAGGACGTTCATACAATAACCGCACTCTTCTGCTCTCATAGCAGATATCCCTGGTCAATCATAGAACACTTTCTTACAAAAAACGGGCAAGCTTTCACAGTTTTCCGAGTCTTTCAGGCAGCCATGCCAAACAATGGAGGGGGCCCTAAAACTAAATCTGTTGGCCAGCCCTGGTTTAGTCCAGCCCCATCTTTTCTTTGATGGGGAAACTAGATCTAGAGAGAAAAGTGACTTCACTTAAGTTCATGGAAACGGAGAAAATCTAGAATCTTCATACCCTGCCATTGGCCTGTGTGGAATGCAAAGACGAGGCCATTACCTGTTGAGCTGGGAGCGTGCACTGAGACTGGCGTGTGGGCGAGGTAGCCATGCCTGTCTTTCTTGTCCCCTCTAGCTATGTGGTCCTGGACCTGATGGAGAGCGACCTGCACCAGATCATCCACTCCTCCCAGCCACTCACTCTGGAGCACGTGCGCTACTTCCTGTACCAGCTGCTCCGGGGCCTCAAGTACATGCACTCGGCTCAGGTCATTCATCGCGACCTCAAGCCCTCCAACCTGTTGGTGAATGAGAATTGTGAGCTCAAGATTGGTGACTTTGGCATGGCCCGTGGCCTGTGCACCTCGCCTGCTGAGCACCAGTACTTCATGACTGAGTACGTGGCCACACGCTGGTACCGTGCTCCTGAGCTCATGCTCTCGCTGCATGAGTACACGCAGGCCATCGACCTGTGGTCTGTGGGCTGCATCTTCGGTGAGATGCTGGCCCGGCGCCAACTCTTCCCAGGCAAAAACTATGTACACCAACTGCAGCTGATCATGATGGTGCTGGGCACCCCATCGCCGGCTGTGATCCAGGCTGTGGGGGCGGAGAGGGTGCGGGCCTACATCCAGAGCCTGCCACCCCGTCAGCCTGTGCCCTGGGAGACAGTGTACCCAGGTGCTGACCGCCAGGCCCTGTCCCTGCTGGGGCGCATGTTGCGTTTCGAGCCCAGCGCCCGCATCTCCGCAGCTGCTGCCCTTCGCCACCCCTTCCTGGCCAAGTACCACGACCCTGACGATGAGCCTGACTGTGCCCCGCCTTTTGATTTTGCCTTTGACCGTGAAGCGCTCACTCGGGAGCGCATTAAAGAGGCCATAGTGGCTGAGATTGAAGACTTCCACGCACGGCGTGAGGGCATCCGCCAGCAGATCCGCTTCCAGCCTTCCCTGCAGCCCGTGGCCAGTGAGCCTGGCTGCCCTGACGTTGAGATGCCCAGTCCCTGGGCTCCCAGTGGGGACTGTGCCATGGAGTCACCTCCGCCAGCTCCACCACCGTGTCCCGGCCCTGCACCCGACACCATTGACCTGACCCTGCAGCCGCCCCTGCCAGCCAGTGAACCAGCCCCTCCAAAGAAGGAGGGCGCCATCTCAGACAACACCAAGGCGGCCCTCAAAGCTGCCCTGCTCAAGTCCTTGCGGAGCCGGCTCAGAGGTCCCTTGCGGAGGCAGTGGCTGGCCAGGGAGTGGGGTTGCAGAGGGGTACTCCCAGCTTGGACAGACCACAGACTCTTACCTTCCTCCTGCCAACTTCTCTGCAGATGGCCCCAGCGCTCCTCTGGAAGCTCCTGAGCCTCGGAAGCCAGTGACCGCCCAGGAGCGCCAGCGGGAGCGGGAGGAGAAGCGGCGGAGGCGGCAGGAGCGAGCCAAGGAGCGGGAGAAGCGGCGGCAGGAGCGAGAGCGCAAGGAGCGGGGGGCCGGGACCTCTGGGGGCCCTTCCACCGATCCCCTGGCTGGGCTGGTGCTCAGTGACAATGATCGCAGCCTGCTGGAGCGCTGGACTCGCATGGCCCGGCCCCCGGCTCCCACGCCAGCCCCAGCGCCAGCCCCAACCCCAGCCCCAGCCCATGCCCCGGTCCCAACGCCCAGCCCAGCCCAGCCCAGCAGTCCTCCTGCTGGCCCCCCAGCACAACCTGTAGGCTCCACCCCTGGTCCTGCACCGCAGCCTGCCTGCCCACCCCCTGGCCCCACTCCCCACCCAGCCAGCCCTCCTGGGCCCGTCCCTGGCCCTCCTCCACTCCAGACCACCACCTCTAGCCTCCTGGCCCCCCAGTCACTTGTGCCACTCCCCGGGGTGCCTGGCCCCAGTGCTGTCGGTGTTCTGCCTTACTTCCCCTCTGGCCCACCCCCTCCGGACCCCGGAGGGGCCCCTCAACCCTCCACCTCAGAATCACCCGACGTGAACCTGGTGACTCAGCAGCTGTCCAAGTCACAGGTGAGAGGCTGTGAGGACACCTGGATCGGGGCCCTGGGAAAACGGGGTTTGGGAAGTCTGTGCTCTTTGGCACGGATGGGGGATGGGAGAGGCTGTGGTGTCTCTCTGTTCCATGAGAACGGAGTGGCAGGTGGGCCTTTATCTCTGAACTTGTTCTCTTGCTCTTAGAAGGAGCACAGTGCCAACGACCAGGTCGGTGGGAGACAAATAAGATGCTTCCTAGGAAGTGCGTGGGCTGGGGACAGGCCCTCGACCAGCGCCCAGTGATTGGCCGGGCTGGTGCTGTCACTCACGCTCTCCAGCAGAGTCACTGGTAGCATCGGGATAGACTTGTAGAGCTCTGTCCGCTCTTGGTAGTGCCTGGCTTGTAACCTGCCATCATCCGTTGCAGGTGGAGGACCCCCTGCCCCCGGTCTTCTCGGGCACTCCAAAGGGCAGTGGGGCCGGCTATGGTGTTGGCTTCGACCTGGAGGAGTTCCTAAACCAGTCTTTTGACATGGGCGTGGCTGACGGGCCACAGGATGGGTAAGCTGCTGGACCAAGCTTCTGGAATGGGCCTGTGGGTAGGGTTTCCAGGTGCGGCAGGAGCTTGCCTGTGGGATGGGCAAGGAGCCAGCCTAGGCTAACAGTGCCTCTCCCCCTCCACTCTCCCTGCAGCCAGGCCGACTCAGCCTCCCTCTCGGCTTCCCTGCTTGCTGACTGGCTGGAGGGCCACGGCATGAACCCTGCCGACATTGAGTCCCTGCAGCGTGAGATCCAGATGGACTCCCCGATGCTGCTGGCTGACCTGCCGGACCTCCAGGAGCCCTGAGGCCCACAGCCTGTGCCTTGCTGCCAGGGGCAGACCCAGCTACAAGACTCACAGGAACATTTCCAAGGGCTGGAGCCCTGGGCCCAGCAGGGGAAAGCTCAGCTTCGATGATTCTGCAGGTTCATCTCAGACACACTCTGCAGCCTTAAGCAGTCACCTGAGCCACCGCCAAGCCATGGCAGGATCAGGAGATCTCTACTCCCTGAGCGATCCTTTTCAGTATTGTATTTTTTATTATTATTATTATTATTATATTAATATTGTGACACGATCTTTTTGCCATCCAGATGAGGCCTGTGAAATACAAGGTTTCCTTTAGTGCCTAACACTAGTTGTCTTTTTGGAGTTGAGGGCAGGGTGTTGTCATAAGGGGAGCAAGGAGGAGCCGGGTCCTCACATTTGGGGGTCAAGCAAACACACTTGCACACACAATAGCCAAAGCCAGCTTTGTTCAGATCCTGAGGTTTTATTGAGCTCTTCGCTCCCCACCTCCTTCCAGCCCCACAGAGGTTGTCCTCTGCACCCCCCACATGGTCAGACCTCAGCCCTGGGGCGGGTGGGGGCACTGCATAGCTATGCCTACCTCGGTTGGGGCTGTTTTAGAGTAGCATGCAGCTGTGCGAAATACGGTTTGGGCATTGAGCTTTGGGGGCCTGGGGCAGCTGGGAGGGGGCAGCGGAGGAGGACCGTGAGGTGGGGCTGGGGGTCCGTTGTGCTCACCACCAGGGAATGAGTCGGTGGGGGGGGAGGCTGAGGGCGTGGCGGCGGCGGCGGCGGGGGCGGGGGGTGGTTACTGGCCTGTGGCCTGGCACACGCCGTGGGTATTGGTCAGACTCTGCCAACCCAGTTTAGCACGCTAGGGGCGGGGGGGCTCCAGACGGAGGAGTCCACAGCAAGGAAGCCGGCTGAGGTGGAACACAAGCCCAGAGTCTCGGAGAGCGGCTCCCGGCTCTCCGCCTTGCGGGGAGGGCGGAGGCAAGGAGAGTCAGTCCCGGGGAGCCCAGTCAGGGCCGGGCCGGACAGCTGCGCCTTTCAGGGGAGGCTGGGAAAGCTGCAGGCCGCATAGCCGTGGGTGAGGGCAACAGAGGCCTGGCTTTGAGGTGGACACCCTGGGTGTGACGGGACCTGCTGAGGCTAGAGCCACAAGGCCCCCTGCGGGAAGCAGGTGCTTAGAGAGCAACGGGCAGGGGCGGGTAGGGCCGGGGTGCAGAGGGAGCACTCATGGAGACCCGGAGCGGCCAGGGCCGGCTTGGGGCCTGATGGGGGCCAGCCCCTCAGGCCCGGCGGATTTTCATCTCGGTGCGCTTGAGGGAGTAGTAGAAGCCCTTCCACTGGGCCCAGTTGATGCCATTCGCGTAGGAGAGGTGGGAGCCACCCAGGTAGAAGCCGTTGAGGTTGGCGAAGTGGCAGCTGCGGAACCAGAAGGCCCCCGACGAGAGGGCCGCGCAGTTCTGCACAAAGAGGTCCTGGTCCCGGTCGAAGGTGGAGAACTTCTGGCCACTGTGGTAGGACAGGGAGTCGCCTGGCAAGAGGGGAGGAGGGATGGGGCTGCTGAGGCGGGGAGCCGGGCCCCCGAGCTGGCAGGGACCGGGGGGTGACAGGCAGGGGGGCGGGGTGGTGCCGTGAGCAACATCACGTGACAGCCTGGCGGGATGGGGCGCCCTGCCTGAGCTGGCCGTCGGGTAGCTGAGCTTGTGCATGAAGAGAAGCAGCCGCTCCTCGCAGGGCTGCCCGGAGTGAGCGGACACAGCTTCTCTGGGGGCCCAGGCCCGAGCTGGGTGGGAGCCAGCACGGCCCCTCCAGGCCGCAAGGGGGAGGGAGGGGCCTGGAGGGGGTCGGCGGGGGAGGGGGGGGCCCAGCGGGCAGTGCCAGCCCTGCCTTCTCCCCCGACGGCCCCTCGTTAGGCCCGCAGCCGGGGATACCTGCCCCGCCGTCCTCGAAGCCTGCCACGTAGAGGGTGTAGCCATCCTCCTCTGCACTGACCGCGTTGGGCGAGATGGAGAATTCAGCGTACTTGGCGGAGGCCGTGTTGTTCTCAAAGTCCTCCAGGTCCACTCGCAGCTCGTACTTCTGTTTCAGCGTCAGGAGGTGCAGGTTCTGCAGCCCTGGGGGGTGGGGGAGGGGCAGCTGGTCAGCAGGGCCCGGGGCCTGGGGCAGCCCCCGGGCCTCGGGCCGCCCCCGGCCCCTCCTTACCCAGCCAGTACTCCCCGTCGGCGCGGCCGAAGCCCAGCTTGTAGTCGTTCCAGCCCCGGAAGAAACTCACTGAGCCATTGAATCTCTTCTGGAAAACCTGGAGCAGAGAGAATAGGCCTGGGTGGTCAAGAGTCCAGGGGGCGGGAGCCTCACCCCGGCGTGGACCCTGTGATGCTGAGGGGGTTTTGTTGAAAGACTGAGCTGGCGCCTAGAACAAGGCCCACGCCGGCCCCAGGCCCCTCAGTGAGCAGCTCCTGGGCGCCAGGGAAAGGTGGAGGGACAGCGGTGCTAGGGTACTGGGGCGGGCTGTGTGACCTTGGGCGAATTACTTCCCCTCCCCGGGTTCCGGGTCCGCTGGAAAGCGTACCTGTCCCCCAGGGTTACTGTGAGGGTGCAGGCACTAACCTGCCTTGGGCACCTAGAGCGCAGCCGTGGTGGCAGCTCCCAAACTCTGCTGTGGGTGTCGCGAGCCCCGGTTTAGAGATGGAGAAACCGAAGTGCCCGGAGGTGGAGCTCGGTCCCACAGCGGGGACCAGAACCGGGCCTCCGTTGCGTCCGCCCACTCACCGTCCACTTGCCGCCCTCGGTGCTCATGTCACAGAACACGGGCACGGGCACACTGGGGCCCGAGGGGTAGATGAGGTACACGCCGTCGGCCTGGTAGCCCTGGGCATAGATGTCATCGCAGTCCAGGGGCTGCTGAAGGCAAGACTTCTCCAGAGCTGGGGGCGGGGGCGGGGGCGGTGAGGGGGCGGCACCAAGGCGCGACCGGCCCCCTCAGCGCCCTGCCGTCTGCCTCCCTCCCTGGGGTCCCAAGAACTCAGGAGATTTCCTCCAGGGGGGCTGCTCCAGCGTCGTTGCCACCTGCCTGCCCCGTGGTAGAGAGGAGGCAGGGATGGCATCCTGCGGGGGCTCAGCCCTGAAGCCTGCCTCCCAGAAACGAGGGCTCAGAGGAACCTCTCCTCCCCCAGCCTGTCGGCCAGGCTTACCATCTCCCCGGATCCCGGAGACCTGGGGGGCGCAGGGGGGCGTGGAGAGAAGCAGCAGCAGCGGCAGGGCCAGGAGGGCCTGGGACAGGACAACAGGGTCACCTCACCGCACCCCACCCCGCCCCCCGGCCGGCCCCAGAGCCCCAGAGCCCCCGAGCCCCCTTGCGTTCCGCTGCACATCGCTGCACTTGTCCCTCGTGCAAACCACCCCTGCCGGGCACCCCTTCTCTGCCCTCTGGACCCTCTTTCCGCGTCTGAGAAACCCCACTGTCCGGGACAGGCTCGGGGCCCTCACAGCTTGGGAGTTCACAGCACCCCCCGCCCCCCCCACCCCGTCTCCGGTAAGGGTCCCCTTTGTGGAGTTGGGCTCAGGGCCCCGGTGCCGCGAGTCCCCCAGCCCCAGGCCCAGTACCTTCATGCTGCCAGTTGAGCTCACAGCGGCAGGGTGTCTGCTACCCCAGACGGCGCCCCAGACTGCACCCGCCCAGAGTTATGTGCTGGGCCCTGGCCAGCCGCCCTGGCCCCGCCCCCTGTCGCTGCAGAGCCCCCCTCTCCCCTCCCCCCCGGCACTGAACCGGCATCTGCTTCCACAAGTCAGGGGGGCCAGGGGGAGGTGGGGCCCGGGCCAGGGGACCACCTGCGTCTCATTAGGCCTGTCAGGGGCAGAGCACTGGGGACGTTCACTCCCTGCTGAGTCACACGGCTCCCTAGAGCCCCTCTACCACCCGCCCCCTGGACCTGTGGACCCCCTGGCACCCCCAGCCCAGCCTCTGCTTCCTCACGCCCTCCTCCCTCCCCGCCCCCCCCCCACGATGTCTTTATTTTCTCCTCCCCTGGCCTGTGTTTCATCAGCCTTTGGGGGAAGGCTCAGGAGCGGTGGGGAGGGTGTGCATATGCCTGGGTTCTGGGGAGGGGGAGGCCCATTCTGGGGGAGCAGAAGGCTGGGGAGGCCGCCTCCGAGCTCCTGATGTGGGAGCCTGTCTGGGGCTGGAGGGGGATAGGGGCAGCGGGGGCCAGGCAGGCTCCTGGCAGAGCTGGGACATTTCTGAGCCGTGAGCACAGCCTGCAGGCGTCCAACTGCTGTCTGCCCCAGCTCAAGCCAGGGCCCCTCTCCAGCCCCCTTCCAGCCCCCCTTGCTCTGGCCCCTCGGGCCCCCTCCTTTCCCCTCCCGCAGAGTTCCCCCGGTGATGTGTCTGGCTCGCATACCAGGAGCTGGGGGGGGGGTCTCTCTCCCTTCTCTTCACCTCACCCCACCCCCCCTTCCTTCTCTCAACCTCTCCCTCAGACTCCCCACTAGACCCCTCTTAAGTAGTGTCCCATTTTCTCAGCCCTGAAAGCCCACCTCTTTCCTCCTGCCCCCACCGAGCCAGGGTGCCCTCCTGTCGGCCTCCCAACCTGCTCTGAGGCCCGTCTGCTTCTCTCCTCACTTAGCTTCCAGGCCTCCTTAGAACCTTCTCAGGGTGCTCATTGTCCCCAACCCCTTCGTGGATGTCCCTGCTTCTCTTCTCTCCCCCTCCATCCATCCTCTGCACAGGCTGCCGGAACAATCTTTCTAGACGGCTGCCCTGTCATCACCTGCTTAAAGTCTCGGGTGGCTCTCCGCGGCCTCGGGGCTGAGGCTCAGCTTCTCACCTTGGACTTGAGAGGAATTTTAAGCCTGGCTTAGGCCCGCCCTAGGGACCTTATCCCAGACTGCTTGTGACTCATAAAGTACAATCTAGCCACACCAGATTTCTCACCATGGAGCGCCCCCCCCCCCCAGCAACCCCCCGCCCCGCCTTTGCCTGCTCAGTTGTTCCCTGGGGGGCCCACCTATTGGTCATCTCTGCTTGGCTGTGAGTGCAAATGGGCAGGGTCAGCGTCATTCCTGCACACTTCGCGCACGTCCTGGAGCCTGGCACGCGCACTGATTCACAGATCGAATGTCTTTTGAGCGCCTACTTTGTCCTGGCTGCCGGGGATCCAGTTTCTGCCCCTGAGGAGTCGCAAACACAGGCATTAGACACTTGGTTGCAAATGTAACATTGAGCCAGCCCCTCTGTGGAATGGATGAGCAAACGAAGTGTCCAGAGGCACAAAGTAAGAAAGAAAGTGGCTCTGGCTGACGTCACCCCTAAGTCAGTAAGCCCCTCGCGTGAGCCCAGGCAGCTTTCGTGACTTGGTTCTCTAATTGACGGTAACAGTTGTCTTGTCTCCATAGTTGTGGCACGTCCTGGGGATTCTGGAGCCAGGTTGCCAGAGCTCAAATCCAGGCTGTGCCACCCGCTAGGTGGGGGGCCTCGGACAAGTTCTCGCGCCTCTTCGTGCCTCAGTTTCCCCCTCTGCAAAATGCGGATAGTCACAGTATCTCCCCCAAAGGGCTGGGGTGAGGATGAAGGACTACATAACCTACAACACACAACTATGCCTACGATCGGTCACTGAAAAATATGAACCGTCTCATCCTCAGAAACCTCGCGATGGTTCCTTACACGAATGGATTGTCTTCCATGTGATTTTTATCCTTGTCTGTGGAAGAGGTAGTTGCCGGCATTGCGATATCCAATTTCCCTCAGTCCTAAGTGGTGCGGCTGTGATGGTCCAGCCTCCGTTGGTGGGGCCACATGTCTGAATTTTGGCCAAGAAGCTGCAAACGAGAAGTTTTGTAAAGGTGGGGAGCTAGTCTGTCTTCTTCCTGCTGGGTTGTCCGGTTGCTGGGCATGATGGCTGGAGCTCCAGCCGCCACCTTGTAGAGTGAGGAAGAGGCCCCCCTCAAGAGATGGTAGAAGGTGGGTGCGCCTGGCTGGCTCAGTTGGTAGAGCATCTGACTCTTGATCTCGGGGTCGTGAGTTTGAGCTCCACGTTCGGGGTAGAGATTACTCAAAGAAAAAGAGATGGCGGAGGGTGCTCAGGGAGGAGCTGGGTCCCTCAGAACCTCGTGGAGTGCGTCCAAGGCCAAGCTCTGGACTGCCCTTCCCTAGGCCTCACTTACGTGGAAGAGAAAGAAACTTTTATCTAGCTTAAGCCTCTGTTGGTTGTCCCCTGTTCCACACAGCTGAATCTAATCCTGATACATCTCTCCTTTCAGCAAATGCCTGCTAATTTTAGCACCGACTACGAATAGGAAAATGACGAAAAAAAATCCGTCATCAGAACAAATAATAAAACGTGTAGAATACAACTAATAAACAAATGTAGGAACACAAGAGAGAATAAAGCAACGAGGGATCAATCAGATTCTTCCTATCAGTTGCTTTTCTTTTTTTTTTTTTTCCTCTAACGACACAGGAATGTATGTAGGTGTGGCAAAACAAGCAGTCTGTTCGCTGGGTGTTCTTGAGATTTGGTTTAACTCTTCAGGGAAAGAAAGAGGTTTGGTGACACAGCCCAAGAGTCAGGAACACCTCTTTGAAGATGCTGTCTGAAGGAAATACTGTGACATACTGAAAAACTACATGCATTGGTCAGTGGACATATTTGTTGGCTGCCCGTGGTGGGAACCTTCCCGTGTTTGGGGGTTCCCCCCGCCCAACTGGAAGGCAGGTGCTTGCTCTCCCAGGCTTGCTTGCCGGTCTGTTGAAGACACGTGACCTTGGAGTAGCCAATCCAATGCATTACCCTGGGCTTCATTTTGGGAGATAACTGATATAAGAGGCAGGAGAATGCAGAACTCACTCTTGGGGTGGTGGTGACCCCAGAGGCGTCTGGCTTCTAGGTTCTCTGGCTGGTTGGTGGTGACTTTGCAAGCACAGTGCTGAGTCATATTGGCTCAGGCTCGGGCTGTAAAGCCCTCAGCTTTGATCTGCACTCTGGGCAATTGCTTTTCTCCGCCCATGATCTGATTGAAAAAGATCCCCCCTCTCAGGGGTGAAGATGTTTATATTAGGGCCTTTTCACTGCCAGCAGACGCCAACTCTGACCAACTCTGTTGGGAGGCTTGCAGGGCCTGGGAGTTGTGGAGAACTAGCTTGACTGGGGGGCGGGTGGGAGCGGAGGCTGCCCCGAGCCTCTGGGAGGCAGGTCCTCCGTGGGGGTCTCGTAGTGGGGACAGTCAGGGTGATGCTGCTCACCGGACAGGCCATGTCTTTGCTTGAGAGCCAGGTTCCCGGAGGTGGGGAGCACCCGTCCCACTGGCCTTGGCTTGGGTCACTTGCCTGCCCACTTGGCATTTGCCTCTCTACCCCATCTTTCTCTGTCTTGCTCTTGTGGCGATGCGCATTCCCATGGCCCCTGGCTTCTGGCTGGATTTGGCCGATGCGAGGCACCAGCCTGAAGAGAGAGGGTGGGATGTTTCTCCCTGGCTCCTGTCATTCCCAGGACTGCAGTTTCAGCAATGGCTGTGTCCGCCTCCAATTACAGCTGCTGCCCTAACCCCCTTCACTGGCCCCTATACCTCCATTTCCTCCCCTCACCCTGCAGCCTGGGATGGTAAGCCCCCCTCCCCCATTGCTAGTCCCAGGGTGCTCCAGCATCCCATGCTGGCTTCCTTAATGCCCACACCCAAGTAAGTAGTCCCTTCATTAAATTCCTTACAAAGGAGACAAAACAGCCGAGTCTGCCTTTGTTTCTTGCCAGGACCCTGATTGCCCCAAGCTCTTACTTTGGTTTCATCCTAAAAGCCCAGCAGCCCGTGGAATGTCTTAGACAGCAGCTGAAGACAAGACCTCCCCGCTGTCTCTGCAGGTGCTGGCCCAGCATCATCCCCCCACAGAGATAGAGAGAGAGAGAGAGAGCGCGAGCAGGGGGAGAGGCAGAGGGAGAAACAGACTCCCTGCTGAGCCAGGAGCCAGATGTGGGGCTCAATCCCAGGACCCTGGGATCATGACCCGAGCCGAAGGCAGATGCTTGACCATCTGAGCCCCCCAGGCGCCCCCCATTGACCTTTCCTAACTGCCCCTCTGCTCCTCACCCCGCCTTCAGCTGAGCCAGAAACCGCTGAGGAGGAGAGTTTTCAAAGGGAACTCAAGGAGGGGAGAACGGGTGGCCTCCAACCCAAGTGAGGGGGCTCCCAGAAGGATGAAGCTGTTTGCTAGGAGAGATGCTGGCTGAAACAGGCTGCTGCTGCAGCAGGGGGCAGGTGGGGGGCTGTTGGGAAGAGGGCGGGGCCCTCGGGGCTACCAGCCGGACCAGGATGTGTCCCTTGAGCACCTACTAGGACACATCGGGCACCCTTTAGCCCCCATTATAGGCAGCAGGGAGCAGACACATCCTCAGCTCTTCTGGAGCTAGAGAGGGGAAAATAGTGACAAATAAGTGAAATGATGACAAGTAGTGACAAAGAAAGGGGGGAGGGGGCCGAGAAGAAGGTCATGGTGAGAAGGGGTGGTGGCTGGCTCGGGGTCCACGGTCCAGCATGAGCTTTCGTGGTGGGGGACACGTCCCTCACTCCCCATATTTCCCTTCCTTGTAAAGGGTGAAATGAGGAGGGATTTGGTGTCTGTCCCCACTTTTTTGGGTAGTTTGGGGCAAGTTCAGTGGATGGAGCTCAGCAGGCTGGAGAAGGGGAGGGTATTGAAGTTTGAAGCTGACCCTGAGGCCTTTGGCGTTAGGGTATGTTGAGACTCGATCTTCCGTCTCCTGTTTACCACCTGGGATTTATGTAACTTGGGTACTTGGTTTTATTTTAATGTGTGAGCGATGTGCATGCCGCATCCCAGGCAAACAGGCAAAGCATACAGATAAAAGGTTGTTTTTGTTTTTTTGCTTTTTTTTAAATAAATGAATGCATGCACAGAGTTGGAAAAAAAGAGCGCTGAAAAGTCCTTTATTGCAAAACAGCAGTCCCCACCCTGGTGTTTCTGGGGGTGGGTCTTTTCCGGTTCACTGTGTGGCCGCTTGGGGGCCCTTCCACACTGAAGGCTGTGTCCTCATTCTGAGAATGTGCGGCCCTATTACCCCTTCTTTAACTGCTTTCTTCTCCATTTTCTCTGTTCTCTCTCTCTCTCTCTTTTTTAACCTTTAAAGATTTTATTTTTAACCAGTCTCTACACGCAACATTATACATATACTTATGACACCGAGATCAAAAGTCTCATGCTCCACAGACTGAGTCAGCCAGGCACCCCTCTGTTCTCTTTCTGATAATTTTATTAGTTGGATGCTGGATCTCCCAAGTCAATCCTTATTTGTTCTTATTTTTTGCCCGACATTTTCCATCTCTGTGTTTTTAATTCTGATTTCTGGAACACACCCTTCAGGTCCAACATTCCCATTGACTAAAAAATTAGCTTTCACATTACTTTTATTTTCCAGTTCCTTCTTGTTTTAAGGGTTTATTGGGAGGTATAATTTACATATCATAAAATCTGCCCGTTGTAAGTGTACAGTTCAACAATTGTGCCTTTAAAAAAAATAGCCTTTATTTTTTATTATTTTTTAATTTTTATTTTTTCAAAGATCTTATTTATTTGACAGAGAGAGAGAGCACAAGCAAGGAGAGGGGCAGAGGGAGAGGGAGAAGCAGGCTCCCTGCTCCATCCCAGGGGTCCTGATCATGACGTGGGGCTTGATCCCAGGACCCTGATGCTTAACTGACTGAGCCACCCAGATGGCCCTAGTCTTTGTTTTTTTGGAGGACTTTTAAGCTCACAGCAAACTGAGAGGAAGGTACAGAGGTTTCCCGTATACCCCCTCCCCGGCAATCAACATCCCCTAGCAGAGTGGGACATTTATGACAATGGATGGACCTACATTGACACATCATCATCACCAAAAGTCCATAGTTTATATTAGGATTCCCTCTCGGTGTTGTACATTCTTTTTTTTTTTTTTTTTAGGATTATTTATTTGAGAGAGAGAGACTGCATATCAGTGGAGGGAGGGGCACAGGAAGAGGGAGAGAGAGAATCCTCAAGCAGACTCTCTGCCAAGCACGGAGCCCGACCGACACCAGGCTTGATCCCAGGACCCCGAGATCATGACTCCAGCCGAAACCAAGAGCCGGCTGCCCGACCGACTGAGCCACCCCGGTGCCCCATTCGGTGTTGTACAGTCTATGGGTTTGGATGGATGTATAACGGCATCCCCCCGTTAAAGTATCATGTAGAATAGTTTACTGCCCTAAGAATCCTCTGTGCCCTACTGATTCGTAGCCCTGACCCCCGCCCCGGCAACCACAGATCTTTCTTTTGTCTCCATAGTTTTCCCTTTTCCATAATATCATATAATTGGAATCATATAGTATGTAGCCTTCCCAGAGAAGCTTCTTTCACTTAGTGATATGCATTTAAGGTTTCTCCATGTCTTTTATGGCTTGATAGCTCATTCCTTTTTAGCACTGAATAATAGCCCGTGATCCGGAGGTACCCCAGTTTATCCATTTACCTGCTGAAGGACATCTCGGTTGCATCCAGGTTTTGGCAACTGTGAATAAAGCTGCTATATTTGGGCAAAAACCAAGGAGTGTGATTGCTGGATCATATGATAAGAGTATGCTTAGTTATGTAAGAAACTGATGAACTGTCTTCCCAAGTGGTTGCACCACCTTGCACTCCCACCAGCCATGAATGAGAGTTCCTGTTGCTCCACATCCTTGCCAGCATTTGGTGGTGTCAGTGTTTTGGACTTTTGCCCTCTAATAGGTGTGTAGTGTTGTTGTTTTAATTTGCAATTCCCCGATGACATATGACGTGGAGCATCTTCTCATATGCTTATTTGCCACCTACATGTCTTCTTTGGTGAGGCGTCTGTTCAGATCTTTTGCCTGTTTTTAAATCAAGTTGTTTGTTTTCTTATTGTCCAGTCAATAGCCTTTTTAATAGCCTGAAATGGTTTTGTTTTCATTTCGTTTTGTTTTATGAATGCATATCTTCTCTTACTTCTGAGGCTACAAATTATAACTGTGAAGTTTTCTTCTGTTTCCTGCACTGTCTCTATTTTCTCTATTTGTTTGTTTGATTTGGTCACTGTCTCATGAGTTTGTGGCTTTCTTCAAACACCTGCTGCTGGTTTATTCCAATTTATTCCAATTTGGGAGAAGGCTCTGGAACCTGTTAAGGAGCTCTGTGGACCCAGGCGGGGCTGGGTCTTGCTGTGGTCAATGGGTCAGAAGTGTGTCCTGCTCCACAGAACCGAGAACCCAACTAGCACAACCTGTTGGAGATCAATTTTTTTTTTAATTTTTAAAAGAGTTTATTTATTTATTTGTCAGAGAGAGAGAGCTCACAAGCAGGGGGAGCAAGAGAGGGAGAAGCAGACTCCCTGCTGAGCAGGGAGCCCGATGTGGGGCTCAATCCCAGGACCCTGGGATCATGACCCGAGCCGGAGGCCGACGCTTAACCAACTGAGCCACCCAGGCGCCCCAGTTGGAGATAATTTGTTTTGTTTTTACACAACAAACAAACAAAATACAGAAATGGGCAGAGCAGGGCTACTTGAGTATTATAACTCTTTTCATTTCCCTACTGTATTTTCAGTGGGTTTTGAAAGAAGAGGAAATACATGTGAGACATAAACCCACCCGGTTGAAACTCCTGGATTATTGACACACTTCATCTTTTATTTTTTTAAATGTTTTTTTTTTTAATTTATTTATTCATGAGAGTCAGAGAGAGAGAGAGAGAAAGAGAGGCAGAGGCAGAGGGAGAAGCAAGCTCCCCGCCTAGCAGGGAGCCCGATGCGGGACTCGATCCCAGGACCCTGGGATCACGACCTGAGCCGAAGGCAGACGCTTAACCATCTGAGCCACCCAGGTGCCCCGACACACTTCATCTTTTAAATAATTTCTTACTGTAGGCACAATTTTCTCCCTTTTATAAATGAAAAAACCGAGGCTCAGAGAGATAGCAGGACCAGGGTTAGAACCTGAAGCTCGTTCTTTTCCCATGTTCCTGGGAGCTCCAAGGGACCTGTGACCCCATGGGACAGAACATCAGGTTCTTAGGACACATGCGGGAGCAGAGCGGCCCACACGCGACAGAGGGAGATCCAGGTAGGAAGGAGGACAAGGACTCATAGCCCATGGAGGGTGAGGGAGGCTTCTTAGGGGACCAGGTGGCTGGCACGACACACGGCATTTTCTGTGGTGCCTGCCCCGTGGTGTCCCTCCCTGATAGCTGGTCAGCCAGGTCCTGGCTTCTGTGGCCTTGCTTCCTGTGCCTGCCTGCCCATCAGCTCCCCCAGGACAGGAGCTGGCCCTGCTGGCCCCTGGCACTTGGCACCTGGCAAACACCAGGGAGCCACCTTGAGGTGCTGATGGTGGGGGTGGGGGCAGCGCTCTGTCCAGATGCCAGCACCTTTCGAAGGAAAGAAGCCTGGGTTCTGGGATCTCCAGGAGAAAGAAGAAGCAGAGCCCTGGAGGGGGTGTCAGGGAAGGGACGGGGAGTCCAGGGGCCTTGCAGAGGGGAGTGGGAAAGAAGGCGAGCTGATGCCGGGTGTCAGCTCATAGCCATAGGAGGGCTGCAGGGCTGGGACCAAAGTGATGTTGCTTCGTAAACTGGGAAGTGCCCTATACACATTCGAGAGCCTCTTCCTGGAGATCTTTTGCGCATTTATCCCTTCATTCCTCCCGTGCTCGGGTCTTTACGGAGCACGTGTTGCATGGCAGTCACTGTGCTGGACCGCAGGTTACAGCCCCGAAAGGTACAGGCCTCACCCTGGTGCTTACAATGCTGAGAGTTTCGGGAGACCGAAACGAAACGAACAGTCCTGCACATCCACATCCTCCTTCGTTCACACTACGGAGCCCTGACAAAATGCCCCTCTTGTAGCAATGGGGGTATACCAAGGGACAAGACCTCCGCTGGGGGTACAGCCCCAGAGCCCCAGAGCCCCTTGCTTGTATAGCTGGCTGGGTGGTGAGGAGTATAAGGGAAGGAAGACTCTAGGTCCCAAGAGACTCACCAGGATGAGAAAAAACCAAATGCCTTCCCCCACCTTCCAGACACAGCAGGCACCCCTGCCCAGGGCCAGGCTGAGAGTGGGGGGGAAGGGGTGTGTGTCTTCCAGGCCACCTGTGTGCCCCCCAGGGACTGGGGCTCCCTGATGCAGTGGTGGCATTGACAGCTGGGTGTCTTGAGACCTCCCAGGTCTGCCCTGGCTGGACAGGGGTGATCTTGGCTCTTACAAGCTGAAGGGCAGTCACATCCGGGCATTTCTTTCTCTCTTTCATTTCTTTCTTTCCCTTCCTTCCTTCCTTCCTTCCTTCCTTCCTTCCTTCTTCCTTCCTTCCTTCCTTCCTTTCCTTTCTTTTCTCTTTCTTTCTTTCTTTCTTTCTTTCTTTCTTTCTTTCTTTCTTTCTTTCTTTCTTTCTTTCTTTCTTTCTTTCTTTTTCTTTCTTTCTTTCTTTCTTTCTTTCTTTTTCTTTCTCTCTCTCTCTCTCTCTCTTTCTTTCTTTCTTTCTTGATTTTATTTATTTATTTGACAGAGACACACAGCGAGAGAGGGAACACAAGCAGGGGGAGTGGGAGAGGGAGAAGCAGGCCTCCCGCGGAGCAGGGAGCCCCATGTGGGGCTCGATCCCAGGACCCTGAGATCAGGACCTGAGCCAAAGGCAGACGTTTAACAACTGAGCCACCCAGGCGCCCCACATCCTGGCATTTCTAATACAGCTGAAGCCAAGTGCAAGGTGTATTGGCCTGATGTCATCATTTTTCTTTTCTACTGACGTATAACAATTTACAGGAAAGGGGGCAGGAAGCACCAATTTAAGCGTGCAGCTTGATGAATCCTTACATAGGTAAACAGCTGTGTCACCGCCCCTAGGTCAAGAGAGAGAATATCTCCAGCCCCCAGGAGGCTCCCCCCTGCCCCTCCAAGTCTGCATGCCCACCCCAACCTGAGAATAGAGGTAGCCTCTATTCTACCTCCTCTCAACTTACCTTAGTTTTGCTCCTTCTTGAACTTACTGTAGATGGAATAATTCAGTATATATTCTTCGGTGTCTGGTTTCTTTTGCTCAACACAGGAGATTTTTTTTAAAAAAGACTTTATTTATTTATTTGAAAGAGAGAGAGCACAAGTGGTGGTGGGGGGGAAGAAAAGGGAGAGGGAGAAGCAGACTCCCCGCTGAGCAGGGAGCCCAATGCGGGACTCGATCCCAGGACCCTGGGATCATGACTTGAGCTGAAGGCAGGCGCCCAGCCAACTGAGCCACCCAGACACCTCAACACAGGGGAGTCCTGTTGTTGTTGTGGGTATATGTAGTGGTTCTCAAAGTTTCATCTGGGGCCCCCCTGGGGGTCTCCGAGACCCGTTCAGGGCATCAGAGATCAAAATGATTTTCACAATAATACTAAAATGTCATTTGCAGGACGCCCGGGTGGCGTCGGTTAAGCGTCTGACTCTTGGTTTCTGTTCAGGTCATGATCTCAGGGTCATGAGATCAAGCCCCATGTTGGGCTCCATGCTCAGTGCGGAGTCTGCTTGGGATTCTCTCTCCCCACCTACCCTCCTGCCCGGCTCTCGCGCTCTGTCCCTCTCTCTCGCAAATAAATAAATAAATCTAAAATGTCATTTGCTCTTTCACTCTGGTTTTCTCAGGAGCGTACGGCAGAGTTTTCCAGAGGCTGCACAATGGTATCTGTATGGTATCTCAGTGAACTGAATGAAGAAGTGCTTTTGATTAAGCAGATAACAGAGATTTGCAGATATGCAAATTAAGCAGATCTATCCGCAGATTAAGCAGCCACGGCGTTCTTATCACTAATTATTTTTTTGTGTGTGTGTGTATGTGTGTGTGTGTGTGTGTGTGTGTGTGTGTGTCGGGAAATACGGTTATTTTTTATAAAAATATGTTATTGATGTAAATACATGACGGATATGTTATTATTTTTCAACTAGTTGAAAAATGTATTTTTTTAAAGTTAGTTTTAATTTCTTTTTTTTAAGATTTTATTTATTTTTTGACAGAGAGAGAGACTGCGAGAGAGGGAACACAAGCAGGGGGAGTGGGAGAGGGAGAAGCAGGCTTCCCGCGGAGCAGGGAGCCTGATGTGGGGCTCGATCCCAGGACCCTGAGATCAGGACCTGAGCTGAAGGCAGATGCTTAACGACTGAGCCACCCAGGCGCCCCTGTCAGTTTTAATTTCTAACGTGGTCAGTGTCAGTGGCTGTAACGCCCAGAAATGAAAGCTCTTTGTGGTCCTCGATAATTACTACACGTGCAAAGGGGTCCTGAGACCAACATGTTGGAGAACCTGATGCTTTATACTATTTCACTGCATGAATATGTCCTAATTTATTGACCCGTTCTCCTGTTGGTGGGCGTTTGGGTTGTTTCCAGTTTGGGTTATCACGAATAACACTGCTGTGAATTTCCGTGTCTTGGTCTCCTGTGGACACAAGCCCTCGCCCTCCTTGGATATTTGCCCTGGTGCGGAGGCTGGACCACAGGTAGCGGGTGTTTAGCTTTGGGAACCACACTCTCCACAGTGGTTGTACCAGCTCGCACCCCCAGTGGTGCTGCGGGAGAGTCCGCCTGGGGTTAATCTGGCTTACTGACTAATTCAGCGCATGGTCTGGTGCCCCAAATGAAGGCACCCCAACATACAGTGGCTCTTTCTGGGACATTGTCCTGGTGTTCCACCAACACAGGCACTGTGACCAGCCATACATGCAGGCTCTGAATCATCACCAAGTGGTGTGAGAACATAGAGTCTAGCGTGTGGTCCCCAAGGGGCTGCGTGCCGGGAGAGAAATGGACCCGATCCGTCTGGAGGTTGAGGAAGGTGAGGGAAATCTAAGCAGGGACTTGAAGGATGAGAAAGAGTGGCCAAGACAGAGGAGGGGAGTGGCATTCCAGACTGAGGGAGCCGCTCGGAGGCCTGGACTGAGCTTGCTGTGGTTGAGAGGCATGGAGGAGGCATGGGTGCCTGGAGTGGAGTGAGCGAGGGGAGTGGAGGAGGGGATGGCAGGGAGAAAACTGTGATTTGGGCAGGCCACGTAGGGCTGTGGCAGCCGTGGACAGCAAGACGTTCAGACTATCCTGAGGGCAACATAAAGCTGTTGGGGAAGTTTTAAGCAGGACACCTTTTTTTAAACTTTGTATTTTATTTTATTTATTTATTTTTAAGTTAGATTTTTTATTTTGAGGTAATTGTAGATTCACAGGCAGTTGTATGAAATAATACAGAGAGCTCTCATGTGTTTTTGTACCTAGTTTCCCCCAATGATAGCATCTTGTCAGATTATAGTTCAGTATCACAAACAGGATATTGACATGGATGCATTCAAGATGCAGGGCATTTCCACCACTGCGGGATCCCTCCTGTTGCCTCTTGTAGTGACACCCACTTCCTTCCTCCCCCACTGCCTCCTTAAGCCCCTGGCAACCACCAAGTGTTCTTTGTTTCTATAATTTTGTCACTTCAAGAATGTCATATAAATGGAATCATACAACACATCACCTGTTGGAGTTGGCTTTTTTCATTCAACGTGTAACATCCATCTAAGTCATTTCATGTATCAATATTTCATTCCCTTTTAGGGATAAGTAGTATTCTGTGGCCTGGGTCTACCACTTCATGTAATCATTTGGCTGTTGAAGGCCATCTGAGTTGTTTCCAGTTTGGGGTTATTATGAGTAGAGCTGCTATAAACATCTGTGTACAGGTCTTTGTGTGAACATGATTTTTTTTTTTAAGATTTACTTATTTATTTTAGAGAGAGAGAGAGAGAGAGCACAAGCAGGGGGAGGGGCAGAGGAAGAGGGAGAGAGAGAATCTCCCTGGTGGAGCTCAGAGCCCTACGCAGGCCTCAAGCTTATGACCCTGAGATCATGACCTGAGCTGAAATCAAGAGTCAGATGCTTAACCGACTGAGCTACCCAGGCACCCAGAACATAATTCTTTATTTCTCTGGGATAAAACCCCAGGAACACAGTTGCTGGGGTCATATGGTAGTTGCATGTTTAGTTTTTTAAGAAGCTCAAACTGGTTTCCAGAACGGCTGTATCATTTTACATTCCTACCAGCAAAGCAAACATGTGGGTGATCCAGGTTCTCCACATCCTTGCCAACATTTGATATCACCATTACCTTTTATTTTAACCATTCTCATAGATATATAACCATATCTCATTGGGATTTTAATTTGCATTTCCCTGGTGGTTAATAATGTTGATCTTTTCATGTGCTTCTTTGCCATCTGTCTGTCCTTTCCAGTGAAATGTTTGTTCATGTCTTTTGCCCATGTTGTGATTGGGTGGTTCGCTTTTTCACTGCCAAGTTTTGAGAAATCCTCATCTATTCTAGATGATAGTCCTTTGTCAGATATGTGACTTGCAAATAACTTCTCCCAACTCAGTCACTGGTATTTTCATCCTCTTAACAGAGTCAGTCTTTCATAGAATGAACACTTTACACTTTGATTAAATTGAATTTATCAAATTTTACCTTTATGGGTAATGCTTTTGGTGTCATGTCTCACAACCTTTTGCCTAGTTCTGGGTCCCAAAGATTTTTCTCCTATTTTTTTCCTAGAAGTTTTATAATTTTACATTTAGGCTGATGATACATTTTGAGTTAATTTTTGTATCAGGTGTGATGTTTAACTTAAAGTTCTTTTTTTTTTTTTTTTTTGCCTATAGATATCCAGTCGCACCAGCATCATTTATTGAAAAGACTATCTTTCCTCCATTGTATTATTTTTATCCCTTTATGAAAAATCAGTTGGGTTTGTGTGATTCTATTTCTGGCCTTTCTAGTTTGTTCTGTTGATGTCTATGTCTGTTCCTCTGCCCATACAACACAGTCTTGATTACTGTGGCTATACAGTAAGTCTTAAAATTGGGTAAACTAATTTATCTTACTTTATTTTTTCCTTTTCAAAAATTGTTTTCACTATTGCAATCCCTCTGCCTTTCCATATAAAATTCCATGAATTTTAGAATAATCTTATCTGTATGTACAAAAATGTCTTGCTGGGATTTTTATAGGAATTGCATTAAACCTGGATATCAATCTGGGGAGAACTGATCAACATCTTTACTATGTTGAGTCTTCCAATCCACGAACATGGTGTGTCTCTCCATTTATTTAGATCTTTGATTTCTTTTGTTGGAGTTATTTAGTTTTCAGCATACAAATCCTGCATGTGGTTTGTTAGATTTACACTTAAGTACTTTTTTAAGTGATTGTAAATATTCAAATACTGTAAAACTATTGTATTTTTAATTTTCATGTGTTCATTGCTAATTCTATAGAAATAGAATTGATTTTTGTATGTTTTTCTTATATCCTTTGACCTTGCTGAACTCACTTATTCCTTCTAGGAGGTTTTGGCTTTTTTTTTTTTTTTTTTTGGTGGATCCCTTGGGATTTTCTACATATACAATCATATCATCTGCAAATAGGGACAGGTTTATTTTGTCTTTTCCTAACTGTATGCCTTTAAGTTTCCTTTTCTTGCCTCGTTGCACTGGCTAGAACTTCCAGTACTACGTTGAGTGAGAGTAGTAAGAGCAGACATTCTTGCCTAGTTTTTGATCTTAGGGGGGAAGCATTCAGTCTTTCACCACTATGTATTGTTTTAGCTGCAGGATTTTTTTGTAGATACTCTTTGTCAAGTGGAGGGATTGTCCCTGCATGCCTATTTTTCTGAGAGCTTTTTTTTTTTAACCCAAACTTTCACTGGGTGTTGAATTTTGTCAAATGCTTTTTTCTGCACCAATTAATATGATTATATGACTGTTCATATGATGGATTATATGGATTGGTTTTCCAATACTGACCTGATCTTTCATCCCTAGAATAAATTCCACTTTGTTATGGTGATTAATTCTTTTTATATATTGCTGAATTGTATTTGCTAATATTTTGTTAATGGATTTTGCATCTGTTCATGAGGCATATTGGTCTGGATACTTATTTTTTTTAGAACTGTTTTTGGTTTTGGTATAGAACATTACTAGCTTTATTTTATTTTATTTTTAAGATTTTATTTATTTTTCAGAGAGAGAGAGAGCACAAGCAGAGGGAGTGGTGGGCAGAGGGAGAAACAGGCTCCCTGAGCAGGGAGCCTGATGTGGGACTCGATCCCAGAACGCTGGGATCATGACCCGAGCTGAAGGCAGACACTTAACCGACTGAGCCACCCAGGCATTCCAGGCATGACTAGCTTTATAAATGAACTGGGAAATGGTTCCTCCTCCTTCCATTTTTCTGGGAGATGTATAAAATTCATGTTAATTCTTCTTTAAAAGTGTGTGGTAGAATTCTTTCTCTTTCTCTCTATCTCTTTTTTTTTTTTTTTTTGTGGTAGAATTCTCTAGGGAAACCACATGGGCCTTGAGATCTTTTCCTTCCTGAAAAATACTATGCTGCTTCCTTCTTGCCTGCATGGCTTTTGAAGAGAAATTTGCTGCCATTTGAATTGTTTTTCCCTATAGATGTGTGTTGTTTTTCTCTGACTGCTTTAAACATTTTTCTTTTTCCTTAGTTTTCAGAAGTTTAATGATGAAGTGTCTTGCCTTGAATTTTTGGGGGAGGTTTACCTTGTTTGGGGTTTGCTCATCTTCTTTAATCTGTAGGTTTCTGTCTTTTGTCCAGTTTGGGAAGTTTTCAGCCATTATTTCTTTGAGTACCTTTACTGCCCTTCCTTCCTTCTCCTCTCCTAGGACTCCTGTGACACAAACATTAGACCTTTTGTTATAGTTACACAGGTCCCTGATTCTGTTCGTTTTTTTCCCCATCTTTTTGTTTCCTTTGGGTTGTCAGATTGGGTAATTTCTGTTGTTTTATCTTCCAGTTCACTGGTTCTCTCTGTCCGCTCCATTCTGCTGTGGAGCCCATTCACTGAGCTTTATATTTCAGTTATTGTATTTTTCAGTTCTAAGATTTCCATCTGATTCTTCTTTATAGCTTTTATTTATTTATTTACTTATTTTGGTGAAGCTTTCTATGTTTTCATTTGTTTCAAGTGTGTTCGTAATTGCTTGTTGAAGCATTTTGTCATGGCTGCTTTAAAATCTTTGTTGGGGGCACCTGGGTAGCTCAGATGGTTAAGCGTCTGCCTTCGGCTCAGGTCGTGATCCCAGGGTCCTGGGATCGAGTCCCGCATCGGGCTACCTGCTCCTTGAGAGCCTGCTTCTCCCTCTGCCTCTCTCTCTCTCTCTCTGTCTCTCTCTCTGTCTCTCATGAATAAATAAAATCTTTAAAAAAAATCTTTGTTGGGTCGTTCTAATATCTCTGTCATTTTGCTGTTGGTCTCTATTGATTGGTCTTTTCATTCACCGTGAGATCTTCCTGGCTCTTGGTATTGAGACAGAGAAACTGAAGGGACCCCATAAAAAAAAAAAAAAAGCTGTTTTTAATTTTGCTCCTTTTCCTGCTCCTATTCTCGCTAGGACCTGCACCCCCACCTTATAGAGGCCTTACAGAACAGATAATGTATGTCCTTGTTGTAAAGGTCAAGGAATTAATGATTTCTTTGGAGACTTACAGCACAATAGATAACATCAAAGGGATTCCCCGGCAAAGTTGTCATGAAGGTTTTCCAAGACAGATGACTCATCAAGAGGTGGCTTATGGAGAACACCTAAAAACTTATCTTTGTTCCTGGATTACTGACTGAGAGGACACGTGCCCCAGACGACCATCCTCAATAGAAAGACTCACTCTTCTTTCTGAGTCTCCCAGACTCTCTGTCTGTATCTACACTCTCTCTACAACTTTAATAGATTCTGTTCTTATTTTCTCTTGGCTTATGTTCGCTTTCTAGCCTGTGCAAAGCTAAGGACCCTCTTGGCTGGTCCTGCAGACCCCCTCTGGGTCCTCAGACCCAGCCAGTCTGCATCAGTATGATGAGTGATTTTCGAATGAAACCTGGAAATTTTCTGATGATGTTATGAGACACTGGGTCCTATTTAAACCTATCTTAGCTAGCTTTCTCTGACACCCCTCTGGCAGGGAAAGAGGGGCACTGTCTCAGTATGCCAGGTGAAGGTGGAAGTCCAGGTTTCTCTTTCTGCCTGGTTGACACCCCAGCAGGGGTTCCCTGTGACTGCTTGGTGGGTCAGAGGTTTGGCTCCCCACGTGGCCTATACTAACACTTCGTGGTCAGGGGGAGCGCTTGTTCCTCGCTGGGAGGAAAATCAAGCCTTCCTACTTGGCCTTCTCTGACACCAACCAGGTGAGGTGGGATGTCTGGGGTCCCCGCCCAGACACTGCTGGTCTGGGGGCAGCATCTTTTCTGTGTTGTCTGGCTGTAGTATTTATTGTCTAAAAGTTTCCTGTCTCGAGGTGCCTGGGGGGGCTCAGTTGGTTAAGTGTCTGCCTTTGGCTCAGGTCCTGATCTCAGAATCCCGGGATTGAGTCCCGTGGTGGGCTCCCTGCTGAGCAGGGAGTCTGCTTCTCCCTCTGCCCCTCCCCCGTGTTGTGCTCTCTTTCACTCTCTCTCTCTTAAATAAATACATAAAATCTTAAAAAAAAAAAAAAGAATTTAGAAGTTTCCTGTCTTGCCAAGCTGTCCCTTTCCTGGGGCTTTGGCTAGAGAAACAGGGTTTTGGGGGGGCCTTTTTTTTTTTTTTACTTGCACCCACTGCCATTTCTAGATCACCCGCTCCTCCAGCCCCCTAGTCTGTGACAATGAGACAAAAAGAAAACCCAGGGCATGCACGTCTGTGTCATTCCTTGGTTTCCGAGTTTCCCAGCCTGTCTGTTTTCTTTTCTCTACCTTTCAGAGTCTCTTTTGTATATTGTTAAAAAGAAACCACAGAGCCAAAATGGCGTCACTGTGTTAAGCCCCACCAAGAATACCTAACCTAATTGCAGTTTCCACCTCTCCCAGGAGTAGAATTTTAAACCAATCCGTCTGGAATTTTCTGGTCAGCACTAGTGAGGTAATCTGCTTGAGAAGACCCCCTGCCTGGGGCGCCTGGGGCTCCTGGGTGGCTCAGTCGTTAAGCGTCTGCCTTCGGCTCAGGTCAAGATCCCCAGGGTCGTGGAATCGAGCCGCGCATCGGGCTTCCTGCTCAGCGGGAAGCCTGCTTCTCCCTCTCCCACTCCCCCTGCTTGTGTTCCCTCTCTCGCTGTGTCTCTCTCTGTCAAATAAATAAATAAATAAAATTAAAAAAAAAAAGACCCCCTGACTTCCTCTAAGAGAAGGTGATCTTGCCTGAAACAATCTTTTGTAATAACATCCTGTCCCAGCCATTACCACCTATAAAAAGCCTTCCAGTTTGTGCAACTCCTTGGACTACCCTTCTGTTTGTTATGAGGGAATTGTTGAATAAAGTTAATTAGATATTTCAATCTACTTAGTTGAATTTTTGTTCTTTCACAGTCGCTGATGTCCACGGTTTCTTGTATTTTGCACAGGAATAGGAAGAAGCATATCTCCTGATCTTCCTGCACATTTCTAGCAGCCCAGCAGGCTCCCTGGTCCTGGGAAGGACTAAATTTTTATGTCCATTCTTTATATACCCTGGGCTGGCTGGGGTGGAGGGTGGATTGGTGAGAGGCAGGGAGGGAGGGGGCTTCTCAGCCAGTCATCTGTTCCCAGTGGCCACTGTGGGTGGCCTGTGGCCTGGGCTCTGTGGATCACTCCCAGATCTGCTCAGGCCTCTCAGCTGACCGCATCCCTCCTCTCTAGCACGGGGACATCAGTTGGGATGGAGCGGCCTGGGTTGTCTGATCAGGGCGGAGAACTCCTGCCCTTTTGCCCGCAGACTCATTGTCCAAAAGCAGGGGAGGATGGCACCTGGGGAGATGTGGACGCAGCGCGGTGAGCCCCCAGGCTTGCTTCCAAGGCCGATTAACAGCTAGCATTTATTGAGCACCAATAGCATGTTTGGCTCTCTGCAATAACCCTGCACAGGAATGGTTAGTATCTTCAGTTTTACTGCCGGGAAACTGAGCTTGAGTGAGGGGAGTGACTTGGCCTAGGGAGCTGGGTGGAACCCGCATTTGAACTGAGGCCTGTTTGATGCCAAAGCCTGGGTGCTACCCAGCGTCCCCTACAACCTTGCTGGGGTGGTCCAGCTGAAGGAAGGTTTAGGCCACCTGGCCAGGGAGGTCTATACGCAGAGGTCTGGACCGCAGCCAGCCCCTGGGCTCTGCTCGGTCTGGCTGGCTGCCTCCTCCAGCTGCAAGGCCCTGGGGGACGTGGGTCCAGCTGGGCAGAGTCTATGATGGGAAGTTTGCTTCTCAGGGGCCAGCTGGCTACAACTCTCAGCTCCTTGGCTGAGTGCCTGGATGCTCAAGACCTGGGTAGGCGGCATGGGAGTCGGAAAGGGGGTGCTGCAGGGGAGCGGGGCGTGGGGTCTGGAGCCATGTCTAGGATCTGATTTGGGGGGTATGATGATGCATGAGGGTGGGTCTGCTGCCAGAAGCCCAGGACTCCTTGCCCAGCCAGCGTGAACCCCCGGAAAGATGCTTGTGGGGCTCCCAGAAGCCCCAGTGATCACTACTATCACCAGTAAGCCTCCTTCTTCCTCTCCTTCTGCCCCCCCCCCACATCAATCGGAGCTCCCCAGCCCGTACATCCTGCTTGACCCTGCCTTTGCAGCACACCTTCCTATCTCTTAATATTTGAATTTTGGCTTCTCTACTCTTTCATTAACACGCAGGAGATGTCTGTTGGGCCACCCCAGGCCGGACTGTTTCAGCGGCTGAAGCTTCAGTGAAGGAACGGATTTGAAGGCTGAGGAACTCACTTAACCCCTCCAAGCCTCAATTCCCTCATCTATACAACGGGGGAAGGGTTGATTCTCATGTCAGGGCGTTGTGAGAGTTAACAAGTCTCCGGGTGCCTCCTGCCCGTCCTCCTAACCCCCACACACTGGCCCCCAGCTTCTCTCCCCTTCTGATCTTCCATGCCAACTGCCAAATGCTCTACTGAAAACCACTCTCTGGTTGCCAGTTTTATTTTTAGGGGACAGAGTCTAGTTTTCTTAGCCTGATAGCCCGGGACTTTCTAGCTCCTGCCAGCCCGTGCAAGCTACTTTCCTCACCTTCTTCACCTTCACATGCTAGTTATCCATGTGGGGCTTCTTATGAGCTGAATCGTGTTCCCTCAAAATTCATATGTTGAAGTCTTAACCCCCAGGGTCTCAGAATGTGACTCTATTTGGAGATGGAACCTTTTTTATTTTTATGGTTTTTTAAAATAATTTTCAATCTTTTTTTTTTGAACTCTAATAGACCTTTTTACTTTTTTTTTTTTTAAGTTTATTCACTTAAGTAATCTCTACACCCAAGGTGGGGCTCGAACTCACGACCCCAAGACCAAGAGTTGCATGCTCTTCCGACTGAGCCAGCCAGGTGCCCCAGAGACAGAGCCTTTAAATAGGTAATTAAGGTAAAATGGAGTCATTGGGGTGAGCCCTAATCCAATGACTGGTGTCTTTACGGGAAGAGGAGACTGGGACACAGACACTCGTGGGGGCAGCCACGTGAGGACCCGGGGAGAAGGCGGCCATCTACAGGTCAAGGAGAGAGGCCTCAGAAGAAACCAACCCCGCTGATACCTTGATCTTGGACTTCTAGCCGAAGCTCTGACAGCAGAGCTGTCAGAAAATTAAGTTCCGTTGTTTAATCCCCACCCCCTTTCTGTGGTCCTTTGTCATGGCAGCCCCATCCAATTCATACAGGACCTATCACAGGTCCGTTACCGGCGGCCTCCCATTTAGACCGAATGACTTCTTTGTTGTTCAAGGCATCCCTTGTAAATTTTTAAAATATGCCTCAGCTTCCATAACCCTGTATTGGCATGAGGTCATTCATTCATATGCCAGAAACCTCTCCAACCAGAAAGTGGCAGGGGTCTCCCGATCTTTGTGGGTTTCCTCCTTCCGCCTGCGGCGCCCCTGTCCCTTCTCAGCTGGTCTTCTCTTCTCCTGAGGTCCACGAGAAGTGGTGCTCCTTGCAGGTCCTTCCCTGCCCACTGCCCACACAGCAGGGGTATCAGGAGTTGCTCCCAGCTGTGCTGATGGGGGGCCAGGGGGAGGCCCTGGGGCCGGGCTCCGTCTGCTGCAGGCGAGGGCCTGTGGCTGGCCTCTGGCAGGTGCCACATTCCCCTCCTATCTCTCATATGAGAAAATCAGCTTGGATTCTTTTTTTTTTTTAAGATTTTTATTTATTTATTTGAGAGAGAGAGAGAAATCACAAGTCGGGTTGAGGGGCAGAGGGAAAGGGACAAGCAGACTCCTCGCTGAGCAAGGAGCCCGACGTGGGGCTCCATCCCAGGACCCTGAGATCGTGACCTGAGCCAAAGACAGACGCTTAACCAACTGAGCCACCCAGGCGCCCCCGCTTGGATTCTTTTTATTTTTTCTTTTCTTTTCTTTTTTGAGAGAGAAAGAAATTCCAAATGTGGGGTGTGTGTGTGTGTGTGTGTGTGTGTGTGTGTGTGTGTGTGTGTATGAGGGGCTGAGCGGGAGAGAGAGAATCTCAAGCAGGCTCCATGCCCAGTGCAGAGCCGCGATGTGGGGCTCAATCTCACGACCCTGAGATCGTGACCTGAGCCAAAATCAAGAGTCGGATGTTTCACCAACTGAGCCACCCCGGCGCCCCAGTAAGAGCTTGGATCCTAATCAGTAATGGACTCAGTCCAAGGGACAGGCCTCTGGGTGCCCAGCAATCAACAGCAGCTTCGCCTAAGTAACCCTGGGTTATGTTTAGTTATATAATCATCAACTATCTATTTATAACTGGATATTTAGGAGGCTTTAAATCTTCCCCTTTAAAAGGAAAACAAAACAAAACAAAACAAAACAACCCTGTGTGTGTCAACAAGGCAGATGGATAACCTCAAAACCCTGGAGTGAACTCGAAATGCCGTGTAGACCACAAGAAGCGTCTTTCAACATATGTAGCTGCAGCTGGCAAAGATCAAAATGTGTGATGAGCCGCTGTGTTGGTCGGGACATCCTGAGGCCAGATGATCCAGGTGGGAAGTGGTGTCAGAACAGGAACGTTCGGGGCGCCTGGGTGGCTCAGTCATTAAGCATCTGCCTTTGGCTCAGGTCATGATCCCAGGGTCCTGGGATCGAGCCCCGCATCGCATCAGGCTCCCTGCTTGGCGGGAAGCCCGCTTCTCCCTCTCCCACTCCCCCTGCTTGTGTCCCCTCTCTCGCTGTGTCTCTCTCTGTCAAATAAAAAAAAAAAAGATTAAAAAAAAAGAACAGGAACATTCATCACAGCACTGCAGGTGACAGCAAAACGTTTGCGATATGCTCTTGAGCTCTGTCACTAGGGGATGGGGTGGAGGACTAGTTAAATCCCCAAAGGTGCTCAAGAGACGTGGCCATCCAGAACCGTAAGCGGTCTCCTCCAGGAGACAAAGTAGGCCAAGTAACAGTTTGGGGACACAGATCTGATCGCATGCCACCCACTGCAAATCATTTATGGTTCCCATTGTCATGCAGGTAGGGTGTCTCCATGGCCCTCTACAATCTGTGCTCTGTGACCCACAGTTCCCTGGGCTTCTGTCCCAGCCCTGGCCCCACAGAGGGGCGGCTCTCTGTCTCCTGGTTTGAGCTCCTTGGGGGCAGGGACCCCATTTGTTACATGTAGCCCCTGCATCCAACCCCATGCTTGTTTGGTACACAGGAGGCCTTTTCTAACTTTGAGAAGCAAGGGGGAAGACAGGGAAGGATGGGGAAAGCCAACCTGGACCTGGGTGACAATGGCGAGGGTGTCCCAGGTAGGGGAATGGAGAGACCCTCTGGACACCCTAAAGCGCACAGAACCTTGCGGGGGCGGGTTGAAGGGGTGACACAGGGTCCAGTTCCTCCTGCCAGGCCTGGCACTGGAAGGTCCCCTCAGCTTTCTGAACCTCAGTTTCCCCGTTCAGAAAGTGGGGCTGACAATCACTGTGTTGCGCTGTGAATCAACGGAGACAGTTCGCGTGGCAGCGTGCTGTGGATCCTAAACTGCTAAGCCAATGTTGGATCTTTTTTTTAATTATTGTTATTATGAAAAGCATTTCAGGAAGCCTGGGATCAAATTGATGATGGGGGCTTTGCGAAGGAGGCTGGGGAGCTCAGACTTTCCTCTAGCTGCTGACAGAAGGTTCCAGAAGCTGGCAAGCAGAAGAGGGGTGCGGCCAGGACATCTGGACTGTCTCCTGCCCAGCTGTAGAGTTCAGGGACCGGCCTTGGTGTCCTACCTTGCTGACTGTCCCCCCTCCCAGCTCTGAACACAGAGGTCGAAGCTAGATACCACTTGTAACCATAGCCATCTGTAGGAAGGGGGAACTTGTGGCCTCCTGACGGACCTGGCAGCACCCTCCCCCCATGTCCTCAGGGTTTTGGGCATCTGGACTGCGGCCTGGAACGGGCCTTGCAATCCAAGGGGAGGTGTCCGGGCAGGGCTGGGGCCACCTGTGCTGAAAGGGGGCTGAGGGACCCTGGCAGGGACTGTCCATTTCGTGGATACCTTGTTTTCTCTCCACAAAAGCAGGAATCCTGCACTGTGCTTGGCCTTATCTTGATCTTTATTCAAAACGAAAAGATGCCGGCCATGTGCGGGAGCTGCTGGGGGGGCCTGCACCTCCTTCCAGCTCTGCTGTCTCTGGTCTGGCCCTGGTCCCACTGCTGTCCTTCAGCTGAAGGAGGCCCATCCCCTGGGCCCAGCTGCGTGGGATGCAGCTCACACAAGGGGGCCTGGCATGGAGGCAGCCGTGTCGGCTTGGGCGCCAAGGCAGCTGGGCCTTCCGCGGCACCTGCCCTGCCCAGCTCACCCCCCGCAACAGCACCCAGGGGCTGTTGGCTTGACAGGATAGTGGGATCCTGAGCCCCGCAAGAGAGCCATGTGGGGCCAGGCATGAGGGATAATGCCGGAAGCTGGGAGGGCTATGTGTCCCTGGGTGCCTTGGCCCCTGTTCCCCTTGCCTCTCCTTGCTTCCCAAGCTACACAAGCGAGGCTCTTTATCTTGTACCTCAGGGTCTTTGCACCTGCTGGTGTCCCTGCCAGAAATGTTGTCATCCCATGCCCACAACCTTGCTGGCCAGCTTGCGTTCATCCTTCGGGCTTATATTGGGCATTGCCTTGTAGAAGATGCCTTCCCAGATGTCCAGATCTGTGTGAGCTGCCTTTGTGTGGTCCTCCTGCCTCAGCCCTCACTCACACTCATCAGAGAGTTTATCAGCCAGGACTTGTCTAATGGTTTTTCTGCCTCACCCACCAGACTGGAAGCACCATGAAGGTTCATCAGTATACTCCCAGGGCCAGCATGAGGCCTGGCGTATAGTGCTCGATATATTTTTGCAATATGGATGGATAGGTGTAAGAATAGATGATTGAATGGACAGACAAAAGGTTGAGTGATGGCTGAAAGGATGGATGCCTGTGTGGGTGGGTGGATGGGGGCAGGTGGATGGGTGGATGGGTGGGGGCGGGTGGGTGGATGGGTGGGGGCAGGTGGGTGGATGGGTGGATGGATTGGTGGATGGGTGGGTGGATGGATGCATGGGGGTAGTGGGTGGGGGAAAGGATGGAGGAAGGGGCAGGTGGGTGCAGGAGTAGATGGGTGAATGGGAAAGTGGATGGAAGAAGTCATGGATATATGCATGCAGGGGAAGATGTATCAGTGAGTATCTGGGGAATGGATGGATAAAAGAATATAGGAAATGAATTGTGCATACATGGAAGAATTAGTGATGGGTAATGCATGAGTGCGTGGTTGACTGAGTAGGTGGGTAAATAAGTGGATAACAAATGGGTAGATAATGAGTGCACGCATAATGGATGTTTGGAGGAATGGATGGATGGACGGGTGGGTGGGTGGCTGGATGGACGGGTGGGTGAAGGATACATGGATGGGTGGGTGAGTGGACTCCTCACTCACCTGACAGGCCTCGGGGACACATTGGGTGGGGTCCGTACACACAGTCCATTGTGCTCAATGATCAGGGTCTCTGGGCTCTCCCTGCAGTAGAGACCTTCACAGACTTCCTGGTCCAGGAGTGGCACATGAGTCTGCTGGAGAGACTGCAGAGGAGGAAGAAGCTGTGGGAGAAATGGAAGACAAGGAGTGACAGAGTCTTGCCTTGGCCACAACGAGAGAGCTGTTTCCATTCAGGGAGAGGTACCATGGACAGGGATGCAGGGCTGGTGAGGGAAGCTGAGGCTCAGGCTGGGGGGTGGGTGGAGAGGGCAGGGGGCTGGGAAGGGCTTGGGGAGGAGTGGGGAAGACTGTACCTGGGTTCAGGGTGGAGATGGGTGGAGGGATGTCCCCTCAGCCCCAGATGTGGGCTTGTTTCCTTCAATTTCTCCCAGCCAGTCCCCCAGCGGGGGGTGCCGTTGGGCAGCTGGGTGGAGGCCAGGGGATGGAAAGGGCTGGCTCTTCCCAGAGAAGGCACATCCGCGACATCTGCCCCAGTAGCACAGCGACAGTGAGGGAGGGTGTGACGATCCCCCCCAATGGCCTGCACGTGCTGGGGGCATCCAGGTGATTCTTACAAGGGAGAGTTGTCCAGGAGGTAAGGCTGGACAAGGAGGGAGCCAGGCTCGCCAGTGTTTGCTATGCCAGGCTTCCTGGGGAGTGCTGGCCTGCCCCGTGCCCTCGGGAAGCTCCAGGCCAGGGAGGCAGGAGAGGAGCCCTCTGGTCTCATTGAGCCCCCTTCCACTTACACATCAGGAAACTGAGGCCCAGAGAAGATCAGTGACTTGCCCAAGGTCACACAGCAAGCTGGGGTCAGAACGATCCACAACGAAGTTGCCTGATTCCTAATTCCAATCTCCACCTAGACCAGGCCTTGTCCAATTTTTCTTTCCTTCTCGGAAGTGAGTGACTGCATAGGGAGACACAGCAAGACCACAAATTGCTTTACAGGCTGCTGATAGCGGACATAATTTCTGCCACCCAGAAAACCATAGAATGTAGTAGTCAAGAGTTTGGGCGCAGGAGCCTGACTGACTGGGTTTGGATTCCAGCTCTGCCATGAATGGCTGTGTGACCTTGGACAAGTGACTTAACCTCTCTGGTCTGTTTCTTCCTCTGTAAAATGGGAGTAATGTAGTACCTCCCTCATAGGTTGTGTTACGCAGGGTAAGTTCATGCACGTAGGGTGAGGGACAAAGCCTGAGGGTAGGAGTATGTGGCTTGTGTGCGTGCACATGGGAGTGTGAACTCATGTGTGAGTGTGCACAAGTAGGAGGGCCTTGGCATGCATGCGAGTGTGTTTGTGTGTGAGTGTGTCAGGGAGCGAGCGTATGAATGTGTGGATGTGCATGTGCAGTTGTGAGTCTAAGTATACACCCGTGAGTGCTGGGGGATCTATACAGACAAGGGACAGTGTGCACGGTGTGGGTAAGCGGGACTATGTTGACCGTGTATGTGTGTGAATTTGCATGGAAGGGCATGAGAGGGGGTGATTAGGTGAATGAGTGTGTGTGTGTGTGTGTGTGTGTGTGCACGTGTGTGTGTGTGTATCAGCTCCTGCCTGCATCAGGGGACCCAGAAGCCTTCCCAAACAGGGGCCCAGTCTAGGAGACTGTATTTTTGGCTCCTGGTTTTTCTGTAAGCGACTCTCTGCCCTCCCCTCTCCCCAGGCCAGAAGCTGGAGCCAGAAGTCAGGAGGTCGGAGCTGGGCCCACTGGGAGCTGGGCCCAAAGAGAGGGAGGAGCCACCATATTTGCTGGGTGAATGAATGAACAAACTCACTCCCTCTCCACAGCTCAAGCTCCTGAAACCCAGGACCACCCTCTTGCTCCAGCCCCTCGTGGTGGGCTCTGCTCTCTCTGAAGTCACCACTCAGCTCCGAGGAGCACCCTGGAGGCCTGTCTACCTTGTAGGGCCAGGCCTGGCTCGGTGTGACCTTTCCTGAACCTAGGAGTCCCTGGGGTGGGCTGGGGGCACTGTGGGGGGCCCACATGGGATCCTCACCCGCTAGAAACCAAGGGGCGAGGCAGAGCAGAGTTTCTTCCTTTCCTTTTCGGACACTGTGGTCCCTGCACAGGGGCACCGGGCCACCTGCTGGTGTCCCCTCCCCCTCCTGGGCGGCGCTTACCTGCAATGCTCAGGAACTTGGACCTTGGGGAACTCTCCCTCCACATCAGAGCAGACACACCCAAACAAGTGTTGCCCATAGCCCACGTGGAACAGACATTTTTTTTGCCCTGAATTTTTTATTTTATTTTATTTATTTTAAAGATTTTGTTTATTTATTTGAGAGAGAGCGCAGGGGGGAGGGGCAGAGAGAGAGGGCAGACGCTGAACCGACTGAGCCACCCAGGCGCCCCTGCCCTGAATTTTTGAAAGAGGATTTGTATAATCTTTACAGTGTTGAATTTGGTAAGAACAAATTACTTGTTAGTGTGTAGGACCATGTGACGACTATCCCAGAATCCAGCTCGGTGCTCAGCACTTAGCAGGTGCTCAGGAAACATTTCTTGACTCAGTGGCCCTCGTGATTTGATTCTGACTTCACAGAGGAGAAGCCGAGTTGATTTTCCCAGTTGACATCATGTAGAGGGTAGCAGGTGCCAAACTCAGCAGGTATTACGTCTGATTTGACATTTTCTTCTTGTAGTTTGGAGATTCTCATGCTCCCATCAGGTTTCAATCCCTCTCAGAGACGGTAGAAACATGCACAGGCCTCCAGAGCCTCGTGGATAGAATGGGGCCGTCCAAACCTAACCCCCACAGTCAGTCTCCCTGGGCAAGGGGTGCCCCTCAGAGCCCCAGATACCAGCAGGGGCCTCTAAGAGCAAAGGGACAGAGGCCTGGACTTTCTCCAGGAGCAGGAGGTTCTCGGCCCCAGCATGCAGTACGTTTCCCCGGGCCTGTCGCTCTGCGGGGCCGATTCCCACAGTAGTAGCTCACAGCAAGCAGCTGTCTCTCCCTGTCCTTCTGATCTGTCATCCACACAGCAAGCCAGAGTGACCAGGGCCAGTTTCTTGGGTGTGTGATCAGTGCCATCCCATTTCCAAGTGTGAAAGTCCAGAGTGAGGCGTGAGCAATATCCAGCCCCGCCTGCTAGGGAAGGTCTCTCCTGGACTTCTCCGGGTGAATCCATCCCCCTGCCCCTCTGCATCCTAGCACCTAGGGCTTAAGAATAACTTCGCCTGGGCAAGTGGCTTTCTGTACGTACTTGTGACCCCCTCAGAGCTCAGAGGAGTGAAAGCAAACACCCAGGGCCCCTGGCTCATATGGGTCAGCTGGGAAGCAAGCCCGGAGCAGTCTGGCTCCAGAGCCTTGGCCGCTTGTAACCTCTCACAACCAGGTACCTGATCACGAGCCACCTGATGGCCAGATCACGTCCAGTCAGGAAAGGGGAGGCAGGCAGGCCCCCGGGGAGGGGGAATGGCATCTGAGCTGGGCCTGCGAGGGTCTCTCCGGAGGGAGGAGGGGGAGCAACCTCCTGCAGGCAGGGGGAACACGGAGCCAAGGTGCAGAAGCAGGGAAGGGGGAGAGAGGGCAAAGCCCGGAGAGGAAGTTTCAGGCCCGCAGGTACAGGCCAGGTGGTTTGGATTTTGATCTGATGGTTGTAGGGAGCTATGGCCAGTGTTGGAGCAGCATGGAGCCGCATGGAGCAGCTGTGCTGGGCGGGGAGCTCTGGCTGTGCGCTGCGCAGCAGATGGGAGGAGCCCAGTCTAGAGGCAGTTAGAAGGTCCAGAGGGGATGGTCACAAGCTTGGAGCTGCGTGAAAACCATGGGAAGGGGAAGACACCAGGAGTCACACAGTCAATGTCAGAGACGCCAGGGGGGCTGGGGACTCGGCTCCAGGAGGGAAGGCGCAGGGCCACATGCAATAGGCCAGCATCCTGGGGCCCCGCATAGAGCGGGTGCTCAGTAAAATGTTCCTCCGGTGACGGAAGGGAGGCTCCCTGTCCCTCTCCAGGTCAGCTGGGGCGGTGCTGTCCCCGTTTCCCACACCCCTCCTTTTGCACACCGTGCTCGCTGGCCCCGGAAGGACCCTGGCTGGACCAGTAGGGGCAGTGCCTGCCCACAGCTCCATCTCTGCCACGCACCCATATGGCTTCTCTCTCTCCATCCCTCCTCCCCCCTCCCTGTCCTTATCTCTCCCTTCCGTCTCCATGGCGACTCACCACCTCAGCTCTCGCCTGCATCCCAGCCTCAGCCAGGGATTCTGGGCCCGGCTCCGTCCCTCCCTCCTCCGGAGCCCTGGTTCCCGCAGTCCTGTCTCCTCCCCCTGGGGTGAGTCCAGAGGCAGCCTCCTCTTTCCCGACTGTCACATCTATTTTCCAGCTCTGACGAGTCCGGGTCGGCTCCTCTGGGGAGACCATCCCCCACCCACCCACCCTCCACCCGCCACAGCTCGGCCCTTCCAGGAGGAAAGCCATCCTTTGCGGCGGCCGATCTCGGGTCTCTGTCTTGGGCCTCCGCTCTCTGCGTGCAGACCTCTCCCCACTCCCAGCGCCCCCCATGCCGAGGTCCGCCTTGTCAATCATCTCCTTTTGTCACTGGCTGGGCAAACAGGCAAGTCCTGGGTCCTGACATCTGGGGGAGGGGCGGGGGGGCAGAATGGGTGGGGGTGGGAAAGGGCCACCTGGGGACAAGGGATGGGTCTGCAGAAGGGGGATGGAGGCCACTGAGACCCAGGAGGAAGACAGAAACCCGGATTCTTTTCTAGATAGCGTTTTATTCCCACCCCCCGCCCCCCATTTTTGTCTCCAAGGAGAGAAAACGGAGCTTTGTGGGAAGCAGTCGCAACAGTTGGTAAGTGGTAGGGCCTGCCGGCAGGACTGCTTCAAAGCCTGCTCGCTCCCCGTGGGTCCAGGAACCCGGGCCCTGTGGCCCCCGGCGTCCCGCGGGCTCTCCCAGGGGAGGGCCCGAAACTGGATCTGCTGTGGAGGGAGGGACAGGGACAATCTGGTGGGTACTGCTTGGAGACCAAATCCAGCTCCAAGAGGGAGGGCCGAAGGCATCATCTAAGAACCAGAGCCATCTGCCCCACCACCGGGGGCTCCCACCCTCTCCTTGTGGCCCCACGGTGTATGCAGGTGTCACTCCTGGGGAGGGGGAGGGTCCGGCTGAAGCCAGTAACTCCCGGTAGGAGCCCTTGCAGTGGAAGGCTGTGGGAGAGGGGTTTCGGGAAGGTTTGTGCCAGGCACCGGGCAGGATGCCCTAATGGCCCCATGAGCCCAGGGCTGCTAACCTCTCCTCTTGGCCAGTTAGGAAACGGGGGGCCCAGATCAGTCCGTGCAGGAGCCTGCCCGTGGCCGCCCGGGGTAGCGGTGGCGGCTGCAATGGGGCAGGGTTAGGACCCCATGCGGGTGCCTCCCTGCCAGGAGCACTGTCCCCACGGCTCTGCCGTCCCCGGCACTGGGGTGCAAGTCAGTGAGCTGGCCTTTCTGGGAGCACCCTGCCCCCAAACTCGCAGCCCGACGTACTCCCTGCATGCCCCCCCTAAGCTGCTCCCAACACCCTGCTCTGCCGCCCCCCACCCCCTCCACCCCAGGTCCCACACGCCATTCCCCAAGTTAGAGCTGGGCCTGGGGTCCCGGCCTGCGGTGCCCCGGGAGCTTCCTGCCTGCTCCATCTGCCTGGAGAGGCTGCGGGAACCCATCTCGCTGGACTGCGGCCATGACTTCTGCACGCGGTGCTTCAGCACACACCGTGTCCCCGGCTGCCAGCCAGCCTGCTGCCCCGAGTGCCGGAAGATCTGCAAGCAGAAGAAGGGCCTCCGGAGTCTGGGGGAGAAGATGAAGCTCCTGCCACAGAGGCCTCTGCCCTCCGTGCTGCAGGTCCGGGGCCCAGGCCTCGGTGCTGGGGCTGGTGGGGTGGTGGGGGGAGCTGGAGGGACCGGGGTCCGATCCCCGAGGAGCCCAGCGGCTCTGGCTCTATTCTGGGATGTCAGGGTGGGGAACAGAGTCTGGGGTCGGATGCACGCCGCACTTGGGGTCCCACTGGCAGCGCCTGGTGGCGCCGGGAACCCTCCTTCTCCTGACGCAGGAGACCTGTGCTGTGAGGGCAGAGCCGTTGCTGCTCGTGCGAATCAATACCTCTGGAGGCCTCATCCTGAGGATGGGGGCCATCAACCGCTGTCTGAAGCACCCCTTGGCCCGGGACACCCCTGTCTGCCTCCTGGCTGTCCTGGGGGAGCAGCACTCAGGGAAGACCTTCCTCCTCAACCACCTGCTCCGGAGCCTGCCACGCCTGGTGAGGGCAGGGCTGGGGCAGGGGGGCCGTTTAGGGGGTCCCAGCCTGGCATTGGGAGGGGAATGGGGGCTGGATGGACCAACGGATGCTCTCTTTTCTGCCTTGCAGGAGTCAGGGGAGGGCGGCTGGCCGAGAGGAGGAGGGTCCCTGCAGGGGTTCAGGTGGGGTGCCAACAGCCTTACCAGGGGCATATGGATGTGGAGCCACCCTTTCCTGCTGGGGAAGGAGGGGAGGAAGGTGAGGGGCATGAAGGGCACAGGAGGTGAAGATCGCGGGGCGGGGGAGGAGCGGGTGAAGAGGTTTGGGGGGATGGGGAAATCACAGACAAAGGGGAGGGGAATGGAGAAAGCAAGCTTTGGGGGCAGGTACAGGAAGATGCGGTGGACAGAGGGAGGGTTGGAGGGGAGCACATGGAGGAGTGAGGCAGGCCTGACCCCTCGGTTCATCTCCCCGCCTCCCCCACCCCCTGTACAGGTGGCCGTGTTCCTGGTGGACACAGGGGACGCCATGAGCCCCGAGCTGAGCAGAGAAACCAGGACCAAGCTCTGCGCCCTCACCACGATGCTGAGCTCCTACCAGGTGAGGGCGCTGTGATCAGGTGCCCCGCCCCATCGGCCCAGCTCCCGCTCAGCTTTCTCCAGGACAGGGACATCTCAGCCGGGGAGGGGCGGGGGGGCTGGCCCTGGGAGTGCCCGGGATGCTTACCCTGATCTCACAGATGCCTGTGTCTGGGGTCCCCCCACAGGTTCTGGGGATGCCCCTGCAAGGGAGGGATGTCCGCAGTCGGTGAAGGTGGGAACATGGTTTGTTCAAAAGGGAAGTCAAAGGTCCCCGGGAGCCGCTGAAGGTCCGCAGGACCATTCCCGGGCCTGCCTTCGGTCCCTCATGGCCAGCCCCGGACCTGCAGGCTGCGGAGGCCCCCAGGCAGGTGTTTCCCGGGTCCCGGCCCCACTGTCGGCCTGCGAGCTCCTTCCTCACCGGGGTCTTCCCAGTATCTCTTTGCCTTTGCAGACCCTCTTCCATCTTGTTCTCCTTGGTTCCAGATCCTCAACACCTCCCCGGAGCTGAAGGATACAGACCTGGAATATCTGGAGGTGAGGAGAAAATTTGGTCCTGGGGTGCCACCCTATCCCTGCCCTGGCCATAAGGCTAGGGGACTGGACCAGCCGTAATGGGGTGCCTTCCAGTTCTGGCCTAGCAGTTCGTGACCTGGAGCTGGGCTGGTGGGTTTGAGGGCAGAGGGTGGAGCACAAGATGCCTGGAGAGGCAGGAGAGTCCCAGAGCTGGGAGTATGGGGGATGGGGAGGGTGTGGGGGTGAGGGTGGGGGGTGGGGAGGGTGTGGGGGTGAGGGTGGGGGATCCCCCAGTGGGCCCAGAGGGGAGGAAGCCACAGTCCTTGGGGTGACCCAGCCATGACCCCTGGTGCCTCACCCCCAGATGTTTGTCCACGTGGCCGAGGTGATGGGCAGGCATTATGGGATGGTGCCAATCCAGGTGAGACATCCATTTCTGGACCCGTCACCCGAGACCCTAACACCCCCAGGCTGCTGGTGTCAGGACGCCTTCTCTTCCAGCACCTAGATCTCTTAGTTCGTGACTCATCCCACTCCAACAAGGCGGGGCTGGGCCGCGTGGGTGACATCATTCAGGTGAGGGGTGCGAAGGAGGGGAAGCAAGGGGGTTGGGGGGAGCTGGGCAGAAGGGGAGGGGAGGCCTGAGGGGGCCTGCGCTGGAGCCAAGAACAAGGAGCCTGGTCCCTGGCTCAGAGGTCTCCCCATCCGTCTCTCAGAAATCCTCCGGCAAATACCCCAAGGTTCAGGAGCTGCTCCAAGGGAGGCGAGCCCGCTGTTACCTCCTGCCTGCCCCGGGGCGTCGGTGGGCAAGCAAAGGCCACGGAAGCCCCTGCGGTGAGTGTCCCCGGGGACAAGGCCTCCCCAGCTTGCCCGCCTCCGGGCGACCCCCTGGCCCCAGCGAGCTTCTCGCTGCCTCTGACACCCTTTCTCCTCCCAAAGCCCAGCCCTGCTCAGCCCCCGGTCTCCTCAGCATGAGGAATCTCTTCCTCAGACACAGATGACGATTTCGGCCACCTCTGTGCCTACGTGGCGGACGTGCTGAGCGCAGCCCCCCAGCACGCCAAGAGCCGCTGCCCGGGGTACTGGAGCGAGGGCCGCCCCGTGGCCAGGGGGGACAGACGCCTGCTCACGGGGCAGCAGTTAGCTCAGGAAATCAAGGTGCGCGCACCCCCACGCCCGCCCGCCCCCAGGCCCCGGAGAGCCCGCCGCCCCCCTGCCCGCCCTCACCCCTCCCCTGATGTCCCCGCAGAACCTCTCCGGCTGGATGGGGAGGACCGGGCCCGGGTTCGCCTCCGCGGACGAGGTACGTCCCCCCTCCAACCCTCCGGAGGGTCTGGGGGGGCCGGGTGCGTGGGCCCTGGGATGCAGCCGAGGGCGGGAGCGGGAGGAGGGAGGCAGCCTGGCTTTGCCGTGGACAGATGGCCGCCCAGCTGCACGACCTGAGGACGGTGGAAGCTGCCAAGAAGGAGTTCGAGGAGTACGTGCGGCAGCAGGTGAGCCGCGCGGCCCCGCGCGGGAGCCCCAGGCCTCGGGCTCCCGGGCGGGCGGTCAGCGCGCCTCCCTTTCTCTCCGCCGCAGGACGCGGCCACCAAGCGCATATTCTCCGCGCTGCGGGTGCTGCCCGACACCATGCGCAACCTCCTGTGCACCCAGAAGGACGCCGTCCTGGCCCGCCACGGGGCGGCCCTGCTGTGCAAGGGCAGAGAGCAGACCCTGGAGGCTTTGGAGGCCGAGCTGCAGGCCGAGGCCAAGGTCTTCATGGACTCGTACACCATGCGCTTCTGTGGCCACCTGGCGGCCGTGGGGGGCGCCGTCGGGGCCGGGCTCATGGGCCTGGCCGGCGGCGTGGTGGGCGCGGGCATGGCGGCGGCCGCGCTGGCTGCAGAGGCTGGGATGGTGGCGGCTGGCGCCGCGGTGGGGGCCACGGGGGCTGCGGTGGTCGGCGGCGGCGTGGGCGCTGGCCTGGCCGCCACCGTGGGCTGCATGGAGAAGGAGGAGGACGACAGGGTGCAGGAAGGGGACCGAGAGCCCCTGCTGCAGGAAGAGTGACCAAAGGGGGCAAGGGATGCCAGGTGGGAGGGAAGGAGGCGCGGGAGGGGAGGGGTTGGGGGTGGTGCCGAGGGCCCCCTTACCCCCCCACCCCCACCCCCTTGGGCCGCGCTGCCGCGGTGGAAGTGCCCAGTGTCTGGGTGGCTGACTGAGCTGGACAATCGAGGTGGCCCCAGGATCCTAGAGAGAGGCCGTCGGGGGCCAGGAGGCTGTGTCCGGGGACAGCGAATAGAGTATAGGGCCTGTTTCTGGTGGCTGACCTGCCATGGTTCCCAGGTCCACTTGGCCCCAGTGTCTCCCACCAAGAGTGAGGCTCCACCCTCCCCACCCTGGCTTCTTTCCCCTGATGATCCGGGATTGTAGGAAGGCTGAGCAGGCACCATTCTGGAAGCGTCCCTTGGGGTAGAGAGGATCCGTCCCTTCACAGATGGGAGGAGAAGTCCCAGGTTGAGTGACCTTGGTGCTCAGGGGCAGGGAGCACAAAGGAGGGGCTGGGGTGGGGGGAGAGAAGGAGGGGCCACCCGGCAAAACCAAAGAGTCCAGATACGGTGGACAGTGGCCTGAACCCCGGAGTGGAGCCATTTGCTCTGACCACTCTTCCCCAAGCTGCCCCAGGAGGATAATGGTGGCCTCCCCGACCCTCTGCAACCCCAGGGAGGCCGCATGGGCACTTTGAATGGGGGTCCCTGCAGCTGTTCCCTCATGGTGGTGCCCTTTGTCGAGCCTGCTCAGACAGCAGAGGGCCCAAGTTCTTTCTGGAATGCTGTCCCCGCGATGGGTTAGATGCCAAAGAAAAACACCAGTAATTGCATTCGGCGCTAAACCAGGCAGCGCTCCTAAGTCTATGGAAGCCCTGCAAGGGACAGCAAAGGGAACACTTTCCACACCGGACACGAGCACGCCCTCTTTCCCGAACCCGTGTCTGCAGGAGACCTGGGTGCAGCCCTCCACGGGAACCCAGAGGGCCCAGCGCCCTGCCACAGGACAAGGAAGTCCTGCTGGAAGACTTCTAGGCTATTTACCCTGTAAAGTACTCATGGGCTCATTATATTAAAAAAATAAAATACGTGTGCTTGAGCCTCAGCTTCCCAGTAAATTATTGAAACAGGACTTGAATTCAGCCCCCAGAGGGCTTTGGGGCAGAGGGGTGGGGGGGGGAGGTGAAGGAAGGCACTCCATTGTCGGGACCTGTGGACAGGGAGAGGGAGGCTGAAATTCAAGAGATCTGGGAGCTGAGTGTCCGAGGCCCCACACGGGGGTTGCAGGAGGGCTCAGGCCAAAGGCCAAGGGCACAGCCACCTTCCACTAGGACTTGGGGTCCTGCTCCCCTAGTCTCTCCTGCCTCAGATGACCCTGCGAGCAGACTGTCATCTGGCATCTGTCCTGGCAGAAGGAGAGAGTGGAGGCGGAGCTGGGGAGTCCTTGCGAAAGCGTCGGAGGAAGGAGGACCCAGGCCCACCTCCGTGGGGGTCAGCCAGCCGCCGTTCACCTGCTGCTTCTCCTCTCCTCCTCAGCTCCCCATTGCAGAGTTAGAGCAGGGGCCACTGTGTCCCAAAGTCTGCCTTTTACGGAGAGGGGAAGTCTCAGCTAACGCTCCCCAGCTGGGGCTCCCCCGCAGATGTCAGCAGAGAGATTTTTTAAGGGCAGATGTGCTGAAGTCAAGATGCTCCTCTTTGGTGATTTCTTCCCTCTTCCCATTCAGCTCTAGGAAACAGTGCTGGGGGGACTGAGGCAGAAGGACGTGGTCTGGGACACATGGCCCAACAGTAGAAGCTTCAGTTAGCAAGCCGGGGACAAAATAATGACCCCAAAATAATCCCAAAGCCCGGGTTGGGGACAGGTGGGGTGAAGACAGAGGGCTGAGGGTCACTAATGTTTGGAGACTGGGCCAGAGGTGGGGGTAGAGTCCAGACTTTGTCCGGTGTTTGCCGAGAATGGCTTCCTGGAAGCATCTTTTGGGCCCTTCCATCATCATGTGGTGGGCCCATGAGCTACAAAACCTCCCAGACTTTGGGGCTGTTAGCCTTAGAACTTTGGGAGGGAGCTCCACAGAGTCCCCGAAGGAGGGTTTTGTCTAGCTAGAATCCCATCTAACAGGTCTGGAAGGAGCTGCCGTGGGCTACTTCACCCCAATCTTTGAATGGAAGTGAGCTGTCGGCCACGCGGGCGAAGGGCTCCACGAAAGCCAGATGAGTCATATTAAGTAGTTATTTGTCTTGTGCCTTTTAGTTTCAAAGCATCTTCCCAAACATCACCTTCCTTAAGTCTTGAAACCATCTCATGCAGCCTGTAGGGTACCCATTTCTACGGAAGCTCAGAGACATGGCTAGTCAGACATAAGCCAAGACTTGAACCCAAGGTTTCTGATGTCAGGTTCCTGGCTTAGGTGAGCCCTCACCCCACAAGTCTCTCCAGACTCCATGACCAGGCTGCTGGGTCCCAAACCCAATTAGGGGGCTTCCTGGGTTTCCAGCGTCAGTTCTGGAATTCACAAGAGCCCACATGACTCTGTGCTCAAGGTCCCAGCGGGGTGCTGAAGCCTGACTGATTTCTATGACCTGTTGAAGGTCACGGACTGCAAGATTCTCAGGTGACAAGTTTCTGGGCTAGAGATCTGGGGATTTGGCTTGCGGTTCCTGCTTCTGAGGCCAGTCCTCATGTTGGAGATGGCAGAACCACCACACAAAAGAACCTGCCTCCTTAAGTCCTGCTGTGGACTGAACCCCACCCCCAACCCTATTCATATGTTGAAATCTGAATCCACCAAGTGATGGTGTCAGGAGGAGGGACATTTGGGAGGTGATCGGGTCATGAGGGTGGCGCCCTCATAAATGGGATTAGTGCCCTTAGAGAAGAATCCCAGAGAGATCTCTAGTCCCTTGGCACCAAGTGAGTGCACAGCCATCTATGAACCAGGAAGTAGGCTCTCACCAGCTGCCACACCAAATCTGCTGGCATCATGATGTTGAACTTCTGAACCTTCAGAACTGTGAGAAATAAGTATTTGTTGTTTGCAAGCTACCCAGTCTGCGGTATTTTGTTGTAGCAGCCTCTTGACTGCAATGGAACAGGAGCCCCCTAGCTCCCCTTAAACCATTCATGCACTAAACCATGCCCTGAGCAAGGAGGAAGCTTCTGCTTGCATTAAGTGGATGAGATATATAGGTTTATTTATTACTGCATCATAGCTTATCCTAACCCTAACTAACGTGAAAATGTGCCCCTTGAAATGGGGCGAAAACCTGGCTGGGTGGTGGGCAGTGAGGAAACACAGTGCTGGATCCATTTTAGGTCATGATAAAACATTTGGTAAAACTGTCCCCTACAGTAACATGGAAGGCAGATTCTTGCCCTGTTGAGGAAAACATTTTTTTTAAGATTTTATTTATTTATTTGATTATTTTTTTAAGATTTTATTTATTTATTTATTTACTTATTTATTTATTTGAGAGCACAGAGGGAGAGTGAGAGGGAGAAGCCGACCCCCCCCCGCCCCGTGCCCCGCCGAGCAGACTCGTTGCAGGACTCAATCCCAGGACTTCTGGGATCATGACCTGAGCCGAAGGCAGCTGCCTAACCGACTGAGCCACCCAGGTGTCCCAAGGAAAACATCTTGAAAAATAAAATCTGCCCACCCAGAAAACCCTCCTTACTAATAATGTCAAAAAGGAATAGTTCTATTACTGAGTAAGCATTAACTCAGACCAGGCTGTGTCACAGGTCATCTGCTAGTTAAGACATAAAATGTTTTTTAAATTTTTTTTAATGTTTTATTTATTTATTCATGAGAGTCAGAAAGAGAGAGAGAGAGAGGCAGGGGCAGAGGCAGAGGGAGAAGCAGGCTTCCCGTCTAGCAGGGAGCCCGATGCGGGACTCGATCCCAGGACCCTGGGATCATGACCTGAGCCGAAGGCAGACGCTTAACCATCTGAGCCACCCAGGCGCCCCTAAGGCATAAAATTATTAAGACAGAAGAGAAATCCCACCACTTCCATGTAGACAAGCAAATACGACCCTATGTGCATGTTCTCGGGTATGAGCACTTGTCGGGCAAGAGGACTCAACAGTCCCACTTGCTATACGTGCTTTCAAATTCACTCTGCATTCATTGGGTTGAATGATCACTCTGTGGTCATTGGGGTGGCCGTCTGTGCTAGTTAATGACCTCTTTCTGAAGGAAAAATGAAAATTCTTGTACCTCTATGATGAGCAGGTAGTTGAGATGCCTCAGCTGGATTCCCACGATGACAGGGAGATGGGGCGCTGTCTTCCTTGATGCTGACATTGAAAAGATATGGGCTCCCAGGCCCTGCTGAAAAATCTTCCTGGGTTTTAATTCTGGTAAGAGGCTTATTTAACCTTTAATAAGATTTGCATGCATACCAAAGGGACAGAGGAATTCTTTACAGATACAAGTTTTCTCATGGAAAAGTTCTAAGAAAAGGTGGGGGAGAAAAGATCTCTTTCCTTTTGGAAAGGAAATTCAATCTTATTTTAATTTACCCTTGCAATTTTCCCCTTTTGTCACTATTTTAATGTAACACTATAACTTCTAATGATCTCCATTGCTGTTTCTACCTTTCTCTTGGCATTTTGCAGTCATTGAAATATTCAGCGATCCTGTGGTAAAATGCAAAGCCAAGTAATTATCAGAATCACACTGGGATGAATTAGAAAATTTAGTATGATATGGACTTGTGGAAAAGTCTTCAGATGTGTATACCAACAATAGACATATTTATTATTTAAAGCAAATTCTTGATTATGTAAGGGAGGAAACAATATCTTTTCCTTTTTACTCGTTAAAAACAAGACAACAGGGCGCCTGGGTGGCTCAGTTGGTTAAGCGACTGCCTTCGGCTAGGGTCATGATCCTGGAGTCCCGGGATCGAGTCCCACATCGGGCTCCTTGCTCGGCACAGAGTCTGCTTCTCCCTCTGACCCTCTTCCCTCTCATGCTCTCTATCTCTCATTCTCTCTCTCTCGAATAAATAAATAAAATCTTTAAAAAAAAAACCAACCAAAAAAAAACCAAGACAACAGGGGCACCTGGGTGGCTCAGTTGGTTAAGCGTCTGACTCTTGATTTTGGCCTAGGTCATGATCTCAGGGTCGTGAGATCGAGCCCCACATTGGGCTCCACTATAAGCGTGGAGTCTGCTTAAGATTCTCTCTCTCTCCCTCTGCCTGCCCTTCCCCCCACCCCGCTCGCACATGCTCCCTCTCCCTCTCTCTAAAAACAAAAACAGTAACAACAACAACAACAACAACAACAAAACATTAAAAACAAGACAACGGGTGCAAAATGGAGTTGCTTATGCTAAGCCCATGTTACCAAACTGAGACTTAATTAGAATTTCAGCTCTTCTAGAAATTGAACCTTAAACCATTCAGGAATTACTTGATCAGTAACTAGTTAGTTACTGATCAAGTAATTGATCAGTATCTATCAGGTGTATCTGCCTGAAAGACCCTTAGCAATCCCCTAAAGGAAAATGACCTTGCAATAAGCAACCTGCTTTTCTGCCTAGTATAACTTCCTCATTCTTCTTCCCGTCTGCCTATAAAAGTCTTGCGTCTCATATGGCTCCTTGGAGCTCCTTTCTGTCTGCTAGATTGGATGCTGCTCAATTTATGAGTCATTGAATGAAGCCAATAAGATCTGAAACATTTACTCAGTTGACTTTTTTTTTTTTTAAATACTCTTCTAAATTCTTACCTAGGGCCCCTATAGCGAAAGACAGATTAATAAGAGAAAAGCATACAAATTTATTTAATGTAAGTTTCATGCTGCATGAGAGTCTTCACAAGAAAATGAAGACCGGAGGAAGTGGTTATGCCTGAGTGCTTTTATGCTAGGTTTGATGAAGAGTGGAAAGTTGTGGAGAAGTATGATGGAAGGAGAAACTAAGCAAGGCCTGTTCATTCCAATTCCTCTTCCCCTCCCTTCATCTTCAGAGATAAGGGTGCTCCTTTCCTCTGGGTACAAGGAGGGTGCCTCTCACATGAGAGTTTCATGACCTGTTTTAGGGGAAGGTCAGAAAGCCTTTCCTGAGCCTGCCATTTCTCAAATTCCTTGAGCTTCAAATCCTCTATATGCCAAGCTGCCATTTTGCAGGGTATGGGGTGGGGTGGGGGAGAAGTGTGTCTCAAGTCCCGTTGATAAGCAATGTGCAAAAATTCTCCTTCAGCATACATTAATTTTACAAACTGTGTGTTGATTTTATTTTTTGCCCTCTCATGGGATTAACTATTTGAGTATTATTTTGTAGTTGCTCATAAAGTCTTACCCCATCTTAGTGGAAGGAATAGCGTAACTCCAGAGCCTAACAATCTAGCACTTTAAGAGTTTTTCTCGTAAGGCCAATACCTTTGTCCCGAGTTCCCATCAATTGCATGAGTAAACTCACACTTACATGATAATTTAGGTCCTTCAGTAATTTTTCTATCATCCTAAAGAATATTTCTTGATGCAAGACATCAAGATGCCCATGGCCATGATCTAGTAGCAAAGGCTTCTTGGGTTTTTTTTTAAGATTTTATTTATTTATTCGAGAGAGAGAGAATGAGAGATAGAGAGCACGAGAGGGAAGAGGGTCAGAGGGAGAAGCAGACTCCCTGCCGAGCAGGGAGCCCGATGTGGGACTCGATCCCGGGACTCCAGGATCATGACCCGAGCCGAAGGCAGTCGCTTAACCAACTGAGCCACCCAGGCGCCCAGCAAAGGCTTCTTGGGAGGGACCCTTGGAATAGTACAGACTCAGTTTGCAGGGTGTACTGTCTATGGCTCTAGGTGTTCTAAGTCTCGAGGACAAATACCAGTAGGCTATTGTTCACATCAGTCCAAGTCCATAATATATTATGATAGCAGGTCTGTCATGCTGAGCTAGCGGTGATGTCTCAGAGCTGGTTGGTAGCTACCATTAAGCTGCTTTGTCACTGAGCACCTCTGAGAACTTTGTGGTGAGTTTTTCTTCCAGCATTAAATTAGTCCCAACAGTCCAATTCCAAGTGTCCTCCATTTTGCACTGCAACCATACTACATGTTTTCATAATTGTCCTGAAGCACTGAGTTTATTGGTCAAAGTATTAATATCAAAAAGCATTAGCTAGACCTTGCCTGTTTTATTCCTCCAAGGATTGTATCTAATAGGTCTCTTTTTGTCCTTGGATGGCCGCCTTAATAAGCAAATTCCATAAAGAGGGGGCCCCAGGGAGTACAATTCTAGTTGTAAAGACAGCCTCAGACACTTGGTGTCAAATTTGGGGTCTGAGTATTGACAAAAATTCTCTCCTTGACCAAACTCTATGCCAGATCTTCTGGACTTGCTTCTTACCTAGGCCCTGACTTTTGGGCTTCCATGTTTATCCCTGTGTTCGCTTTTAGCAAGCATCCTGCTAAGTCAGTTTAGCCAGAATTACCCACCCTTGATATCTGGTCAGCTTGGATATCTGATGGGATTCCTCACACCAGGTGATGTCTGATCACCTTGGCTTGCCTTCAGCAAGATTCTTATTAGGTCAGTTTAGTCAGAATCCCCCCTGAACCCTGATGTTTCCTCTTGGTGATTTTCCATCCACCGACCTCCCCGCCCCCACCCTACTCCTTGGCTATAAATTTCCACTGTTCCTTGTTGTGTTTGGAGTTGAGCCCAATCTCTTTCCCCACTACAAGACCCCCTTTGCAGAGGCCCCTACGCCTATCCCGTGGTCCTGAATAAAGTCTGCTTTATGGTTCTCTGAGTGTCATGAACAATTTTTTCTTGAGTGGTATCAAGATGCATGTTAGTTCCTTTTACTTTAGCATTATCAAGAATTACTCATGAGGATGGTCCCAACCTCACCTTGCCAATAATAGGTAGTTGGACTTGTATGTCCAGACCGTGTCTCTCCTGGGAGTACAATATGGTGCTGATCAGAAACATATAATTGTGGAGGCGCTTGGTTGGCTTAGTCAGTCATGACCCCAGAGTCCCAGGATTGAGCCCCGCATCGGGCTCCCTGCTCAGCGGGGAGTCTGCTTCTCCCTCTGCCCCTCTTCCCTCTCGTGCTCTCTCTCTCTCATGCGCTCTCTATCTCTCAAATAAATAAATAAAATCTTTTTAAAAAACCCAGAAAAATTTAATTGTGGGAACCATTTCAAAGGAAATAGCAAAGGTCCAAATAACATGTTTGTTTCTAATAAATTGTGAGTCTTAAAGTAATTGAGATAATCACTACTGTGAATAAGCCAGCAGGGCTGTTTATGATAATAATAATTTCACTAGAAAAGCTCTTTCCTAAAAAAAAGAAAGAAAGAAAGAGCTCCTTTTTATCGAGCTCAGTACCAATATCAGTGATTCTAGGAAACTTGTTTCAAGTCCTTGTGGGAACCTCAGTCCCTTCCTTCTGAGATGCTGACCTCACATTAGAAGCATGAATCCAACCGGATTTTTCTTTCACTTTGATAGCTGTATCAGAACACTTGGAAGTGTCCCTCCCAGTGTGGTGACAGGCATCTGTCCACTGGAACACCTTTATGTACATGAAATCCCCCAGCAGAGAGGGGTGGTAGCCCTCTTCCAATCGGTCCTTCCAGCTCCTTATGATGTTACGTCTCACAATTTCTAGGGAGAGAAGCCCTTTTAAGTATTGAACATGTTTATGAGAGGATTCAGCTAACCTGGGCACAGAATATGGTCTCAGACCAAATTCATAGGCCTGTCAAACATAAGTTCTTAAGTTCAAAGCGAGAGACACGGGTCACTCTCATTTTTAACAAGGCTGGTAGTAAAGCCCTAGGCCATTTTCACTTGGTAGACTCCTAATTGAAGCTTTCAGAGTTGGATTCATCCATTCTACTTGTCCAAAGGGCCGAGAGGACAGGAAGCATCCCAGCATGATTTGCATGACTACTGAGTGGCAGTGGATGTCAGGTCACCTACACATCCCGCAAACCATAACGACGCAAAAATCTCTTACCTTCCACAGATGTCGATTCTATGGAATTGAGCTGCCCCCAGGTGTCTCCTATGCCTGCCTTGGCAGTGGCCCAGAAGGAATTCTACTGACAGATAGCACAGTGCATCTCGGATACATTTTGGATAATATCAGCTGTTTGGTAGTCATGGTAAGAGTCTAGTGCCTTTAAAATCCCTCTCAGATGATTGACTCGGATGATTTTGTTGATGGCACGTTACTAACCAAGCAGATGGGAAGTATGGTACAGGGATGATTTTGTTAGCGGATTCCCAGAGTCCAATCGAATTACTTTTGGCCCCTTTCTCAACACATTTGTCCATTTCCTTTTGCGAAGCATGTTTTTGAAAACGAGCAGAAATTACTTGCATTAAAAATGGAACATCTAAGGTTGGGGTCCATGTTTTAACAAGGGCCCCAGCAGCTCTGGAGCAAGATCATCTCCTTTAGAAGCCAACATTTTGCCCGAAGTGAGTCTATAACTGACTGCTGATACATGAGCTGCAAAGCCTCTAACAACTCATCTCTTAATTTTCCATGAGATATTTTAGTTCCCATCTTAGTCAAGAATCTCCTATTTTTCCAAGTTTGCCCTGTTGCTTGACAGACCCTGAACAGATATTTACTATCAGTATGTAGATTTGCTCTAAGTCCTCTACTGAGAATCGTGGTCCTAGTAACGGCTAGCAGTTAACTCCACTCGTGCTGATTTAATTGCAGGCAAAACCTAAGCTCCCGAGGTTTGATGAGCAGCCACCATAGTGCAGGAAGTCTTGTCTTGGCCATTTTTGTCCCTGAGCATGACCCAGCAGGAAACATGATCAAATCTGAATTTTGAAATGGAATGACAGATAAATCCAATCAGGGCCTAGTGTCTAACTCTGTTGCCATCATACAGTCCCGGCTGTCTGTTTGATCAGGTAACAGAGTTGCATGGTTTAGGAGGTCGTGTGTCCCAAGCACAGCATGGGGGTTGGGTTATACCACTTGGTCGGAACTGGTCTGATGGCGCACCTGCAATGCTGGGTCTTCCGCACTTGAAAGATGGCCCATGACCATGGGCCAACAAGTCAAATGACCCCAAGAAAGGCTTGGCCCTTTCAATAAGGGTGACTGCTGCCACCACAGCTTGGAGGCATCCAGAAGAGCTAAGAAATAATGCTATTGGTCTAGAGTCAGATGCCACCTCTTGAGTTAAATTCTTCTAGCAGTCAGTGCCTGTGTTCCCATGGCAAATCATATGAAAAGATTTCTCAAAATTTGGAAGCCTCACTGCCTGGGGAGAGACCACAGCCAATTTCAGTTGTTGAAAACTTCCTCCAGATTCTAGGGAATCCTCCAGATTCTAGATCAAAGGGTCTAGAGTATTATCAACCAGTTGATCTATCAGAGGATTTTCCTGCTCTGCCAAAGCTGGAAAATATCCTACTAATCCCCCAAACTGTCTAAGTAGCTTCGTTGTTGGTGGTGGTGTAGGCTATTTCATCTGCAAAATTGGCCAACTCCTACATCCTAACACTCTGTGGCCTTCCACGACAAATGCCTGAAATATTTGACCCCAGTTTGGCAATGCTGCAGTTTGTCTAGGGAGGTCTTAACATCCCTGCGTGGTGAGGAATTGTCAGAAGCCAAAGTATCAGTTTTGCATTACTCTTTAGTTTCTGAAGCTACCAGCAAATCATCCACATACCAAATAATTATAGATCACTCAGTGAGACAGGTTTCCCGAAGACAGCTAGACAAACAGTAGGAGTCCCCAAACTCCTGAGGAATCCTTTGCTAAAAACACATTGGACTCCTTCAAAGGTAAAAGCAAATGGGAATTTGAGCTCATTAGTGAGAGGGACAAAAAGAAAAGAAAAGAAAAGAAAAGAAAACAGCATAATGTAGAGAAAAACTTTGCAAGCAACAGAAGCAAAGTCAGAAAAGTTGCCGGTGTAGAGACCATAGGGCTCAATGAAAGGACAAACTCATTCACCTCCCTAAGATCTGGTACAAATCCCCACAGGGGTCAACGCTTTATCTCAAATTCTCCCTCCTTGCTTGCTGGAGGTATGGGAATATAAAAGGGTGAGTGTCCCTTTTTAAAAAATGATGGTTGGTTGTCTAATTTTTTTTAAAGATTTTATTTATTTACTTATTCAACAGAGAGAGACACAGCGAGAGCAGGAACACAAGCAGGGGGAGCGAGAGAGGGAGAAGCGGGCCTCCCGCAGAGCAGGGAGCCCGATGCGGGGCTCGATCCCAGGACCCCGGGACCATGACCTGAGCCGAAGGCAGACGCTTAACGACTGAGCCACCCAGGTGGCCCTGTTGTCTAATTTTTAAAATAACTGATTTGATTTCCTCTAACAGAGTCCTTGAGAAAGGATATTGTTTTACACATGGCCATGGCTTATCCTTTTGGTAAGCTATTTTTATCAGTTCTACATCTCCAAAGAAACCAGTATCCTAATTCCCAAGGCCCCAATGTGGTGCCTGGATCTGTTTCAGCCCGGGTGCTTTTCCAGCCTGGTGTAAGGCTGCCAGTCTGTCATTCCCTCTCTCTTTCAGGAGGCACAGGGTCACCAAGGCAGCCTTTTGTCCAGGGAGCTCCATAAACACTCCATCGGAGCACAGAATATGGTAGGTCTCCACCTGCACAGTGGGCATCTCCCCTGTGGATTTACAGGGGAATCAGGAGAAAGTAAGAACTCCTGTTCCTCAATCAGGGAGGGAACCACAGAGAGAGAGGAACAGTTGAAAAGAACTCTTTTGTTATTGGGTGGAGTCTTTTTAAAAAATGATAATTAGGTCAACATGGTTTCCAGCATTGCTAAGCCTTCTATGTCTGAACTGATTTTATCTACTTGGTTATCAACTACTGAGAGAGGAATGTTGAAATCTTTAACGGTAATGGTGGACTATTTATAAATATAGATATGATATATATAAGTGGTGGTCTATTTCTCCCAGAAGTTCTATCAGTTTTTGCTTCATGCATTTTGAAGTCCTGTTATTTAGGTGTAGGCACATTCAGGAATGTCATGTCTTCCCTTGAATGCAGTGTTATGAAATGTTTCTCTATCACCCTGGTAAAAGTCCTTTTGCAGTCTGCTTTGTCTGATACTGATACAGCTACTCCAGGTGTGTTTTATTTAGTGCTTGCCTAGTATATCTTTTTCATTCTTTCACTTTTAACCAGCTGTGTCTTTATATTTAAATTGTGTTTCTTATAGAGAGCATATTTTGGGTCTTGCTTTTCTACCCAATCTGATAATATCTGTCTTTTGTTTGCATTATTTAGGCCGTTTACATTTAAAGTAATTATTAATATGAGGTGCCTGGGTGGCTCAGTCCGTTGGGCATCCGATTCTTGGTTTCGGCTCAGGTCATGATCTCAGGGTCGTGAGATGGAGCCCCACAGAGGGCTCCACACTCAGCACAGAATCTGCTTGAGTTTCTTTCCCTCTGCCCCTCCCCCTGCTAGCATGTGTATGGACTCTCTCTCTGAAATAAATAAATAAAATCTTAAAAAAATAAAGTAATTATTAATAAGATGTGCCTTGGTGTGGTTTTCTTTATGTTTCTTGCGCTTAGGGTTTATTGAGCCTGCATCTGTTGGTTTCCATCAAATTTGGAAAATTTCAGGACATTATTCTTTAAAGTTTTTTCTGCCTCTTCTCATTCTAGAACCTCAATGACATGTACGGTGGACTATTTGATATTGTCCCACAAGTCCCTTATGTTCTATTCTCCCTCCTCTTTTCATTCTTTCTCTGTATTTTCCTCTCTTAGCTTTACTCTCTAATATTTACTCTGCTGTAAATTCCATCTGGTCTTTCTTTTTAAAATACCTTCTATTTCGCTCCTGATCCTCTGCATTCCTGAGCACACAGAGCATATTTATGGTAACTGTTTCTATGTCTTTGTCTATTAATTCCATCATCTCTGTCACTTAGAGATCTGATTCTACTGATAGATCTTTCCCTTGATTATGGGTAATATTTTCCTGCTTCTTTCCATGTCTTTTGATTTTTTCTGAAAAAAAAATTACTGGGAAAATATATATAACACAAAATTTGCCACTGTAACCATTTTCTAAGTGTGCAGTTCAGTGGCATTGAATACATTCACATTATTGTGTAACCATCACCACCATTCAAACTCCATACTTGCAAAGCTGAAACTCTGTCCCCCTTAAAAAACAACTCCCCTCCCAGCCCTGGAAACCACCACTCTACTTTCTGTCTCTATGAATTTGACTACTCTGGGGACCTCATATGAGCGGAATCATACAATATTTGTCCTCTTGTAGCATGCTTATTTCATTTAGCATAACATCTCTAAGGTTTATCTACATTGTAGCCTGTGACAGGATTTTTCCCCTTTTTGAGTCAAGCCTACTGATTTTTTTAAAAGATTTTTATTTATTTATTTGAGAGAGAGTGAGCACAAGCAGGGTGTGGGCTAAGGGGAGAGGGACAAGCAGACTCCCTGCTGAGCATGGAGCCTGACACCAGGCTCGATCCCAGGACCCTGAGATCACAACCCAAGCAGAAGTCAGGCACTTAATCAACTGAGCCACCCAGGCACCCATGGCCTAGTGATTTTTAATTGAATGCTAGACATTGTGACTTTTACATTGTCAGGTCCAAAATGTTGTTGAAGTCCTTTAAAGAGTGTGGGATTTTCTGCTGACAAACAGCTTGAAAGGATCAAATGTATCCCTAGTAGCTTAGCCATGCTCCAGAACAAAGTAGAACAGCCTTTCAAGGAAGACAATATCTAGTCCCATGTATTACAAGCCCTTTTCATGCTGGACCTCTTTCCAGCCCTACATGAGTGCCAGTAATTGTTCAGTCTACAAATTCCAAATCAGATTTTTGGGTTAAAAAAACCCCACAAAACCTCCTTAGGTGCACTAAGCAAAAGGCCAACTTGAAATACTGTATTGGTATCAGTGAAGACTCAAGAAACACAGTCTAGGTGTGCCTGGGTGGCTCAGTCATTAAGCATCTGCCTTCGGCTCAGGTCATGATCCCAGCATCCTGGGATTGAGCCCCGCATTGGGTTCCCTGCTCATCAGGGAGCCTGCTTCTCCCTCTCCAGCTCCCCACTGCTTGTGTTCTCTCTCTCGCTGTCTCTCTCTCTCTCAAATAAATAAACAAAATCTTAAAAAAAAAAAAAAAGAAACACAATCTAACTGACTCATTCTTATTATAATAAATGATATTTTTGCTCCCAATATAATGTAGACTTCACTAAGATACTACTCCTCATATAGACATCAGGTTTGTACTTGTCTACTGTATTCTAACTTATCCTGTGTAAGCTGAATAATGGTTAGAGTTATACAGATATTTAAAACTACCACCACTCCAGTCAATCATGTGTCCTAAAAAGGACATCAAGGGGTGCCTGGGAAGCTCAATCAGTTAAGTGTCCAACTCTTGGTTTCAGCTCAGGTCATGATCTCAGGGTCATGAGATCAAGCCACATGTGGGGCTCTGCACTCAGTGCTTGAAATTCTTTCCTCTCCCTCTCCCTGCCCCTCTGCTCCTCCCCCTGCTCACACACTCTCTAAATAAAATCTTTTTTTTTTTTTAAAAAAAGGACATCCAGGGCGCCTGGGTGGCTCAGTTGGTTAAGCGACTGCCTTCGGCTCAGGTCATGATCCTGGAGTCCCGGGATCGAGTCCCGCATTGGGCTCCCTGCTCGGCAGGGAGTCTGCTTCTCCCTCTGACCCTCTTCCCTCTCGTGCTCTCTATCTCTCATTCTCTCTCTCAAATAAATAAAATCTTAAAAAAAAAATTTTAAAAAAAGGACATCCAGAAGCTTGTAAAACAAACGAAACACAGATTACTCTTAAAAACTTCCAGAAGGGATAATTGGTTCCCTTTTCATGCATACTCCACAAAATACATCTCCCACAAAGGGAATCAAACAACTAGAAAAGGTGTTCAAACTTTTCCCTGACCTTCAAAAATGTCATCAAAGATGATACTTCTATACTGAAGACCCAACAAACTAATCTAAATGCATTAGCTAAAGTAGTCATAGCAATCATATAGCCTTTGACTTGCTCTTAGCCAGCCAAGGGGGGGGTCCTAATGCTATAGCACATCCTGTTACCATACATAAGTGCTACAGGGCATACGGAACAGTCTGCGTCTAAGCTAAAGAAGAAGGACCTGACTCTCCAAAACAGATCCACTAGATCATGGGACCTATTAGTTTGGAGACCTATCACAAGCATCGATAGTCATTTTGCTTGTGTTACTTGCCTATTTTACAGTTGATTTATATATCTTGTCCAGAGTTTTAAATGCTACTGCAGTCATTGTCACATCAGGTGATCCCACCACTCAAATTACAACAGAAAGAAAAACAGAGATTAACTTGGGTCAGCTACAGAGTATGTGTAAAGCACGTGCTTCTGTTCTTAATCAACAAAATCTTAACAAGAGTAAAAATCTAGACATCATGAATTAATGTCCCGCAGCCTGACGTCATCTGTCCTTGGCCAAAAGAGAAACTGAGAGGGAAAAAAAGCAGCCCCTGACATCTGGAATTGATCTAATATTCATAGCTAGATCTCAGTGTGATCATGAGCCTGTCTGAGGCTCACAGCCAGGCCATTTTGTTCTGTTGGACATACGAACCTTCATAGACTATCAACCTCAGAGGTTACTCCGAGACCAGGGTAAAATGAAACAAAGCTGCTTCATAATTTCATCTAAGAACAGATTCAAATAAGGTCACTGTGCCATCCACAAAGTGCCCAATTTTAAGACTGTTCCCTGCTTTCTAATAACATTGGATGTGGAGCAAATCCCTGGCTTCCTTGGATTGGACCCTTCATCAAATCACCCACCTAGTGCCCAAATCCCCTAATAGGTTCCCATGATGTGCATTCTCCTTCCCTCTATCCAGTAAAAAAAAACCCAACTTGGTCAATTACACATATTACACATATGTTCCTCGTAAGCTGGCTGAAGGGCACTGAGAAATTGAATGTAGCCATGAGCACAGGGGCTGTGGAGTGGATTTGGCCAGGGTTCTGGCTGTGCCACTTACCTGCTGTGCACCGTTGTTCTGTACACTCTTGCTCCCCATGTCTAAGTTTCCCCATACGCAAAACAGAAGCATTCTATTTCAAAGGGGGCTGGCATGAGGAGTGATGAAAAGAGGCCAAAAAGTAACCAGATAACACACAGTGACTGTTACCATTCTTACTCCTTACTATCATAAATCATCCCAACCACAACTCAAGATTTGGGCTCCAGAAATTCAAATCTTCCCAGGGGACCAAATTAATTCAAGCCCTGTAAGAGGACTGTGGCTGGTCAGGAGCACCACTGTCAGCACTCAGCCCTGCCCACTGCCTCTGGTCCTTACTACTTCTTCACTGGCATGCGTTGGGTACAGTGGCTCAGTGGGCAGCTCGGTCCAGACAGCGGACATAGGGCAGGCTGTGCTGGCCACAGCCCTTAAGGGTGTAGGCACAGCTCCTTGCCAGGCAGGGCCCCATGTTCCACAGCCACAACTGGGGCTCCTTAGGCCACCTAAGTGGGCCAGGTTATCTCAGGCACCTGCCAGGTGTAGGAGAGGGGCTCACAGACCCATTCCCTCTCCATCTCCTATGGAACTCAGCCAGCCTCCCTATCTTGCCCCTCACACCTACCATGGATGAAAGTATTGCCATTAGCTTTAATGTCTATATGATCAACTCCTTCTGGGATCTACAGATTATCCTCTAATTATACAAGGGGGCAACTTTGTTTAAAGGAACAGGTGGGCAGACCCTACCTTCTACCAGGGGCTGAACCCTGTCTGCAACCCATCTTCCCTCGGCAGAAGAGAGGGGAGCGCACCAGATGTCTCCTTCCAACCCAGCCCCGTATCCTTTACCCGCGACCCAGTGATGGATGGCAAGAAGAACACTCTTTAGTATGTCTTTAAGGTGGGCCTGTTAGTAATGATCCTTAATTTTTTTAAAGTTTTCTGGGAGTATCTTTACTTTGTCTTCCTTCTTGAAAGATAGTTTTTAGGGGCACCTGGGCGGCTCAGTCATTTGGATGTCCAACTCATGATTTCAGCTCAGCTCATGATCTCAGGGTCATAAGATTGAGCCCCAAGTAGGCTGCACGCTGGGTTTAAGATTCTCTCCCTCTCCCTCTGCCCCTCCCCCCACTAGTGTGCACTCTTACTCTGAAATAAATAAACCTTTAAAAAAAAAGAAAGATAGTTTTTAATTTTTCTGGATATAAGAATCTTGGTTGACAATTCTTTTTTTCTTTCAGCATTTTGAATATGTCATTTCACTGGCTTCTGGCCTCCATTATTTCTGATGAGAAATTATATAGGGTTCCCTTGTATGTGATGAGTCATTCTCTGACTGTTTTTCAGCTTTTCTCATAGTTGCTCAGCATTTTTACTGGTGTGTCTGGGTGTGGAGCTCTTTGTATTTATCTTGTATGGAGTTCATTGAGCTTCTTGGACATGTAGATTAATGCTTTCCTGAAAATTAGGGACATTTTTTTAGTCATTATTTTTTCTGTTCCTTTCTCTTTCTCCTCTCCTCTGGCACTCCCATTATATGTATGTTGGTATACTTAAAAATAGCTCATACTTCTTGGAGGCTCTGTTTATTTCAATCCATTCTGTTTTTTCTCCATTCTTCAGTTGCATAATCTCTATTGCTCTATCTTCAAGCTTGCTGGTTCTTTCTTCTGCTAGTTCATATCAGCTGTTGAGCCCCTCTAATCAACTTTTCATCTTGTTCATCGTACTTCTTTTTTTAAGATTTATTTATTTATTTTAGAGAGAGAGAGTGCACGAGCTTGTGGAGGAGAGGCAGAGGGAGAGAAAGAATCCTGAAACAGACTCCACGCTGAGCATGGAGCTGGATGCGGGGCTCAATCCCAGGACCCTGAGATCATGACCCGAGCCAAAACCAAGAGTCAGCTGCTCAACTGACTGTGCCACCCAGGCACCCCTCTCATTGTGCTTTTTAACACCAGAATTTCCCATTTGATTGCTATATATAATTTCTGTCTCTTTACTATTATTTTCTATTCGATGAGCCATTTCTCCATATCTTTCTTTACTTCTTTGAGCTTCCTGGAAGTCAGTTCATTGTTTTTTTCAAAATTTTTGCAAGTTTTCAGCCACTATTTTTTCAAATATTTTTTTGCTCCTTTCTCAACTCTGCATTTCATGTTGTTCCAAAGTTCTTTGAGGTTTTGTTCATCTTTTTTCATTCTTTTTTTCTCTCTTTTCTTCAGCTTCCAAATTTCTCTCAATCTATCCTCAAGATCATTAACTCTTTCTTATACGAGTTCAAATATACTGTTGAGTCCATCTAAGTGAATTTTTTTTTCTTTAGAGAGAGCACAAGCAGTGGGGAGGGGCAGAGGAAGAGGAAGAGACACTCTTAAGCAGGCTCCATGCCCAGTGTGGAGCCCAGCATGGGGCTCAATCTCACAACCCTGAGATCATGATCTGAGCCAAAATCAAGAGTTGGACGCTTAACTGACTGAGGCACTCGCACCCTTTAATTTCATTTATTGTATTTTCAACTCTAGAATCTCTATTTGGTTCTTTGAAAATAATTTCTATCTTAATCATTTCACAATACATGGCAGTCAGGCCATTCTGCCGTACACCTTAAACTTATCAATTATATCTCAATAAAACTTGAAAAAGTCACTAAAAAAAGAAATTATTGAGAGCAAGAATATTTTTGAAATTTCTCTCTTCATTGATATTTTTTATTTGATGCAACATTGTCATCATTCCTTCCTTTGCTTCTTTAACCATTAATTTTTTAGTTCTATGAACACTTTTTTTTTTTTTTTTACTGAACTAAGGGGCTTTATTTTGGAAAGCCAAGATTAAAATGGACTTAAGAGTTGGCATTGGGGCCCTTCTTCTTGCCAAAGGTGGGCACAACATTGACAAAGCACCAGTTGTACTGCATTCCCACATGTCTCAGCCTGTCTCCATTTTCTCCTGTTTGGCTTCCTTGGGAGTCTGCCCTCTTACTTTCCCAGCATAGGCCAGGAAACCATGGACTTTACCTCCAAGCATGCAGTTGGCTACTTCCAGGGTGGTCAGAGCCTCCACTCCACACTGACCTAGGGTAGCCTTGTCCACTAGTGGCACGCCTGCCAGGAGCATGATTTGATCTTCTGGAGCAATGCCCTTGAGTGAGGCTACATCAGCCTTGATCTGGGTGACCATCTCCTGGCTGGTCACCTTGAGGGTGTGTAGCTCCTGGGTACAGACAAAGAACTGCCTGTCGGGGACTGAACAGTGGCCACCACGGCCCCATGAACATATTTATAACGATTACTTTGAAGTTTTTTTCTGTTAAATCCAGCACCTTGTCACTCTCACCAGCAGTTTTTCTTGCTTTCTTTTTGTGCTCCTTGGGTCATACTTTGTTTCCTTGGCTCATAATTTTTTTGTCAGAAGCTAGAAATTTTAGATAATATATTGGAACAATTCCAGGTATGACTCTCCCCTCCCCTAAGGCTTGTTCTTTTCATTTGCTTGTTTATTTTTTAGTTACTAGCTGGATTATTTTACAAAAGTGTATTTTGTCCTCCTTACCACACACAGTGTTAAGCCTCTTCTCTTGCTCCTCAGAAAGATGGAGTTTTGTATGAGCTCACAATCATCCTGGGATGACAGTGGTATAGGTAGGGCTCTCTTCCCCTCTTTTCCCAATCACATCCAGCTGTTAAATTTACTAACTTTTGGCTGTTTGCTCTATTGTTTTCAACAATATCTTGGGGCATACATTGTTCTACAAACTAATCCAATCAAATCTGGGGTCCACTGAAAGAATAGGTTCCTATGTCAGTGTTTGATATTTGTTCTGACCTTGGGAGGGATCCTCCTACAGGTACTATTCCCCAGTTCTTGCTTACAAACTAGCCAGCCTACAGTTTAGCCTGAATCTTCATTAAATTCATGAACCTCCACCCAATTGTCTTCCCCCACAACTTCCACTGTTCTTGAGAGCATGCTTAGGTTTGAACTTCTCTATGCTTTGTTGCAAATGAAGTCAGATTGATGTAAGCTGGCTGGGCTCAAGGACCCAAAGGGAGTCCCACAGGAGTAATCAAGAGGATCCTTGGCTTCACACAGGATAAAAATCAAATTTGAGCCGAGAAGTGAGAACAGAGTTTATTGAAGACATAGAGAGAGTGCAGATACAGACAGAATGTCTGGGAGACTTGGAAAGGAAGAAGGATGAGTCTTGCCTTTGCATGGAGTCTGGTTTTTTGTTCTGTTTTGTTTTGTTATTTTTGAGGATTTTGGTCCAGTACATGTGTATTCTCAGGCATTTAGGAACAAAGATGAGTGTTTAGGTATCCTCCATAAGTCACTTATATCCTGGAACCAGGGGTTTTGTTGAATCAGTGGTCTTAGAAAACATTCATGATGAACCCATTCATCACTACTTAGATGTTATCTATTGTGCTGGAAGACCCCAAAGAAATCATTAACTCCTTGAATTTTACAAGGAGGACATACATTATCTGTTCTAGAAGACATGTGTAAGGCAGGGGTGTGGGTGTATCCTAGCAAGATCAGAAGCAAAGGAAAAGGAGCAAAAAAAAAAAAGTAGTCTTTCATGGGGTCCCTTTAGTTTCCCTGTCTCAAGTTCATTTGAGAGTAGAATAGGAGCTATCAGTTTTATGATCTGCCCTCCCAAATCTGTTGACTAGGGCTCTGGAAGTAAGGATAGGCACAATGGTACTTTTCTCTCTGAGAGACACTCCCACTCGAGGAGCTGTTTGGGAGGGCAAGAGACTTAAATCCTTTTAGCTTCCCTCTCCTGAAATGAAACCACTGCTTCATGAGCTGAGAATAAGGTGTTTAGGGCTCCATTATTTTCAGCAAACTATGCCCAAGGTAGAACCTTCATTCTATGGGCAGAATCTGGGCAGAAGAAGGGAGCCTCCAACTCCTGACTACATTCACATGAGACTTAGCATCAGGAACAGGTAGCTGGGGGCAGGATGAGAAAAACTGAAGTCTTGTACCTCTTGGAAAGAGGGCCCTCTAGCTGGGAGTTAGGGGTAGAGGGACCCTGTGTTCTTGGTCCAAGGGGAAAGAGCCCTGTATTCTTGGCTGCATCTATCTGTAATAGAGTGAGCTGGGAGGGAAAGAAAGGGTGTGGTCTTGGTTCAAACACCAGAGTATCACATTTCTTACCATATGTTCATAGATTTTCTTGAATATGTATTTCTTCATTTGCCGTTTGCCCTTAGGATTATTTTCATATGCTTTGAATTGTTGGTTTTTTGTTGTTAAATAATTTTCACCAATTTCACTGGGGAGTGGGTCATTCCGTCATGCCAGAAGTTGATCTTCCCTATACTTCTTCTTTTTTTTTTTTTTTTAAGATTTTATTTATTTATTTGACAGAGAGAGTGAGAGGACAGAAGCTGAAGGCAGACGCTTAACCAACTGAGCCACCCAGGGACCCCTTCCCTTTACTTCTTTAAGCATGGTTTCTATTAAAAATATTTGTGATGGCTACTTTTAAGTCTTGTTTGCTTAATATGATATCTGGTCCCTTTCACAGACCATTTCTGTTGCCTGTCTTTTTTTCTATGTCACTTTCTTATTTGCATATCCTGTTAATAAAACAAATTTAATGAAAATTAAACATTTAAGGGGTGCCTGGGTGGCTCAGTCTGTTGGGTGTCTGCCTTTGGTTCAGATCGTGATCCCAGGGTGCTGGGATGGAGCCCCACGTAGGGCTCCCTGCTCAGCGGGGAGCGTGCTTCTCCCTCTCCCTCTGCCTGCCAGTCCCCAGCTTGTCCTCTCTCTGTCAAATAAATAAATAAAATCTTTAAAAAAAAAAAGCAAAAGAAAGAAAATTGGACATTTAAGGTAATACATTGTATTAATTCTGCACGCTGATTACCCTCCATCTTCTCCAGGGTTTCCTTTTATTTTTTGCTTGTTTATTTGTTTTGTGACTTGGCTAGTCTATTTTAATGAAGTCTATTCCCTCCCTCCTGCCCCTGCAGTGCATTGCCTTTCGTGTCCCTCATCAGAGGGCTCAGTATTGAGGGTGTATGTAGTCACCCTGGAATGGCTGTGCTCTTGGTCATTATCTATGCCCTTGATCTTTCTGTTTAGCTATGTGACTCATTTTGTATTATACCCAGCCTTAGGCTGCACTAATTATCAGGTGATTGCTCTATTGTTTTTGACAATGTCGTGGAGCACAAATTGCTCAGCAGCCCAAGCCAATAAAATTCTGTTGGGGTAGTTTCTGAGGTTGGTCTCTAAGGCTTGTTCTGACCCCAGGAGGGCTCTTCATAGTTGTTTCTTTACATAGTTCTCTCTGGTTAACCAGCTGGTCTATGGGTTTAGATTGTTGCCCTAAATTAAGAGGAGCTATTGTTTCGGTTTTTTGTTTGCTTGTTTGTTTTTGAACGCTTTATTTATTTATTTATTTGTCAGAGAGAGACACAGCAAGAGAGGGAACACAAGCCGGGGGAGTGGGAGAGGGAGAAGCAGACTCCCCGCTGAGCAGGGAGCCCGATACGGGGCTCGATTCCAGGACCCTGGGATCATGACCTGAGCGGAAGGCAGATGCTTAACGACTGAGCCACCCAGGCGCCCTGGAACTATTGTTTTTGAGAGTGTTTTATGAATGCACTTTCCCATACTCTAATTCACATAAAGTCAATTCCGGTAGGAGTTAGCTCTGGAACTCTCTTTTCTTATGATCTGCCTCTTCCCTTGGGTAAGGTCTCTGGATTAGGGACCCCTGGGGTGACTCAGTTGGTTAAGCGTCTGCCTTTGGCTCAGGTCATGATCCCAGGGACCTGGGATCCAGCCCCATGTGGGGCTCCCTGCTCAGTTGGGAGTCTGGTTCTCCCTCTCCCTCTGTCCCTGCCCCATTTGTGCTCTCCCTCTCAAATAAATAAATAAAAAATCTTCAAAAAAGAGAAAGGTCTCTGAATTACTACTCTGGATTTTGGGTAGGTGGTAGGTTATTGTGTTCTCTGCTTGCCTCTCTCAGTATGGAACCTTTGCGCTATAAGCAAGCTGGACAGAGCTGATCAGGACCCTAGTTCTTTTGGCTTGCTGTGCCTGGGTTAGAGCCTTCATCCTGTTAGCGAGGGCTGGGTGGAAAGGAACCCCTGACTTCTTGATCATACTTATCAGGAATTTAGCCACTTCAGTTTGAAGTTAGAGAGAAGCAATGCTTGTGGCCTAACCCTCCTGGTGAGATAAAAGAAACCTTGATTGGGAGCTGAGGAGAGAGGAAACCCTGTGTTCTTGGCCACATACCTGGAGTGGAATTTTGATCACGGTAAAATATGAAGGGGGAAAGAGAAGAAACCATTTGTGGCTCATATGCCACAGACTCTTGCTTTTTGCTCTGAATTCTAGGGGATTTTCTTTCTTTCTTTCTTTCTTTTTAAAGATTTTATTTATTTATTTGAGAGAGAGAGAGATAGCGAGAGAGGGAACACAAGCAGGGGGAGTGGGAAAGGGAGAAGCAGGCTTCCTGCTGAGCAGGGACCCCGATGCCGGGGCTTGATTCCAGGACCTTGAGATCATGACCTGAGCCGAAGGCAGTCGCTTAACCGAGCCCCCAGGTGCCCCTAGGGGATTTTCTTTTTTTATTGTGGTAGAATATACATAACACAAAATTTTCCATTTTAACTATTGTTTAGTATACATTTCAATGGCATTAAGTACATTCACATTGTTGTACAATCATCCTCACCACCCATCTCCAGAACGTTTCATCATCCCAAACTAAAACTTTGTACTCTGTAAATAATAACTTCCTATCGCTCCTTCCCCTGTCCCTGGTAAAAAATAATTGCATTTTCTGTCTATATGAATTTGTCTACTCTATTTACCTCATATAAGTGGAGCCACACAGTATTGGTCCTTTTCACTTAGCATAACATTTTCAACATTCATTCATATTGTAGCATGTATGAAAATTTTATTCCTTTTTAAAGCTGATTAATATTCCATTGTGGATATATACCTCATTTTGTTTATCCATTCATTTGTCCATAGACATTTGTGTTGTTTCCACATTTTGGCTATTGTGAATAATGCTGTTAGGAAAGATGGTCTACAAATATCTGTTCAAGCTCCTGCTTTCAATTCTTTGGGATACATACCTAGAGATGGAAGAGCTGATCATATGGTAATCCTATGTTTAAATTTTCAAGGAACTGCTATACTGTTTTCCACATCAGATATACTATTTTACACTCTAGCAGCAATGCCTAAGGGTTTTAATTTTTCCACATCCTTACCAACACTTGTTATTTTTTTAAAAAGTTTTTATTTTAATTCCAGTATAATTAATATACAGTGTTATATTAGTTTCAGGTGTACAATATAGTGATACAACACTTCCATACATCACCCAGGGCTCATCACCACAAGAGTATTCTTTACTCCCCATCATCTATTTCCCCCCATCCTCCCACCCACCTCCCCTCTAGTAACTATCAGTTTGTTCTCTATAGTTAAGAGTCTGTTTTATGGTTTGTCTCTTTTCTTTTCTTCTTTGCTCCTTTGTTTTGTTTCTTAAGTTCCACAGATGAATGAGATCACATGGTATTTGTCTTTCTCTGACTGTGTTATTTTGCTTAGCATAATACTCTCTAGCGCCATCCATCGTTGCTGTAAATGTCAACATTTCATTATTTTTTATGGCCAAGTAACATTCCATTGTATATATGTGTGTGTGTGTGTGTGTGTGTGTGTGTGTGTGTATCACCTCTTCTTTATCCATTCCGCTCTCAATGGATACTTGGGATGCTTGCATAATTTGGCTATTTTAAATAATGTTGCAATAAACATAGGGGTGCATGTATCCCTTTGAATTAGTGTTTTTGTATTTTATATTTCAATAGTGTGATTAATGGATCGTAGGGTAGTTCTATTTTTAACTTTTTGAGGAACCTCCATACTGTTTTCCAGAGTGGCCACACCAGTTTGCTTTCCCTCCAACAATGCAAGAGGGTTCCTTTTTCTCCATATCTTTGCCAACATTTGTTGTTTCTTGTGTTGTTGATTTTAGCCATTTGACAGATGTGAGGTGATAGCTCATTGTAGTTTTGATTTGTATTTCCCTGATGATGAGTGATGTTGAGCATCTTTCCATGCGTCTGTTGGCCATCTGGATGTCTTTGGAGAAATGTCTGTTCATGTCTTCTGCCCATTTTTAATTGGATTATTTATTTTTTGGGTGTTGAGTTGTATCAGTTCTTTATATATTTTGGATACTAGCACTATACTGGATATGTCATTTGCAAAAGTAGATTACCTTTAAGGTTTGTTGATTGTTTCCTTCAGTGTGCAGAAGCTTTCTATTTTGATGTGGTCTTATAGTTTATTTTTGCTTTGCTTTGCTTTGCTTTTATTTGCTAGGGTTCATGTCATAGAAATTACTGCCTGTGTTCTCTTCTAGGATTTTTATGATTTCAGGTCCCACATTTAGGTCTTTAATCCATTTCTAATTTATTTTTGTGTATGCTGTAAGAAAGTGGTCCAGTTTCACTCTTCTGCATGTTGCTGTCCAGTTTTCCCAACACCATTTGTTGAAGAGACTCTATTTTTCCTATTGCATATTCTTTCCTTCTTTTGTCAAAGATTAATTGACCATACAATTGTGGTTTTATTTCTGGGTTTTCTATTCTGTTCCATTGACATATGTGTATATTTTTGTGCCAGTATCATGCTGGTTTGATTCCTACAGCTTTGTAGTATAACTTGAAGTTTGGAATTGTGATACCTCCAGTTTTGTTTTTCTTTACAAGACTGCTTTAGCTATTTGGGGTCTTTTGTGGTTCCATACAAATTTTAGGATTGTTCTAGTTCTGTGAAAAATGTTGTTGGTATTTTGATAGGGATTGCATTAAATGGGTAATTTGCTTTGGGTAGTATAGACATTTTAACAGTATTTGTTCTCCCAATCCATGAGCATGGAATGGCTTTTCATTTCTTTGTTTTAGTTTTAGTTTTGTTTTTATAATAGCCATCCTAGTGGATATGAAGTGGTTTTGATTTGAATTTCCCTAATAGTTAATGAGGTTGAGTATCTTTCCACATGCTTGTTGGCTATTTGTACATCTTCTTTGGAGGAATATCTATTCAAAATTTTTTGCTCATTTTTAAATTTTGTTTTTTATTGTTGAATTTTAGTAGTTTTTTATTTATTTTGGTATTAGCCACTTATCAGATATATGATTTGCAAATATTTTTTTCCCATTCTGTGGGTTGATTTTTCACTCTGTTGATGGTGTCCTTTGATGCACAAAAGCTTTACATTCTGATGAAATCAAACTTATTTTTTTTTCTTTTGTTGCTTGTGCTTTTGGTATTAAATCCAATAAATTATTGCCAAATCCAATGTTGTGAAGTTTTCTCTTTATATTTTCTTCTAAGAGTTTTTTAGGTTTTTGACCCATTTTGAGTTAATTTTTCTATATAGTATAAATATTCAACTTCATTCTTGTGCATGTGGATATGCAGTTGTCCCACCACCGTTTGTTGAAAACATTGCCCATTCCCCATTGACTCATCCTGGCACCCTTGTTGAAAATCAATTTGACTGAAAATCAATTTGACTGAAAATCAATTGACTGATGAAAGTTTGTTTCTGGGCTTTCTATTCTATTCTATTTGTGTATATGTCTTTACACACCGTCATGCTGTTCAGTTCCTGTAGCTTTGAAGTAATTTTTGAAATCAAGAAGTGTGAGTCTCCAACTTTGTTCTTTTCTTTCAATATTATTTTGCTTATTTGGGGTTCCTTGAGATTCCCATGTAAATTTTAGGATGGCTTTTTATATTTTCACCAAAAGTGTCATTCAGATTTTGATAGTGATTGCACTGAATCTGTAGATTGCTTTGGATAGTACTGACATCTTTATATTAACTCTTGCAATCCATGAACATAGGATGTCTTTCCATTTATTTTTGTCTTCTTGGTATCTTTTAGCAGTTGTGTTTTTTTTTTTTTTGTAGTTTTCAGTATACAACTCTTTTTCTTCTTTTGTTAAGTTTATTCCTAAGTATGTTATTCTTCTTTATGCAATTGTAAATGGAATTGTTTTCTTAATTCCCATTTCAGATTGTTCACTGTCAGTGTGCAGAAATGCAACTGATTTTATGTGTTATTTTGTGTCCTCAATTTTGTTGACTTTCTGTATCAATTCTACCAGTGTTTTGTTTTGTTTTTTTATCTTTAGAAAAGTCAAGTTGTTTTTTTTTTTAAACATATAAGACCATATCATCTGAGAACAGAAATCATTATATTTCTTCTTTCCCAATTTGGATACTTTCCATTTTTTAAAATTACCTAATAACTCTGACTAGCACTTCTGATACTATGTCTAAGAGAAGCGGTGAAATTAGTCATCCTTGTCTTTTTCCTGACCTTAAGTAAGAGACTTTCAAGTTTTCACCATTGACTATATGGCCTTAGTTACTTGAGAAATTATCCTTATATTCCTAGTATGTTGAGTTTTTTTTATCACGAATGGGTGCTGAATCTTGTCAAATACATTTTCTGCCTTATTTTGATGGTCATGTGTTTTTTTCCTTCATTCCATTAATGTGATGTTTTACATTGAATAATTTCTATATGGTGAATTTTCCTTGCATTCCAGAAATAAATCCCATTTGGTCATGATGTATCATCTTTTTAATATGCTGTTGGATTCCATTCACTAGTATTTTATTGAGGGTTTTTACATCAATATTCATCAAGGATATTGGTCTGTAGTTTCATTTTCTTATAGTTTCTTTCTCTGTCATTGGTATCAGAATAATACTGGCCTCATAAATGAGTTAGGGAGTATTTCCTCCTCTTCAGTTTTTGGAAGAGTTTGAGGATTGGTATTAATTCCTGTTTGAATGTTTGGCAGAGGGGCACTTGGGTGGCTCACTCTTTAAGCATCTGCCTTCAGCTCATGTCATGGTCCCAGGGTCCTGGGACCAAGCCCCATATCAGGCTCCCTGCTCAGGTGGGAAACCTGCTTCTCCCTCTCCCACTCCCACTGCTTTTGTTCCTGCTCTCGCTATCTCTCTCTCTCTGTCAAATAAATAAACAAAATCCTAAATAAATAAATAAATGAATAAATGGCAGAATTCATGGATTGGAAGAGCAAATATTGTTAATTGTCTATGGTACCTAGAGCAATCTATATATTCAATGCAATTCCTATCAAAATACCATCAATATTTTTCACAGAGCTGGACAAAATAATCTCCAAATTTGTGTGGAACCAGAAAAGATGCTGAATAGCCAAAGGAATGTTGAAAAAGAAAACCAGTCCTGGTGGCATCACAGTTCTGGACTTCAAGCTCTATTACAAAGCTGTAGGGGCACCTGGGTGGCTCAGTAGTTCAGCGTCTGCCTTCAGCTCAGGTCATGATCCCAGGGTCCTGGGATTGAGCCCTGCATTGGGCTCCCTGCTCCGCATGAAGCCTGCTTCTCCCTCTCCCACTCCCCCTGCTTGTGTTCCCTCTCTCGCTGTCAAATAAGTAAATAAAATCTTTAAAAAAAAAAAGGCTGTAATCATCAAGACAGTATGGTACTGGCACAAAAACAGACACATAGATCAATGGAACAGAACAGAAAACCCAGGAATGGAGGCTCAACTCTATGGTTAACTAATCTTTGACAAAGCAGGAAAGAATATCCAGTGGAAAAAAGACAGTCTCTTCAACAAATGGTGTTGGGAAAATTGGACAGCCACATGCAGAAGAATGAAACTGGACCATTTCCTTACACCACACACAAAAATAGACTCCAAATGGTTGAAAGACCTAAACGTGAGACAGGAGTCCATCAAAATCCTAGAGGAGAACACAGGCAGCAACCTCTTCGACCTTGGCTGCAGCAACTTCTTGCTGGACATGTCTCCAAAGGCAAGGGTAACAAAGGCAAAAATGAACTATTGGGATTTCATCAAAATAAAAAGCTTTTGTACAGCAAAGGAAACAGTTGATGAAACCAAAAGACAACCTACAGAGTGGAAGAAGATATTTGCAAATGTCTTATCAGATTAAGGGCTAGTATCCAAAATCTCCAAAGAAACTTATCAAACTCAACACCCAAAGAACAAATAATTCAGTCAGGAAATGGGCAGAAGACATGAACAGACATTTCTCCAAAGAAGACATACAAATGTTCAACAGACACATGAAAAAATGCTCAACATCAGTCAGCATCAGGGAAATACAAATCAAAACCACAATGAGATACCACATCACACAAGTCAGAATGGCTGAAATTAACAAGGGAGGAAATGACAGATGTTGGCGAGGATGCGGAGAAAGGGGAACCCTCTTACACTGTTGGTGGGAATGCAAGGTGGTGCAGCCACTCTGGAAAACAGTATGGAGGGTCCTTAAAAAGTTAAAAATAGAGCTACCCTATGACCCAGCAATTGCATTAGTAGGTATTTACCCCAAAGGTAAAAATGTAGTGATCCAAAGGGGCAACTGTACCCCAATGTTTATAGCAGCAATGTCCACAGTAGCCAAACTATGGAAAGAGCCCAGATGTCCATCAACAGATGAATGGATAAAGAAGATGTGGTATATATACACAATGGAATATTATGCAGCCATCAAAAAAATGAAATCTTGCCATTTGCAACAAGGTGGATGGAACTAGAGGGGATTATGCTAAGTGGAATAAGTCAATCAGAGAAAGACAATTATCATACGATCTCACTGATATGAGGAATTTGAGAAACAAGACAGAGGATCATGGGGGAAGGGAGGGAAAAATGAAACAAGACGAAACCAGAGAGGGAGACAAACCATAAGAGACTCTTAATCTCAGGAAACAAACTGAGTGTTGCTGGAGTGGAAGGGGGTGGCTGGGTGATGGACATTAGGGAGGGTATGTGCTATGGTGAGCACTGTGAATTGTGTAAGACTGGTGAATCACAGACCCCTACTACTCAAACAAATAATGCATTATATGTGAATTTAAAAAAAAAAAAAGAAGATATGGTATATATACACAATGGACTATTACTCAGCCATCAGAAAAATGAAATCTTACCATTTGCAACGACTTGGCTGGAACTAGATGGTATAATGCTAAGCAAAATAAGTCAATCAGAGAAAGACAATTATTATATGATTTCACTCATATGTGGAATTAGAAAAACAAAAGAGAGGATCATAGGGGAAGAGAGGAAAAAATAAAACAAGACAAAACCAGAGAGATAAACCATAAGAGACTCTTAATCAGGAGGGCACATGATGTAATGGGCACTTGGTGTTATATACAACTGATGAATGATTGAACTCTACCTCTGAAACTAATTATACACTATATGTTAATTCACTGAACTTAAATTAAAAAAATAGGGGCGCCTTGGTGGCTCAGTCATTAAGCGTCTGCCTTCGGCTCAGGTCATGATCCCGGGGTCCTGGGATCGAGCCCTGCATTGGGCTCCCTGCTCAATGGGGAGCCTGCTTCTCCCTCTCCCACTCCCCCTGCTTGTGTTCCTGCTCTCGCTGTCTCTCTCTGTCAAATAAATAAACTCTTTTTAAAAAATTAATTAATTAATTTTAAAAAACAAATGTTTGGCAGAACTCACCAGTGAACCATCTGGTCCTGGGCTTTTCTTTGTTGGGAAGTTTTTGATTACTCAATCAGTCTTTTTACTAGTTATAGATCTCTTCAGATTTTCTATTTCTTCATGAAATAGAAAGGTTATGCATTTCTATGGATATGTCCATTTCTTGTAGGTTATCCAATTTGTTGGTGTATAATTGTTCATAGTACTTTCTTATGATCTTTTTATTTATGTAAAATTGGTAGTGATGTCCCTACTTTCATTTCATAGTAATTTCAATCTTATATTTTGTATTTTTCCTGATTCTAGATAAATGTTTAAGTTTGTTGATCTTCTCAAAGAACCAATTTTGGTCTCATTGATGTTTTCTATTTTTTTATTCTCTATTTTATTTGTGTTTGCTCCAATCTTTACTATTTCCTTCCTTTCGCTAACATTTGGTTTTTTTCTTGTTCCTTAAGATATGAACTTGGATTACTTATTTGAAAATTTTCTTCTTTTTGTGGGGGGGGGGTGGTGCCTGGATGGCTGTCTGTTAAGCATCTACCTTCGGTTCAGGTCATGGTCCCAGGGTCCTGGGATCGAGCCCCGCATCGGGCTCTCTGCTCAGTGGGGAGCCTGCTTCTCCCCCTCCCTCTTCCTCTGCCTGACACTCCTTCTGTTTGTGCTCTCTCTGTGTCAAATAAATAGATAAAAAATCTTAAAAACAAGAAAAAAGAAAATTTTCTTCTTTTTTAATGTAAGCATTTATGGCTATAAATTTCCCTCTTTCCAGTGCTTTTGCTGCATCTCATAAGTTCTGGTATATCGTGTTTTCATGTACATTTGTCTCAATATATTTCTAAATTCTTTTGTGATTTCTTCTTTGATTCTTTGGTTGTCTAAGAGCATGTTGTTTAATTTCTATGTTTGTGAAATATCCAGTTTTCCTTCTATTATTGGTTTATAGTTTCATTCCATGTAATCAAAAAAGATTGTGTATAATTTCAATCTTTTAAAATTTATTAAGATTTGTTTTGTAGCCTAACATATGATCTTTCTTGAAGAATGTTTCCTGGAACTTGAGAAAAATGTGTACTCTGCTGTTGTTGGGTAGAATGTTCTGGATATGTCAGTTAGTCTTAATGGTTCATAATGTTGTTCAAGTCCCTATTTCCTTATTGATCTCTTTAATGGTTGTTATATCCAGTATTGAAAATAGGATACTAAGGTTTCCAACTATTATTATAGAGCTGTTTGTTTCTCCTTTCAATTCCGTAAATATTTGTTTCAAATGTTTTGGTTTTCTGATCTTTGGTGCATATATGTTTATAATTATTATATCTTCTTGATGAATTGATTCTCATATCAATATATAATGTCCTTATTTGTCTCTTGGAAAAATTTTTTTATTTAAAGCCTGTTTTGTCTGCTATTAGTATAGCCAGCTCAGTTTCTTTTGGTCAGTATTTACATGAAATAACTTTTTATCCTCTCACTTTCAATTTGTAACTGGGATCTAATGTTCACAAGTGATGAATCACTAAATACAACACATAAAACTAATATTACACTGTATCCTAACTAACTGGAATTTAAATAACTTGGGAAAAAATAAAGTGAGTATTTTGTGAACAGTGTATAATTGGATCTTTAAAAAATCCATTCTGCCAATCTGTACTTTTTTATTTGTGAGTTTAAGCCATTTACATTTAAAGTAATTACTGAGGGTGCCTGGGTGGCTCAGTCAGTTAAGCATCTGCCTTCAGCTCAGGTCATGATCCCAGGGTCCTGGGATGGAGTCCCAGATCAGGCTCCCTGCTCATTGGAGAGTCTGCTTCTCCATCTGCCCCTCCACCCTGCTCGTGTGCGCTCTCTCTCTCGCAAAAATAAATTTTAAGGGGCGTCTTGGTGGCTCAGTCGTTCAGTGTCTGCCTTTGGCTCAGGTCGTGGTCCTGGGGTCCTGGGATCGAACCCTGCATTGGGCTCCCTGCTTGGCGGGAAGCCTGCTTCTCCCTCTCCCACTCCCCCTGCTTGTGTTCCCTCTCTCACTGTGTCTCTCTGTCAAATAAATAAATAAAATCTTAAAAAATAATAAATTTTAAAAAATCTTTTAAAAAATAAAGTAATTACTGATAGGGAAGGATTTACTTTTTTCATTTTGTTATTTTTTTCTCTAAATGTCTTATAGTATGTTTTGTCCTTCATTTCTTCCATTTCTGCCTTCTTTTGTGTTTAGTTTTTTAGTGACACATTTAAATTTCTTTTTCATTTTTTTGGTATGTATCCATAGCTATTTCCTTTGTCTTTACCAAAGGGATTGCTATTACATCCTAAAGTTATAACAATCTATTTTAAGTTGATGCCAACTTAAATTCTTTTTTTTTGAGTTATAATTTTTATATTTATTTTTTAATTTTTTAAATAAATTTTTATTGTTATGTTAATCACCATACATTACATCATTAGTTTTTGATGTAGTGTTCCATGGTTCATTGTTTGTGCATAACACCCAGTGCTCCACGCAGAATGTGCCCTCTTTAATACCCATCACCAGGCTAACCCATCCCCCCACCCCCCTCCCCTCTAGAACCCTCAGTTTATTTTTCAGAATCCATCATCTCTCATGGTTCGTCTCCCCCTCCGACTTACTCCCCTTCATTCTTCCCCTCCTGTTATCTTCTTCTTCTTTTTTTTTCTTAACATATATTGCATTATTTGTTTCAGAAGTACAGATCCATCAGTCTTGTACAATTCACAGTGCTCACCATAGCACATACCCTAATGTCTATCACCCAGCCACCCAATCCCTCCCACCCCCCCCCCCTCCAGCAACCCTTGGTTTGTTTCCTGAGATTAAGAATTCCTCATATCAGTAAGGTCATATGATACATGTCTTTCTCTGATTGACTTATTTCACTCAGCATAACACCCTCCAGTTCCATCCACGTCGTTGCAAATGGCAAGATCTCATTCCTTTTGATGGCTGCATAATATTCCATTGTGTATATATACCACCTCTTCTTTATCCATTCATCTGTCGATGGACATCTTGGCTCTTTTCACAGTTTGGCTATTGTGGACATTGCTGCTATAAACTTTGGGGTGCACGTACCCCTTCAGATCCCTACATTTGTATCTTTGGGGTAAATACCCAGTAGTGCAATTGCTGGATCGGATGGTAGCTCTATTTTCAACTGTTTGAGGAACCTCCATACTGTTTTCCAGAATGGTTGCACCAGCTTGCATTCCCACCAACAGTGTAGGAGTGTTCCCCTTTCTCCACATCTCCGCCAACATCTGTCGTTTCCCGACTTGTTAATTTTAGCCATTCTGACGGGTGTGAGGTGGTATCTCATTGAGGTTTCGATTTGGATTTCCCTGATGCCGAGCGATGTGGAGCACTTTTTCATGTGTCTGTTGGCCATTTGGATGTCTTCTTTGGAAAAATGTCTGTTCATGTCTTCTGCCCATGTCTTGATTGGATTATTTGTTCTCTGGGTGTTGAGTTTGATAAGTTCTTTATAGATTTTGGATACTAGCCCTTTATCTGATATGTCATTTGCAAATATTTTCTCCCATTCTGTCGGTTGTCTTTCGGTTTTGTGCACTGTTTCTTTTGCTGTGCAAAAGCTTTTTATCTTGATGAAATCCCAATAGTTCATTTTTGCCCTGGCTTCCCTCACCTTTGGCAATGTTTCTAGGAAGAAGTTGCTGCGGCTGAGGTCGAAGAGGTTGCTGCCTGTGTTCTCCTCTAGGATTTTGATGGACTCCTGTCTCACGTTTAGGTCTTTCAACCATTTGGAGTCTATTTTTGTGTGTGGTGTAAGGAAATGGTCCAGTTTCATTCTTCTGCATGTGGCTGTCCAATTTTCCCAACACCATTTGTTGAAGAGACTGTCTTTTTTCCATTGGACATTTTTTCCTGCTTCGTCAGAGATGGGTTGACCATAGAGTTGAGGGTCCATTTCTGGGCTCTCTATTCTGTTCCATTGATCTATGTGTCTGTGTTTGTGCCAGTACCATACTGTCATGATGATGACAGCTTTGTAATAGAGCTGGAAGTCCGGAATTGTGATGCCGCCAGCTTTGCTTTTCTTTTTCAACATTCCTTTGGCTATTCGGGGTCTCTTCTGGTTCCATACAAATATTAGGATTATTTGTTCCATTTCTTTGAAAAAGGTGGATGGTATTTTGATGGGGATTGCATTGAATGTGTAGATTGCTCTAGGTAGCACTGACATCTTCACAATGTTTGTTCTTCCAATCCATGAGCATGGAACGTTTTTCCATTTCTTTGTGTCTTCTTCAATTTCTTTCCTGAGTATTTTATAGTTTTCTGAGTACAGATCCTTTGCCTCTTTGGTTAAATTTATTCCTAGGTATCTTATGGTTTTGGGTGCAATTGTAAATGGGATCGACTCCTTGATTTGTCTCTCTTCTGTCTTGTTGTTGGTGTATAGGAATGCCACTGATTTCTGTGCATTGATTTTATACCCTGCTACTTGACTGAATTCCTGTATGAGTTCTAGCAGTTTTGGGGTGGAGTCTTTTGGGTTTTCCACATACAGTATCCTATCATCTGCAAAGAGTGAGAGTTTGACTTCCTCTTTGCCGATTGGATGCCTTTGATTTCTTTTTGTTGTCTGATTGCTGTGGCTAGGACTTCTAATACTATGTTGAATAGCAGTGGTGAGAGTGGACATCCCTGCCGCGTTCCTGACCTTAGGGGAAAAGCTCTCAGCTTTTCCCCACTGAGAATGATATTCGCTGTAGGTTTTTCATAGATGGCTTTTATGATATTGACGTATGTACCCTCTATCCCTATACTCTGAAGAGTTTTGATCAAGAAAGGATGCTGTACTTTGTCAAATGCTTTTTCTGCATCTATTGAGAGGATCATATCATTCTTGTTCTTTCTTTTGTTAATGTATTGTATCACGTTGATTGATTTGCGGATGTTGAACCAACCTTGCAGCCCAGGGATAAATCCCACTTGGTCGTGGTGAATAATCCTTTTAATGTACTGTTGAATCCTATTGGCTAGTATTTTGGTGAGAATTTTTGCATCCATGTTCATCAAGGATATTGGTCTGTAATTTTCCTTTTTGATGGGGTCTTTGTCTGGTTTTGGGATCAAGGTAATGGTGGCCTCATAAAATGACTTTGGAAGTTTTCTTTCCATTTCTATTTTTCGGAACAGTTTCAGGAGAATAGGAATTAATTCTTCTTTAAATGTCTGATAGAATTCCCCTGGGAAGCCATCTGGCCCTGGGCTTTTGTTTCTTGGGAGATTTTTGATGACTGCTTCAATTTCCTTAGTGGTTATAGGTCTGTTCAGGTTTTCTATTTCTTCCTGGTTCAATTTTGGTAGTTGATACATCTCTAGGAATGCACCCATTTCTTCCAGGTTATCTAATTTGCTGGCATAGAGTTGCTCATAATATGTTCTTATAATTGTTTGTATTTCTTTGGTGTTGGTTGTGATCTCTCCTCTTTCATTCATGATTTTGTGGATTTGGGTCATTTCTCTTTTCTTTTTGATAAGTCTGGCCAGGGGTTTATCAATCTTGTTAATTCTTTCAAAGAACCAGCTCCTAGTTTTGTTGATCTGTTCTACTGTTCTTTTGGTTTCTAGTTCATTGATTTCTGCTCTGATCTTTATTATTTCTCTTCTCCGCTGGGTTTAGGCTTTATTTGCTGTTCTTTCTCCAGCTCCTTTAGGTGTAGGGTTAGGTTGTGTATTTGAGACCTTTCTTGTTTCTTGAGAAAGGCTTGTATTGCTATATACTTTCCTCTCAGGACTGCCTTTGCTGTATCCCAAAGATTTTGAACAGTTGTGTTTTCATTTTCATTTGTTTCCATGAATTTTTTAAATTCTTCTTTAATTTCCTGGTTGACCCATTCATTCTTTAGTAGGATGCTCTTTAGCCTCCTTGTATTTGAGTTCTTTCTGACTTTCCTCTTGTGATTGAGTTCTAGTTTCAAAACATTGTGGTCTGAAAATATGCAGGGAATGATCCCAATCTTTTGGTACCGGTTGAGACCTGATTTGTGACCTAGGATGTGATCAATTCTGGAGAATGTTCCATGGGCACTAGAGAAGAATGTGTATTCTGTTGCTTTGGGATGGAATGTTCTGAATATGTCTGTAAAGTCCATTTGGTCCAGTGTTTCATTTAAAGTCTTTATTTCCTTGTGGATCTTTTGCTTAGATGATCTGTCCATTTCATTTAGGGGGGTGTTAAAGTCCCCCACTATTATTGTATTGTTGTCAATGTGTTTCTTTGCTTTTGTTATTAATTGCCTTATATAATTGGCTGCTCCCACGTTAGGGTCATAGATATTTATAATTGTTAGATCTTCTTGTTGGATAGACCCTTTAAGTAGGATATAGTGTCCTTCTTCATCTCTTATTACAGTCTTTGTTTTAAAATCTAATTGTCTGATATAAGGATTGCCACTCCAGCTTTCTTTTGGTGTCCATTAGCATGGGAAATGGTTTTCCACCCCCTCACCTTCAATCTGGGGGTGTCTTTGGGTCTAAAATGAGTCTCTTGCAGACAGCATATCGATGGGTCTTGTTTTTTAATCCCATCTGATAGCCTGTGTCTTTTGATTGGAGCATTTAGCCCATTTACATTCAGGGTAACTACTGAAAGGTATGAATTTAGTGCCATTGTATTGCGTGTAAGGTGATTGTTACTGTATATTGTCTGTGTTCCTTTCTGATCTATGCTGCTTTTAGGCTCTCTTTTTGCTTAGTGGACCTCTTTCAATATTTCTTGTAGGGCTGGTTTTGTGTTTGCAAATTCCTTTAGTTTTTGTTTGTCCTGGAAGCTTTTTATCTCTCCTTCTATTTTTAATGATAGCCTAGCTGGATATAGTATTCTTGGCTGCATATTTTTCTCGTTTAGTGCTCTGAGGATATCATGCCAGTCCTTTCTGACCTGCCAGGTCTCTGTGGATAGGTCTGTTGCCAATCTAATGTTTCTACCATTGTAGGTTACATATCTCTTCTCCTGAGCTGCTTTCAGGATTTTCTCTTTGTCTCTGAGACTCGTAAGTTTTACTATTAGGTGTTGGGATGTTGACCTATTTTTATTGATTTTGAGAGGGGTTCTCTGTGCCTCCTGGATTTTGATGCCTGTTTCCTTCCCCACATTAGGGAAGTTCTCTGCTATTATTTGCTCCAATATATCTTCTGCCCCTCTCTCTCTTTCTTCTTCTTCTGGGATCCCAATTATTCTAATGTTGTTTCGTCTTATCGTATCGCTTATCTCTCGAATTCTGCCCTCGTGATCCTGTAGTTGTTTATCTCTGTTTTTCTCAGCCTCTTTATTTTCCATCATTTGGCCTTCTATATCACTGATTCTTTCTTCTGCCTCATTTATCCTAGCAGTTAGTGCCCCCATTTTTGATTGCACCTCATGAGTAGCCTTTTTGATTTCGACTTGGTTAGATTTTAGTTCTTTTATTTCTCCCGAAAGGGTTTCTCTAATAACTTCCACACTTTTTTCAAGCCCAGCTAGTATCTTTAAAGTCATGATTCTGAACTCTAGGTCCGACATCGTACTAATGTCAGTATTGAGTAGGTCCCTGGCAGACGGTACTACCTCTCGTTCTTTTTGCTGAGGTGATTTTTTTCGTCTTGTCATTTTGTCCAGAGAACAGAATAATAACAGGTTAACAACGTCTCCAGCAGATACACTCTATACAAATCAGAAAAGACCTGAAACCAGGGGACAAGAAAGGGAAAGAAAGAAGAGAAAAAAAAAAAAGGAAAAAGAAAAAGATAAAAACAAACAAAAACAGAACAAAACAAAAAAAACAGAATATGATCAAATATGATCAGGCTAGTGCATAGATCAGTGCCACACACTAGCCTTTGGGCATATTTTGGTCTGTTAGAAGAAAGTGCCTGCTAAAATTTTAAAGGAAGAAAGACTTATATATGTACAAAATAAGGGTTGATAAAGTGAAGGGATGGCAGATGACTGTAGAGATGAAAATTATAAAAGATTTTATGAAAGGAATTGATAAGAGAAGAAGTTGTTTTTAAAAAGAAAGAAGAAGATTTAAAAAGAAAAAGAAAAAAGAAAAAAAAAGGGAGAGAATGTGATCGGGCAGGAGACTAGAACAAAGCCATACATTAGTGATTTAGGGTATATTTTGATCTGTTAGAAGAAATTGTATCTCAAAATTTTAAAGAGAGAACAACTTATATATATATGCCAAAAATAAGGCTAACTACTATGAAGGGATAAAAATATGACTCTAAAAATGAAAATGTTTTTTTCAAAAAAGGGATTGATAAGATGTTGTTTGAAAAAGGGAAAAAGAAAAATTCAAAAAAAAAAGTTAAAAAATTACCTTTGAAAAACTAATGAATTATGGTAAAAAAGCCATGAATTTTATGTGCAGTACTCCCCTAGCGCTGGAGTTCTTCCGTTCTCCTTGATCGGTCAACTTGGTCTTGGCTTGCTGGCTGTTCGTGCTGATCTTCTGGGGGAGAGGCCTGTTGCCGTGGTTCCCAAATGTCTTTGCCGGAGGCGGAATTGCCCCACCCTTGTGAGTCCGGGCTAAGCAAGCTGCTGCGGTTTGCTCTCAGGAGCTTTTGTTCCCTGCAAGCTCTCGGTACAGCTTTGGAGGACCAGGGTGAAAATGGTGGCCTCCCAATCTCTGCCCAGAGGAGCTGAGAACTCGGGGCCCCGCTCCTCAGTGCGCCCCCAGAGAAAAGCAGTCACTCCCGTGTCCCCGGTCTCCGGCCGCACTCCGTGCTCACCCAGCCTGTGACCGAGCGTTTCTATCTCTGGCACCCGACCCCGTGTGGAGTCTCCAAACCCAGCAGATCCCTGCGGTGCGCTCCCGCGCCGCTCCTCCCGGGGGAGGAAGGGGAGTCTCCCCGGCTCTGCCGCTTGTTGGGTCCCTGCTGGAGGAGCAGTGGCCCGACTGGGCTGCGGATCACAGTTTATGGCAACCCTGAGCTGAGAGCCCGTGCCTCGGCTCCGTCTCTGCAGCCGGCTTCCCCGCTCCGATACCTGGGAGCTCTGCTGCACTCAGGTACCCCCCGTCTTTCTGTGACCCCAAGGGTCCTGAGACCACACTGTCCTGCGAGGGTTCCACCCTCCGCTTAGCCACTGGAGCGACGTCCCTCCGCGGATCTGGCTTCTAAAATTCCGATTTTGTGCTCCACAGCTCTAGCACTTGCCAGAAGCGGCCCACGGAGGCCCCCTCCCCCGCCGTCTATCCTCCCGAATATCGCCTCGGAGTCACTTCTCTGCATGTCCTACCTTCCAGAAAGTGGTCGCTTCTCTGTTCAGAGTGTTGTTACTATTCTTATCTTCGATCTCCTGTTGAGTTTGTAGGTGTTCAGAATGGTTTGATCCCTATTCTGCTGAATTCCTGAGACCAGACGAAATCCAGGTCTCCTACTCCTCTGCCATCTTGCTCCACCCGATGCCAAATTAAATTCAATTGCATACAAAAACTTCATTAAGGATAGCATAAGGATATTATAAGAGTATCTCCACCCCTACTCTTTATGTTATTGGTATCACAACTTACATCTTATATATTTACACATCTTACAACTTATATATTGTGTGCTCATTAACAGAGATTTATATTTTTTTATGTATTTGTCTTTTCAGTCATGTAGAAAAGGGAAAAATAGTGTTACAATAATATTGGATTTTATATTTGCCCAGGTATTTACCTTTACCAGAGATCTTTATATCTTTACATAGTTTCAATTTGCTGTCTAGTATCTTTTCATTTCAGATAGAAGGACTCCTTTTAACATTTCTTGCAATGTAGGTCTAATTGTAATGAAGTCTCTCAGTTTTGGTTTATCTTTGAATGTAATAATTTCTCCTTCATTTAAAAATTTTAATAAAATACATATAACAAAATTTACCATCCTACCATTTTTTTTAAAGATTTTTTATCTATTTATTTGAGAGAGAGAGCACACAGGGGAAGAGTGAAAGGGACAAGCAGGCTCCCCACTGAGGAGGGTGCTCGATGTGAGGCTCAACCCGAGGACCCTGAGTTCATGACCTGAACCAAAGGCAGACACTTAACCGACCGAGCCATCCAGGTGCCCCATTCTAACCATTGTTTTAAAGATTTATTTCCTTATTTTTAGAGAGAGGGAGAGAGTGTGAGTGGGGAGAAGGGTCGAGGGAGAGGGAGAGTATCATCAGTCGACTTCCTGCTGAATGCAGAGCCCTGTGCAGGGCTCGATCTCATGACCCTGGGGATCATGACCTGAGCCAAAACCAAGAGTCAGTTGCTCAACCAACTGAACCACCTAGGAGCCCCTACCCTCTTAACCATTTTAAGTGTACAGTTCATTAGTCTCAATCACTCTCCTCCATTTTTTGAAGTACAGTTTTGCTGGGTATAGAATTCTCAGATGACATATTTTCCCCTCCAGGACTTGAAATACACCATTTCACTGTCTTCTGGCTTCCAAGATCACTGCTGAGAAATTGACTGATAATTATACCTAGGATCACTAAGGCTTGAAGCTTCCTAGTTTGCTATTTTTCTCACATCCATAGACTTTTTTTTAATTAATTAATTTATTTGACAGAGAGAGAAAGCACAAGCAGAGGGAACAGCATAAGGAGAGGGAGAAGCAGGCCCCCAGCTGAGCAGGGAGCCCAATGCGGGACTCAATCCCAGGACCCTGGGATCATGACCCAAGCTGAACACAGCTGCCTAACCGACTGAGCCACCCAGGCGCCCCATACATAGACTTTTTAAACACAGTATTTTAACATCTATTTCTTAAAAATGAAGTAAGGGGTGCCTGAGTGGCTCAGTCAGTTGAAAATCGGACTCTTGGTTTTGGCTCAGGTCATGACTTCAGGGTTGTGAGATCAAGCCACAGGTCAGGCTCTCCACTCAGTGCAGAGTCTGTTTGTCCCTCTCCTTCCCCCTCTGCCCCTTCCCCCTCTCATGCATTCTCTTTCTCTAAAATAAATAAATAGAATATTTTTTAAAAATGAAGTAATGAACGACACCCTTTTCAGTGTTTCACAGAGATAATGCTATGCTTATGTATTAATGTACCTAGTTCAGTTAACAAGGCATCTAAGCATGTATTGTGGATGAATGAAGTACATAAATCACACACTCCTAGACATAGATTTTCAAAGATGTAGCACTGTATTCATTCATTATATGTCTATCTCTGTTAAACACAGTGATTAAATACATATCACTGAAGAATGGAGTACAGTAAACACCCCCTCAAAACAGTGTTTCACATATAACACCATACTCATCCACTCATCTGCTTGTCTCAGTTAAATTTATAGGTGAAACAGGTGTCCCATAAGAATGAAGTATTGGAACCACACACTTCTACTCAAGTATTGTCATATATTTGCCAATTATCTTGTTAAAACACAGTGCTCAAGCATGTATCATAGAATACTGGATTACCTGAACCACACACTTCTACATACAGGTTTTCACTGAAATAAGACTATGCTTATTCACATATCACCCTAATTCTCTTAAATAGTGTTCAATCATGTCTTACAGAATGAAAGACATGAACTACAAACTTCCAAACACAATGTCTCAGGGAGATTAACTGAGCACATTCACCCTCACACTTACTTTTGTAAAACAGAGTTGAGAGGGGCGCCTGGGTGGCTCGGTCGTTAATCCTCTGCTTTTGGCTCAGGTCATGATCCCAGGGTCCTGGGATCGAGCCCCGCATCGGGCTCCCTACTTGGTGGGGAGTCTGCTTCTCCCTCTCCCTCTGCCTGCCACTCCCTCTGCTTGTGCCCTCTATCTGTCAAATAAATAAAATCTTTAAAAATAAAACAACAAAAAATACCCAGAGAGTTGAGTTATAGATCAGAGAAGAATACAATTCCATGAATCCCAATGTTCTAAACATAGCATTTCACAGACATAACACTGGGTCCATTCATTCACACACCCAGATAAGTGAAACAGGGTTTGAACCTGTATGACTAAACCATGAAGTACATGAATTGTGTCTTTTTGAACACAGTTTTTAATATAAAAACCATCATATTCATTAACTCATGAAGCTAGCTCCGTTAAACAGAGTTGCATTTGGCAATCTAAACACTGTGTTTGAACATTTCCATAGAAGAATGTATTACCATACCACATGCTTCTAAACACAGTTTTTCACAGAGATGACACTATGTGGCTTCACACACACGCTCAGCCTGTCAGACACAGAGTATAAAACTGTAGCCAGAAGAACGTACTGTAGTAAATAAAAATCTTAAACAAACAAACAAGAACACATTGTAGTCACCACACACATCTAAACACAGAGGTTCATTGAGTAATGTTACCCCTAGTTACTCACAAATTAGTCCTGCAAACAAAGTTTAATCATGTCACAAAGGATAAAGTATGTATTCCTACACTTCCTTTTTTTTTAAAAGATTTTATTTATTTATTTATTTTGACAGAGCACACAAACAGGGAGAGCGTCAGGCAGAGGGAGAAGCAGTCTCCCCGCCGAACCAGGAGAGATGATGGACTCTGAAAAACAAACTGAGGTTTCTGGAGGGGAGGAGGGTGGGGGGATGGGTTAGCCTGGTGATGGGTATTGAGGAGGGCACGTTCTGCATGGAGCACTGGGTGTTATGAACAAGCAATGAATCATGGAACAGTACACCAAAACAAATTATGTAATATATGGTGATTAATATAACAATAAAAAAATTTAAAATAAAAAGAAGCAGTCTCCCCGCTGAGCAAGGAGCCCGATGTGGGACTCGATCCCAGGACCCTGGGATCATGACCTGACCTGAAGGCAGGCATCCCCACACCCTTCTCTTTAGTTATTAAAAATTTGTTATTGTAAAATACATCATGCATATATATATATATTTTAAAGATTTTTATTTATTTATTTATTCGACAGAGAGAGATAGTGAGAGCAGGAACACAAGCAGGGGGAGCAGGAGAGGGAGAAGCAAGGTTCCCGCCGAGCAGGGAGCCCAATGTGGGGCTCGATCCCAGGACTCCGGGATCATGACTTGAGACGAAGGCAGACACTTAACCGACTGAGCCACCCAGGCGCCCCCATATTCACATGCTTCTAAATCATGTATTTCACATAGGTAACACCATGCTCATTCACACATGCACCTAGATCAGTTAAACACAGAGTTCAAACATCTTTCACTGAGGATGAAGTAGATGAACTGCACCCTTTTATAGACAGTGCTTCACAGAGATAATGAGATGCTTATTCACACACACACCTAGCTCTATTTTACAAAGTTTTAAAACATGGATAACCAATGAATGAATCACGTGAACTATGCACTTCTTTTTTTTTTTTTAAGATTTATTTATTTTAGAGAAAGAGCACACAGTGGGGAGGGGCAGAGGGAGAGGGAGAGAGAAACCCAAGCAGACTTTGCACGCAGGGTCGATCTCATGACCTGAGATCACGACCTGAGCTGAAACCAAGAATCCAATGCTTAACCAACTGCGCCAGCCAGGCGCCCCTGAACTATGCACTTTTGAAGTCAATATTTCTCAGAGGTAACACTGAGCTTCCTTTGTGCACCTAACTCGGCTCAATGCAGTGTTTGGGTTTTTTTTAAAGTTAATTTTTATTCATTTGAGAGAGAGAGCACACTAGAACACGAGCAGCGGGGAGGGTCAGAGGGAGAGGGATCTGCAGACTCCCCACTGAGCAGGGAGCCCGATGCAGGACTCGATCCCAGGACCCTGAGATCATGATCTGAGCTGAAGGCAGATGCCCAACCGACTGAGCCACCCAGGCGCCCCTCAATGCAGGGTTTATAGATGTATCACAGAAGAATGAATTTCATGATCCCCTTACTTCTAAACACAGCGTTTCACAGATACAGCAATATGATTATTCACTTTGCAAATATGTATGTTAAATTTATAGTTGAAACAGGACGTGTCCCATAAGAATGAAGTATTGGAACCACACACTTCTACTCAAGTATTGTCATATACTTGCCAAATACCGTGTTTCAACAAATGTCACTAAAAAAAAGTATATGCACTACACGGTAATAATTGCATCACTTTGCAGAGACCTCATCACTACAGTGAATCAATCATGCCCCTAGCTCTGTCAAACAGAGAGTTTGTGCAAATATCATGCACCATACATTGCTAAACACACAGCGTTGTGGAGACCTTGGTATGCTGAATTCATTACACACTTACTTTTGCTCAACAGAGTTTCAACACGGCACAAGAAAGCAGCTGATGCACCATGCTGTTCTAAATGCAGTATTTCGCAGATGCATCACCAAACTGAGTCATTCATGTACCTCTCTCGTAAGCACAGAGTTTCAACATATGTCACTACAGAGAACGTGCACGTGCCACATAGCACTAATCATGGGATGTCACAGAGACAGCACGGCACTGAATCATGGACGCACCTGCTGTGCTTAGCAATGTGTGGTGGATGTGTACCTTTCTTTGTGCCACAAGCCTAAACTGTGTTAACAATAGCTTTGGCACATGATTGATTCAAGAAAGTGAAGTCTCTGTGAAAACCTGCTCAGCAGTAGGTGGTGCGTGTCACCAAGTGACAAATGTCGGCATTGGAATAACAGTCTGAAGTATGTGATTTATTCCTTAGAGTGACATCCCTGTAAAAGTGTGTTTTTCCACTGTGTGGTGCAAATACTCCTCTCTTTAGTGACAGAATTGGAAACTTTTTCTAACAGAGCTGGGTCAATTCAGTATAGGATGTCTGCATGATGCATTCTGTTGAGCCCCGTGTGGTATATGTGCTCCCGATTTAGTGACATATGAACCATTGTGATTAAGAATTTATGCATCAGGGCGCCTGCATGGCTCAGCCGGTTAAACATCTGCCTTTGGCTCAGGTCATGATCCCGGGATCCTGGGATCGAGGCCCGCATCGGGCTCCCTGCTCAGCAAGGAGTCTGCTTCTCCCGTTCCACGCCCCCCTCTCCCCGCTCATTCTCTCTCAAATAAATAAATTTTTTTAAATCTTAAAAAAAAAAAAGAATTTATGCATCAGGGTGCCTGGGTGGCTTGGTGGGTTGAGGATCTAACTCTTGGTTTTGGCTGAGATTGTGATCTTGTTGTCATGAGATGGAGCCCCGTGTGGGGCTCCACACTTAGCATGGAGTCTGCTTGAGAATCTTTCCCCCTCCCTTTCCCCCTCCCTCTCCCTCCCTCTCCCTCCCCCTTCTGCTCCTCCCTCTGCTTGCCCTCTCCTGCTCTCTCTCTCTAAAATAAATAAAGTCTTTAAAAAAAAAAACAATTTAACATCAAAAACTAATGTTGTAATGTATGGTGATTAACATAACATAATAATAATAATTTAAAAAAACAGTTTATGCGGGGCGCCTGGGTGGCTCGGTCGTTAAGCATCTGCCTTCAGCTCAGGTCATGATCCCAGGGTCCTGGGATCCAGCCCTGCATCGGGCTCCCTGCTCGGCTGGGAGCCTGCTTCTCCCTCTCCCACTCCCCCTGCTTGTGTTCCCTCTCTCGCTGTGTCTCTCTCTGTCAAATAAATAAATAAAATCTTTAAAAAAAAAACAAAAAACAATTTATGCATCATTTACTCCTCTTTAGTGACATTAGCACAGAGCTGTGCATGCACCCCATTTTTAGTAATAAATATTGTTGCCCTGTGTTTGAACGACTATGTGCACTAATGACTATATATGGTGATATCCACAGTGTTTAACGTTGTGTGATTCATTTATTTTTTTCGCTCGCAGCACATGTTGGCATTCAGTGTTTGAGAGAGCTTTGTAGAGATTGATTCGGTGTAGGGATATCTCTGTGAGGTTCTGGTTAGCTCTGCGTGGTGCGGATGATCCTTCCTCTCTTATCCAGATGTGTGGAAACTGTACTCACGGGAGCAGGTGCATGGTTGACTCAGAACAGCAATGCCATGGAGCAATGTTTAGCACATGTACTCTTTTGCTTAGTGCTGTGTGTTGAAACCTGTGTTCAACAAGCTACCCCTGTAATAAATTCAGCCTAATGATGTCTCATATAAATCCTGTTGGGTACTGTGTCGTGCATGTCCAACTTTCTTTAGTGGCTTATGTTGAAACAGTGTTTAACTGAGCTATTTGCATGATTGATTCAGGAGTGATAGATCTGTAAAACACTGTATTTTGCAGAAGGTGGTGGGTTACTCTGTTTTTAGGAACATGTCACGAAATGTTCTTACTTGGTATGTAGTGTGAAAATACCTAAGCAGCAAAACTCTGCATCTAACAGAACAGGGTGCATGACTGAACCAGTCCAGTTTCAGGGAAGCCCTGTGTGCTGCTGGTGCTTATTCTCTTGTTTTTTGGTTCTTTTTAAAAATTGAGGTATAGGGGCACCTGGGTGGCTCAGTCGGTTAAGCGGCTGCCTTTGGCTTGGGTCATGATCTCAGGGTCCTGGGATCCAGCCCTGCATGGGGCTCCTTGCTCAGCAGGGAGCCTGCTTCTCCCTCTCTCTGCCACTCTCCCTGCTTGTGCTTGCTCTCCATCCCCATGTCCAATAAATAAATAAAATCTCTTAAAAATAAAAATTGAGATGTAACTGACATGTAACATTATATTAGTTTCAGATGTATAACATAATGATTTAATATTTGTATATATTGTGAAATTACCACCAGAATGGATCTAGTTAACAACCCCTACAGTTACAATTTTTTTTCTTGTGTTGAGAACTTTTAAGATCTCCTCTCTTAGCAACTTCTAAGCATACAATACAGGATATTAACTATAGTCACCATGCTGCACATGACACCTCCAAGGCTTATTTATTTTTAACATGGAATTGTACAAACTTTTGACCAGCTTCCCCCATTTTGTCCATTTCCTACCACCCACCTCTGGCAATCATCAATCTCTTCTCTGTATCTATGAGCTCAGTTTTTGGTTTTTGGTGTGTGTATTTTAGTATTCCACATATAAGTGAGATTATATAGTATTTGGCTTTTTCTGACCTATGTCACTTAGCATAATGCCCTCAAGTTCCATCCACGTTGTTGCAAATGGCAGGATTTCCTTTTTTGATGGCTGAATTATATTCCATTGTGTGTGTGTGTGTGTGTGTGTGTGTGTGTGTGTGTATGACATTTTCTTTATCCATTCATCCATTGATGGGCACTTAGGTTGTTTCCGTATCTTGGCTGTTGTAAATAATGCTGCAGTGAACATGGGCATGAAGATATCTTTTTGAGTTAGTGTTTGTTTCCTTCAAATAAATATCCAGAAGTGGAATTGCTGGATCATATGGTATTTTCTATTTTTAATATTTTGAGGAACCTCCATATTGTTTTCCCTAGAAGCTGCACCAATCAACATTCCCACCAACAGTGCACAAGGTTTCCGTTTTCTCTACATCTTCACCATCACTTATCTCTTGTCTTTTTTATTCTAGCCATTCTAACAGATATGAGGTGATATCTCATTGGGGTTTTGATTTACATTTCCCTGGTGATTAGTGATGCTGATCACCTTTTCATGTACCTATTGGCCGTCTGTATGTCTTCTTTGGAAAAAATGTCTATTCTGATCCCCTGCCCATTTTTTAAGAAGAGGTTTGATTTTTTTTTTCTTTTTTTGCTATTGAGTTGTATGAATTCTTTACATATTTCAGATATTAACCCCTTATCAGATATGTGGTTTGCAAATATTTTCTCCCATTTGTCAGGTTGCTTTTTCATTTCATTGATGATTTCCTTTGCTGTGTAGAACTGTGTTCATTCTTTATTGAAAAATGTTGAAATTCTGTGTTACCAGACGAGGCATGTGATTGATTCAGTATGGTGATCTCCCTGTGAAACACTGTGTTTAGCATTATACGGTGCATGTGTTCCTTTCTTTGATAACATATGGTGAAACTCTATTTTTACACTAATCATATACATGTTCTCCTCAGTATAGTGGCATCTCTAAGAATAACTTTATGCTTAAGATTGTGTGGGGTCTACAGTCCTTTCTTTAGGAACAGTTGTTGTGTGTTGTAGTAACATAGCTCTGTATTATTATTTACTTAGCATAGTGAGGTCTCTGAGTTTAACTTTTTGTGGTGTGAGGGCTTCTTTCTTTAGGAAGACATAATGAAACTCTGTTAAAAGAGCTCCGTGCATATATTAGCACTGATACTGATATAGAATCAATGTGGAATCACTATATTGAGTCCATATGGTGCTGACACTATATGGTGCATAAAATGTTATCTTTAGTGACATAAGTTGAAACACTGTGGTTGACCTATCTTGATGCATGATTGATTCAGTATGGTGCTCTGTGACACATAGCATTTAGTCTGAGTGGTTGCAAAAATCCCTTCTTTAGCGCCATGTATTGAAACTCACATTTAACACATCTCCGTGGGTGATCTGTGTCTGTATGAAACAGTTTGGGAATATGTGATGCATGTACTACTTTTTTCTTAAAAGATTTTATTTAGTCTCCCATCCAAGTACTCACCAGGCCCGACCCTGCTTAGCTTCCGAGATCAGACGAGATCCGGCGCGTTCAGGGTGGTATGGCCGTAGACTGTTCTGGGTGGTATGGCCGTAGACTCACATACTACTTTTAATGACATATGTTGAAGCTGCATTTGACTGAGGTTGGTGGTTGATTGAGTCAGTATAGAAATGTGTGTTTGTAATACCATTTAGCACCGTGTGGTCAACATACCCTGATTTTAGTGACATGTTTAAACTCTGCATTTAGCTCAGCCAGGAGCATGATTGATTCAGTAGAGTGATGTCTCTTTGAAAGAGTGTGCATAGTACTATAATGTGCAAGCACTCCTTTCTTCAGTGACATATGTTGAAATTCTGTGTGAAACAAAGGCATCACTTAACATAATCTATCATGCACCTACATCTGATAAACATCATTTCAACTAAAGGAAAAGATACACATACCATTGATTGCTAACCTCAGTGTTTCACAGAGACATCATTCGATCATGCACACCAAGCTTTTAAAAGCAGAGTTCAAAAATATGTCATGAAAGAAGGAATATATGTAGCACATATGGTCAAACATGATTTTTTACAGAGAAATCACATTACTGGATCAATCATGAAATTAGTCCCGTGAAACCCAAAGCTTCAAAATATATCACTAAATAAAGAATACGTGCATGACACAGTGCTAGACAAAAATCCTCCAGAGTTATCACTATACTAAATCAATCACCCCTGCCCAGTTCTGTTAAATGAAGTTTCAACATTCATCAATAAAGAAATGCATGCACCACACAGAGCTAGACACAGTACTTCACAGACAAATCACAATGCTGAATCAGTCATCCACCTAGCTCTGTTCATCACAAATTCTTTTTTTTAAGATTTTATTTATTCATTTGAGACACAGAGATACAGAGAGAGAGAGAGAGCATGAGCAGGGAGAGAGGCAGAGGGAGAAGCACGTTCCCCACTGAGCCAGGAGCCCGATGTGGGGCTCAATCCCAGGACCCTGGGATCATGACCTGAGCCGAAGGCAGATGCTCAACCATCTGAGCCAGCCAGGCGCCCCTGTTCATCACAAATTCTTAATGCATGTCACTAAAGCAGGAGTGTGTTACTCATACACCTCAAACACAGTGGTTGGCAGAGATATCACTAAACTGAATCAAACGTACACCCATCTCTGGTAACACGGAGATTCAATATATGTCACAAAAGAAATGAGTACATTCATTACACAGTGCTAACAAATTTTTCACCAAGATGTCTTCACATTGAATCAATTGTTCACCTAGCTCTCTTAGAGAATTCCAATATATATCAATAAAGTGACTAGTACATGCATAACACAGTGCTGGGTAGGGTGGTATAAAGTGATATCATTATACGCATTCAGTCACACACCTAACTTGTCATTCAATTAATTACATAACTATCCTGTTAGATGCATCACACAGTGCTAAATACAGGCATCATATTACTCATTAAACCATGCATCTCTAGCTCTGCTAACCACAGATTTTAAACACATTTCACTATAAACAACATACAACACACAGGACTAAATGCTTTTACATGAGGCATAATATACTCCATAAAGCATAGCTCCAAAAAACATAATTTTTCAACATATGTCACTAAGGAAAGTATACACGCATGACACAGCACTAAGCAATTGTGTTTCAGAAAGATGTCACCTCACTGAAAAATATCCCTCGTTTGCTGTTGAATGCACAGTTTCAACATTCATCACTAAAAATAGCATAGGGACAGCATACACTGCCAAAGAAAAGTTTTCACAGATCCATCACTACTGAGTCAGTCATGCCCCTAGTTCTGTAAAGTGTTTCAACATGTGTCACAAACAACAGAGTCTCACACCACACGAGGCTGAGCAATGTTTCACAGTGACTTCCCTTCACCTAGCTCTTGTCTATGGTCCCAACACATGTCGCAAAGAAAGCAGTACATATATCACACAGTGTTAGGGTTAGGGCTTTTGTTGGATGCAGGCATTCAAGGAAATGTCTGCCAAATCACGAGCTGACAGCTGAGCTAGGGGAAAGAAGCTTCAGTGACCACATGTGACAAAAAAACACAGTCTTGACAAAAAAAATTTGAAAAATGGGGTGCCTGGGTGGCTCAGTCATTGGGCGTCTGCTTTCAGCTCAGGTCATGTTCCCAGCGTCCTGGGATCGAGTCCCGCATCGGGTTCCCTGTTCAGCGGGAAGCCTGCTTCTCCCTCTCCCGCTCCCCCTGCTTGTGTTCCCTCTCTCGCTGTCTCTCTCTCTCTGTTGAAAAATAAACAAAATCTTAAAAAAATAATTTGAAAAGTCATTAAACAAACAATCAACTATAACCTGTAACAAGAGGCAAGAACGAACCCTGAGGGTGGGGAAAATCTGATTTTCCCAGAGTGATTCAAGTCCAGTTTGAGTATAAAAGAACCAGAAAACTTGAAGATAGGTCGCTTGAAATTACCCACTCTGATGAACAGAAAAGAAAAACAATGTGGAAAATGAGCAGAACCAGGAGAGAAAATGATGGTGTAAGAGCTTCCAGGTGCTGATCCCTCCAAAGACATACCAAACCAACCTACCAACAGACAACAAATGGGCAAAAGCAGTCAGAACCAACTTTGTCAGACTCTGGAAAATAGTCAGAGGCCTAGCACAACCAAGCGATGGCTTAAATAGGAGAAGTTGACTGAAACACAGTAAGAGAGTTTTGTGGCATTTTACCTTTCTAATTTCCCCTTACTATAGGGACACCAATCATATTGGGTTAGTTGCCACCCCTCCACACCTCATTTAATCTTAATTATCCTTTAAAGACCCTATCTCCAAATACAGTCATATTCTGAGGTATGAGGGGTTGAGAATTTAATGTATTAATTTGGGGGGCCTGCAATTCAGCCCACAAAGATCTTCTAAATGAATTGTGCTTGTCTGTTTTGCCATGTCTGGAAGCTTCCTGACATACTGATACAAGAGGCTTGCCTTTTTTTCCCTAGCTCAGAACTCTCTTAGGGTGTGGAAGTTATTACACAGAAGGGCATCCCTCAAAAACATTGAAATACAAGTGAACAAGCTGCTGCTGCCTATGGCACAAGATAACAATACTAGAAGCTTGTGAGGAAAAGATGGGCTGTCAGATACTTTGGATAATAATGACTTTGAGTGACTCAGAAAAGATCTGAGAAGACCATCATTTTCACCTCTAGCTGATCTTTAGGCTTACCATTAGTAAGACGTCAAGACTAAGGCAGAGTTGTAGATAGCCTGGCTAAACTTTGAAGGAGTACCCCAACAAGAGCCAATCTGCTAAACACAGGGAATGTGTTTTCTTTCCCCTCTCTTCTCTCCAGATGTTTAAGGAAATCTCTGTCAACCAACTAACTGATTGCAAAGCTCAAGGAAGAGTGATGTCAGAAACTACATATAACAACAACAAAAAAAAAATACAGCCTTTACAAAAAATAGTTCAGAAAGATTACTTGAAAAACCAAACAACTCCAAGCAATAGTAAAAAACAAGAACAAACTCAAGGAAGACAATGGGATCTCCAGAGTTACCACATTATAATATCCCAAATGTTCAATTTTTGACAAAAGATTACAAAGCATGCAAAGAAACCAGAAGATATGGACCATTCCCAGGTCCATTCACAGATTTAAAAAAACAACAACAACAAATTAACAGAAACTGTCCCTGAGGAAACACAGACACTGGACTTACTAGACAAAGATTTTAGATTGTCTTAAATGTGTTCAAAGGGCTAAATGATATCGAGGACAAAAAAAAACTAAAAGAAATAATAGAGAATATCAATAAATGGATAGAAATTTTTAAGAAGGAATAGAAATTTTGGACATGAAAGTACAATGACTGAAATTTAAAAATTCAGTATAGGGGCACCTGACTGGCTCAGTCAGTTAAGCATCTGATTCTTGATCTCACCTCAGGTCTTGATCTCAGCATCATGAGTTCAAGTCCTGGGCATAAAGCCTACTGAAAAAAAAGTCAGTATAGTACCTCAACATCAGGTTTAAGCAGGCAGAAGAAAGAAGCAGTGAACTTGATAGTTCAATTGAAATTATCCAGTTTGAGCTGCAGAAAGAAAAAGAATGAAGAGAAATGAACAGAGTCTAAGAGACTGGTAAGCACCAACATACAAACAATGGGATTCCCAGAAGAAGAAAGGGAGAAAGGAGCAGAGGAAATATGTGAAGAAACAGTGGCCAAACTCACAAATTTGGTAAACCACATGAATCTACACATCCTAGAATCTCAACAAATTCTGAGAAGGATAAACTCAAAGAGATACTGAGATAAATTATAATCAAACTGTCAAAAGCCAAAGACAAAGAGAAAATCTGGACAACAGCAAGAGAAAGTGACTCATCACATGCAAGAGATCCTCAATAATATTGACATTTAATTTCTTATCAGAGACCAGAGACCAAAAGGCAGTGAAAAGACATTTTAACTCCTGAGAGTAAAGCATGTCAACCAAGAATTCCATATCTGGTAAAACTATTCTTCAAAAAGGAGAAATTAAGACATTCTCAGATAAACAGAAGGTGAAGGAGTTTGTCACTAGTAGATATACCCCACAAGAAATGCTATGAGAGTCCTTCAGGCTAAAAAGAAAGGAAATTAGACTAACTCAAAAGTCATTTGAAGAAGAAAATAACACTGGGGAAGGTTGTTTTTTTTTTTTTAAAGGGTAATATAAAAAGCTATGATTGGTTTGTAACTCCTCTTTTTTTCCTGGATGATTTAAGAAACAGACATATAAAACAATAGTTCGAGGGGCCCCTGGGTGGCTTCATCGGTTAAGCATCTGCCTTCGGCTCAGGTCATGATCTCAGGGTCCAGGGATCGAGCCCCACATTGGGCTTCCTGCTCGGCGGGGAGTCTCTTTCCCTCTCCCTCTGCCTCTCCTCCTACTCGTGCTCCCTCTATCTCAAATAAATAAATTAAATCTTAAAAAAATAGTTAGAAATCCATGTTAATGGATACAGAAGTCCAAGACCTGATGGCTTCTCTGTTGAATAAAACCAAACATTTAGAGGGAAATTGACAGCAATCTTTCTCAAACTCTTTGAATATCATAGAAATAGGAAACACATCCTCATTCAGGACATCATAAGAAAAATAAAACTCAGACAAATATCCCTTATGAATATAGAGGCAAAAAGTATTTACCAAAAGACTAGCAAACCAAATCCAGCAGGACATTAATAGGACTATATACCATGCCAGTGATATTTACCCCAGAAATGCAAGGATGGTTCACATATGAAAATTAATCAATGTAATACACCATATTAATAGAATGACGGGGTTTTTTGAAAGATTTTTATTTATTTATTTGACAGAGAGAGAGATAGCTAGAGCAGGAACACAAGCAGGGAGAGTGGGAGAGGGAGAAGCAGCGTTCCTGTGGAGCTGGGAGCCCGATGTGGGACTCAATCCCAGGACCCTGGGATCATGACCGAAGCTGAAGGCAGACGCTTAATGACTGAGCCACCCGGTGGCCCTAGAATGAAGGTTTTAAAAATATCTCAATTCATTCAAAAACATATTTGATAAACTCCAACACTCTTTCATGATAAAAACACGCCATAAACTATAAATAGAAAGGAATATCCTCAACCTGATACAGACATTAATGAAAAACCCAAAGCTAACCTAATCAAGCTGAAAGAAAGCGTTTCCTCTAAGACGAGGATGCCCGTTTTTGCATGTTCTTTCAGTGTTCTACTGGAAGGTTCTAGACAATTAGGCAAGATTAATACGTTAAAACCATCCATACTGGAAAGTAAGAGGCAAAATTATTGTTACTTGCAGATAGCATGAACTTATATATAGAAAATCTTAGTAAATCCACAGAAAGACTATTAAATCTAAGAAATGTAACGAAGAGGTCCAATAAAAGTACAAGATCAACATAGAAAAATCAGTTGTATTTCTATACAATAACAAGAAATAATCCTCAAAAAATTAAGTCAAGAAAACAATTGCACTTGCAATAATATTAAAAAGAATGAAATACTTAGGAATAAATTTAACCAAGGAGGTGCAAAACCCATACACTAAAAAGTACAAAATGATGCTGAAATTAAAGAAGACCTAAATAAATGGAAGGACACCCTGTGTTCACGGAGTGGACCACTTAATGTTAAAATGACATTACTCCCCAGTGAGATCTTGGTCCAATGCAGTTTCTCTCAAAATTTCATTGGTCTTTTTTTGCAAAAATAGAAAGGCAGACTGTAAAATTCATATGGATCCCTGTGTATTTTCCAGGATCTCAGGGTTCGGGGTGTCCCTACTGCAGGGAAGAGTCATCTGATGAACCCAGGACACACTGGCCAGTGTATGGGTGATAGTGATAGATAACGAGTGGGCGATACTTACAAAGGGTTATGAGAGCAAGGGGTGTGTGGTTTGGTCCCTAATGAAAGCAGCATCAAACATTACTCAAAACAAAAAGGAGAAAATGTACGTGAAGAGTGAAGTAACAGACATGACAGTGTGAGGAACTCTGCAGACCCACTTTCTAGTGCAACTCGTGAAAATTATAGAAGTACAGCCATTTGAAGTCTTTAGAAATGGTCTAGGGACCTAGAGAAAATGAAAAAAAAATCATCAAGAAATCTACTAGAGTTCAGTAAGAATGCTAAGCATTGGTGGTGTTTGAATCAGGACTCACTCACTTCCTACACCCTCCCAGCTCAGGGAGATGGAAAATCGACTCTAGACTGGGGCAACCAAGAACACAGGGCTCCCTCTCACCCCAACTCCCAGCCAGAGGGCTGTATTTCCAGAAGGCAGGACCCAGCCTTTCTCATCTTGACCCCAGCTACCTGCTGTGGAACTGTATTCTGTGCAAGTGTGGCCAAGAGATGGGGGCTCCTTTCTTCCCCAAGCCCCACTGATGGGACAGAAGCTCTACCTTGGGCTCAGTGCCTCCAAGAATACTCTGGCCCTGATTGCCATTATCTGACTGTGTAAGGTGGTGCTTCCACATTTGGAGAGGCAAGCCAAGAAGACCCGAGTCTACTCCCACCCTAACCCCCATCCCGCCCCTGGATGCTCAGTGCATCCTGTGAGGATGTCACTAAGAGAGAAGTGGGCCATTGCCTTCACCCTCAGCTCCAGACCCCAGGCTCAGAGATTTTGCCTAGGGGGAGAATCAGGCCATAAAGCAGATAAGTCGTAAGCTCTTCCCAGAGGAATAACTTCACTACAAGAGGATGTGGAGAAGTGCAAGCTTGCAGGGGCTTTCAGCAGTGGGTGATGTGGTGAAAGGCAATTGGAAGGAGATTGATAGAAATTATTGGACATATAAGCTAAACCGTAGGCTGGCTGGTTTGCGCAAGAGAACTAGGGAGGGAGGGAGCTGGGAGGAGCCCACCTGAGGTCAGAACAGAACTCCAGCACTGACTTCTATAAATATGCATTAAAGGAGTGGGAATTTGATGGGTTTGGTCTGTGGAGCAATTTATGCCCTCCGGTTATTGTTGGAAAAATAGAGGAATCAGCACTCAATTCATGCACTTTAACAGCTGGATGTAGTTAGGAAAAGAGACAAAGAGAGCCCTGCCCAACCAGTGTCATTCCAAGGTGACTGCGAGCAAGCATGTCCAACGCTGTGCCCCCTGAGAAGCAACATCACAAGCTTAACACCACAGGGATGGTAATAGACTCTACAAAACTCTTTCAAAAGTGAGAGTGAAATAAGACATTCCCATATAAACAAAAACTTGAGAATTTGTTACTGGCAGATGAAAACTTAACAAGAAATCTAAAGGAAATTCTTTAAGTTGAAAGCAAGTGATCCCAGCTGGTAATTCAGAGCCACACGAAAAAGCAAACAGCAAAAGTAAAGGTAATTATGTAATATTAGTATAAATGCACATTTTGCTCCTTTCATGTCTTAACTTATTTAGAGAACAACTGTATAAAGCAATATGTATATAATATACTCTTAGGTCTATAACATAATAAAAGTGTGATACAGTGATTGGCAAAAGGTGTCAAAAGTTCAGAAATAACAGAAGCAAAAGCATGAATCACCAAAGCAGTAACAAGTAAATGTTTATTGTGCACGCACCAAAAAGACAGTTTGCAAACCAGGTGCACACAAGCCAAAACATGGAATGAGGCTCAGGAATATATTGTGATAAAGCAGCTTATATAGTGAGAAAGCAGTGATTATTTATTCTTTACAGTGATTGGTTATAATAATAGAATTTTCTTGGGTGCCTGAGTGGCTCAAATGGTTAGGCATCTGCCTTCAGCTCAGGTCATGATCCCAGGGTCCTGGGATTGAGTCCCGCATCGGGCTCCCTGCTCCTTGGGAGCCTGCATCTCCCTCTGCCTCTCTCTCTCTCTGTCTCTCATGAATAAATAAATAAAATCTTCAAAAAAATAGTAGAATTTTCTTAAATAATAGGGAATCGGTCAGTGAGGTTACCTCAAATCCATCTTGGGAAACAGTTGAAATTTTGCTTATGATTTCCAGAGGCATAAGCGAGAGGTGACCCAGGTCAACCTAGTCTTGCATAATAAGCTAAATTAAGCTTTGTTTGTATGACTGAAGTGGTTTTGTCTGCTCAGGGGATTTTCAAGGCTGGTCTCCATTTGTTTTTTATTTTAATAGATGTGAGTGGCAAAAGGAAGTGACTCCAGATGGTAACTTGAATTTACAAGAACAAATGAAGATAAGCAGAAAAGATAAATAGAAGGTCATTAGGACAAAAGTGAGAAATATATTTTGCTCTCCTTTCTTCTCTCAGCTTCTTTAAAAGGCATAGAGTTTAATCGGATGATTTGGTTTGGGGGTTTTGAGTTGTATAAGTTCTTTATATTTTTTGCATACTAACCCTTTATCGGATATGTCATTTGCAAATATCATCTCCCATGCTAGAGGTTGCCTTTTCGTTTTGTTGATGGTTTCCTCTGCTGTGCAGAAACTTTTTATTTTGATTTAAAAAAAAGTTCCAAGGGTTTGGGCTTTTTGTTTTTGTTTTTGTTTGCCTTTGTTTCCCTTGCCTCAGGAGAGATAACTAGAGAAAAGTTGCTACAGCTCATGTCAAAAAGGTTGCTGCCTGTGTTCTCTTCTAGGATTTTTATGGTTTCAGGTCTCACATTTAGGTGTTTAGTCTATTTTGACTTTATTTTTGTGCATGCTATAAGAAAGTGGTCCTGTTGCATTTTTTTGCATGTTGCTGTCCCATTTTCCCAACACCATTTGTTGAAGAGATTGTCTTTCCCCATTGGATATTCTTTCCTGATTCGTCAAAGATTAATTGACCATATAATTGTGGGTTTATTTCTGGGTTTTCTATTCTGTTCTGTTGATCTATGTCCCTACTTTTTGTGCCAGTACCATATTGTTTTGATTACTATACCTTTGTACTATAACTTGAAGTCCGGAATTTTAATGCCTCCAGCCTTGCTTTTCTTTTCAAGGTTGCTTTGGCTATTCGGGATCTTTTGTGGTTCCATAGAAATTTTAGAATTGTTCTAGTTCTGTGAAAAATGCTGTTGGTATTTTGATAGGGATTGCATTAAATGTGTAGGTTGCTTTTGGGAGTATAAACATTTCAACAATATTTGTTCTTCCAATCCATGAGCATGGATTGTCTTTCTATTTCTTTGTGTCATCTTCAATTTCTTTTTATAGTTTCAGTTATACTTTCAGTGTTTTATAGTTTTCAGAGTACAGGTCTTTCACCTCTTTGGTTAAGATTATTCCTAGATATCTTATTATTTTTGGTGCAATTGTAAATGGGATGGTTTTCTTAATTTCTCTTTCTGCTGCTTCATTATTGGTGTATAATATAGAAATACCATGGATTTCTGTGCATTGATTTTTTGTGTGTCCTGCGACTTTACTGAATTCATTTATCAGTTCTAGCAGGTTTTTGGTGGAGTCTTACAGGTTTTCTATATATAGTACCATGTCATCTGCAAATAGTGAAGGTTTTACTTCTTCTTTACCAGTTTGCATGCCTTTTCTTTCCTTTTTATAAAAGTTTTTATTTAAATTCCAGTTAGCTAACATAGTGTAATATTAGTTACAGGTGTACAATCTAGTGACTCAACACTTACACACAACACCGGTGCTCATCACAAGTGTTCTTCTTAATCCCCATGACCTGTTTAACCCACCTCCCAACCGACCTCCCCTCTGATAACCATCAGTTTATTCTATATAGTTAAGAGTCTGTTTCTTGGTTTGCAGGGTTTTCCCCCTATGATCATTTGTTTTGTTTCTTAAATTCCTCATATATGAGTGAAATCACATGGCATTTGTCTTTCTCTGACTTATTTTACTTGGCATAATAACCTCTAGCTCCAGGGGTGCCTGGGTGGCTCAGATGGTTAAGCGTCTGCCTTCAGTTCAGGTCACTGGGATCAAACCCCACATCGGACTCCTGGCTCAGCGGGGAGTCTACTTCTCCCTCTCCCTCTGCCTCTCCCACTGCTCATGCTCTCTCTGTATCTCTGTGTCTCAAATGAGTAAATAAAATATTTTAAAAAAATACCCTCTAGCTCCATCCATGTCATTACAAATGGCAAGATTTATTCTTATTTATGGCTGAGTATATTCCAATATATATACATATATCCCACATCTTCTTTATCCATTCATTAGTCAATGGACATTTGGGCCCCATAATTTGGCTATTAATGATAATGCTGCTATAAACATTGGAATGCATGTATCCCTTCGAATTAGTATTTTTGTATCCTTTGGGTAAGCACCCAAGAGTGTGATCGTTGGATCACGGGGTAGTTATACTTTTAATTTTTTGAAGAACCTCCATACTGTTTTCCAGTGGCCACAGCAGTTTGCATTCCCTCCAACAGTGTAAGAGGGGTCCTTTTTCTGTTTGGTTCTTTTTTATAGTTCCTATCTCTTTGTTGATATTCTCATTTTGTTCATGCATCATTTCTCGGTTTTTGTTTAGTTGTCTGTGTTCTCTTGTAGATCACTGATTCTCTAACACAATTACTTTGAAGTATTTGGTAATTCATAGATCTTCATTTCTTTTGGTGTGGGCTCTGGAGATTTGTTTTGTTCCTTTGTTTGGGACATGTTTCCCTGTTTGTTCGTATGCCTTGTGATCATTTGCTGAACTTTATGCATTTGAAAAAACTGCCACCTCTCCCAGTCTTTATGGACTGACTTCAATAAAGGGGAAGACCTTCACCAATTAGCCTGACTAGGGATTCTGGGGGCCTCTGAAACCTTTTGGTCTTGTACATGTAATTTCCCAATTAGAGAGGTTTGCTGGGGGTTTTTTGTTTGTTTGTTTGTTTTCAGGAGCTCCTAATCTCTTGTCTCCTCTGGGGTCTGTAGTCTTCTAGGTTCTTTGGTGCTATAGTTAAGTATAGTTATATAGCTCTCCTCTGGTCTCTGTCCTCCTCTGCTCTTCCCAGCCCCCAGGCACCCGAAGCATGCCCGCTCACTGGTGGCTCCCCAAGTCAAGTGAGACACATACCAGTCCATTGAGCGGCTCTCTATATAGCCAGAACGCCAGACTCATGTTCTACTCTCCTCTTCCTTCTGAAGGAGAAGCTACTCAGTTTCGAGTCTTCTCTTGATCACACCAAGTTGCCCTAGCCTCTGTCTGCAGCACCACAGGCCCTCTGGTGCTGCAGAAAGATACTCCCACTCTTCCTTTCTTTCAGCAGCCCCCACGTCATCCAAACTCTCTTGTTTCTGTTGGCCCTCTAAGTCAGAAGAGACAGAAACCAGTCTCTTGGGCAGCCCTCTGAAAGCTGGAATGATGGAGGAACGTTCCACACCTCTCTACTCTCCTCACCACTCCACCCCAGCAAGAAACTATGCTAGTCGGGGCTGGGGGGGGGGGAGGGGGAGAGTGGGGATCATGGATAAAGTAAATGGCTTTTCTAGCCTTTTGGATGCACTTTGCTTTACATTTGCCTGGGGTACTGTAACTTCTTAACTGGTTTCTGGAGTTCTCCCAAAGGTATTTTGGTCCATACCAACTTGGTGTCTCTGTTGGGGAATGAGGACTGGGACCTCCTAGTCCATCTTGCTGGCATCACCCAGACTTCTCCATTATTTACCTTAAGAGATCATGGGGTTCCCAAATGTATGAAACTGAACGCATTAAACACAAACATACTGAATGAAAGCCTGAATGAGTGAGACAGACCAAGGATTACACCTCCTTTAACTAGTGAGGAAACTAAAGATAAGCGAGGGCATGGGATATGCCCAAAGTCGATGTCTTAGTCTGTAGCAGAACAACAATCAGTGACCCAGGACTTTGGCAAGCAAAAGATAGGTCTATATTGGGTTGAACAGTGTCACCCAAAGAGTCCTGGCTGCCAGGAACCTCAGATGTGACCTTATTTGGAAATAATAAGATCTTTGCAGATGTAATCAAGTTAGGGATCTTAACATGAGATTATCTTAGATTTAAAGTGGGCCATAAATCCGCTGGCTGATGTCCTCATAAAAGAAAGGAGAGGGATGTTTGAGACAGAGACACACAGGGAGAATGCCTTGTGAAGACAGAGGCAGAGATTGGAGATATATGTCTACAAGCCAAGGAATACCAAAGATTTCCAGCAACCACCAGAGGCTAGATGAGGTATAGAACAGATGTTTCCTCAGAGCCTCCAGAAGGAGCCAACCCTATCACCACCTTGATTTTGGACTTCTGGCCTCCAGAACTGTGAGAGAATAAATTTCTGTCATTTTAAGCCTCCCAGTCTGTGGTTCTTTGTTATAGAAGCCCAAGGAAACTAATATAGGGTATAACTTCCCTCTCAGAGCCATGACTTCTAACCCCAATCCCACCATAGACCATAAGAAGAGAGTAGGGCCGGGTACTCTCATACCCCACTGATTAGAGAACAGACTCATAAAGATACAGATAAATAAATAGAAATGTATAGAAAGAGTGAACATTTTTGATATACTTTTTTTTTAAATGCACAAATACAGTTTAGAAGATTATATTATATGCATAGTTCTTCAACTTGTTTTTTAAGGCATGTTAAGCTTTAGAGATCTATTCAGGTAACTAAGTATATAGCAATGCCATCATTTTTAATTTTCACAGGATATAAAGCCACGTGATATAATGAATGGCAGTAATTTATTTAAATGTTTCCAGTTGGTGGGCATATAGAGTATTTCTTCTGCTTTTGCTGCTATAAACAAATAAGCATGAATAATCTTTCCATGCCTCTTTGTAGATATGTATTAATTTTTCTCCAGAAGAGGTACCTAAATATACAATAAATGTATTGGTTCTAGTGACAAAAATATTTTTCATTTGAAATAAACAGATTTCCCTAAAAAATGTTTTATTTGTTTATGTTCAATTTTATGTGTCAATTAACTAGGCCACAGTGTGTCCAGATATTTGGTGAAACATTCTTCTGGGCCTCTCTATGCAGGGATTTCTGGATGAGATGAAATCTGAGTTGGTAGACTGAGTAAAGCAGATTGTCCTCCCCAGTGTGGGTGGACCTCATCCAATCAGTTGAAGGCCTGAATAGAACAAAAAGATGGAGTAAGGGAGAATTTGCTCTATTTATCTGCCTGTTTCTGCACTGAGACATTGGTTTTCTCCTGCATTCAGACTTGGACTTGGACTGGAGTAACTGATTATCAGGCCTTTGGACTTGGACTGTTACTACACACCAGCTCCCCTGGGTCTCCAACCTTCTGACTGCAGGTCTTGGGAATTCTCAGTCTCCATGACCATGGGATCCAATCTCTTTATTCAAATGCAGAAGTTCTGAAACAGGAAGCTCCTTCTTGTAAAGTTAGAACTTGTGATATAGGGCTTTCTTTGATTACCCTACCCCTACACTGCAGATTTAGAACTACAAGGTACCTGACAAAATAGCACCAGCCTGAGTTGAACACAGTCCCTCACTTTTCCTAACCCAGGAAACACCTCTCAGTGGAAACTGTTTGAAAATCACAAACATGGGGCGCCTGGGTGGCTCAGTCATTGGGCGTCTGCCTTCGGCTCAGGTCATGATCCCGGAGTCCTGGGATCGAGCCCCGCATTGGGCTCCCTGCTCTGTGGGAGGCCTGCTTCTCCCTCTCCCACTTCCTCTGCTTGTGTTCCCTCTCTCCCTGTGTCTCTGTCAAATAAATAAAATCTTAAAAAAAAAAAAAAAGAAAATCACAAACATGGATGGAAACATTTTACATTATGTCTTTCTTGCGAGTGGCCCAATCAAAAGGGAGAGGCAAAACAGATGATGTTGGTGGTCTTAAAGTTCATTGTCCAAATGCAGGTGTGGTGCCATAGGACTGAGAGAGGCCTGGGAGGGAATGGTTTTGACTCATCTGCCCTGGGCTGTGGGCATGCTGGGCTAGGAGCAGGCTTTTGTCCTTCATCTTCAAATTCCATGATCTGTTCTCACGCCTCCACCTGCTTCCCATGGGAAATCCTCAGTCCTATCCCACACATCCATGGCATTATCTTAGTCAAATGATTTCATTTGCCTTGTCACCCCTAAAAAAAAGGAAGATGAATAAACATGAATGAGCCCCACAAATGGCACCCCATACTGACCTTACAGTAGCCCCGTGTCAGGCTCATGCTGTCGTCGTCTTTAGAGACGGTGAGAGTGAAGGAATTTAAATAAGACACACTCGAGACCCACATGAAGGCTAGCACCAGGTGGGGACTCAAATTCAGATAATGCAGCTCCAAAGCAACTTGATTATTCCCGCGATGTGAGCATTATGTACTCCAGTTCATTTTACTTCCTGGAAACTTTAGATGGATTGTGGGGGGTGGGGAGGAGCTGTGGGTCAGCTACAGTGAGCCACACTTGAGGAGAGAAAACTGTAAACGTTACCACTTTCCTGTCTTACCAACCTCGCAGCGATTCCTTCATGGAAACCACTTTTGGGGACCTACAGTGTTCAGGTTCTCCAGTATAACATACCTTGCAGTTTTTATTTATTCTTTAATTATTTACTCTGTTGGGATGGTGTTCACTATCACAGTAGCAGCTAATGCAGTAATTTTCAAGAACAAACCGCACAAGACTCCACACCCCTCAGCAAGAGTCAGGCTCTGACATCTATCTTCTCGTTTCCTGCATTCTTAGATTTTCTTCCTAACGTTTTTCTTGCGAGCTCACCTGTGCCCTCATGGGCAATAGACCATGATAAATTTGCTGATAAATGTAACAATAAACTGGGGGACATCTCCTGAGCTGCTGGACAGGGGCAGAGAGTTTGTGCAACGGAAGAGGGAGGAGTCCGGACAGGCTGAGAAGACTTCTGAGGATGGAGTCACGTGGCGGGGGGGGGTGGACTATGGAACATCACAGACGTCCCATTGTGACTCATGTGGAGCCTTAGCTGTGATTGGTCAGATGGGCACAGGGCTGGGATAAAAGGCCAGAGCTCTGCACACACCTCAGCCTGAGAGTCCATGCAGCGGGGTGTTCTTTGTCTCAGCTTCTACGGGACCCTTCCTCCCCACAGCCTTAGTACCCACTCAGGGCCCCTTTCCCAGTCTCCTGGGTTTTAGGTATAGACTCAGGTCTCCCCCTTACCATCCACATCTACCTTCACTATCCTGCGGCAGCTATAAAAGAAAAAAGAAAAGGCAGAAAGACACCAAACTGAGCTCCATTGGTCTGCAGAGGGAAAAACGAAAATCTGGAATCTTGTAGAGCTGTAACAAAGGGAAGCCCATCACCAGAATGATCAACGTCTTGAGCTCATTGAGCCTCATCAATATCATGCGAAATCCCAGGGTTTTAAAATGTAAAACCTTGGAAGAAAACTCAGAGTCCTAATGAGCACATCATCAGAAGTTCTGCATCTGCAAAAGAAAGAGTCATGCTGGGTACTCACTTCATGTAGGGTATTTTCTCCACCCAAGTGATGAATGAACCTGAGTCCACAGTAATGGCTTATTCATGAGACAGAGCCAGCACAAAGCCTTTCCCGTCCCGTGATATTAATCATTACCCAACCAGGCACACTTAGTGAGCAGTGCATCCTTCAGATGGCCATATCCCTCCTCCTTGTGTCTGGTGGCTTCTCTCTGATCAGGTAAGGCCTCTGAGTCTACAAAGACCACCACCGTTATGATTGTCTTCAACTGTGCGTAAGTTCTGCCTATTCTAGAACTTCATATTCATGGAATCATACAGTATGTGCTGTGTTGGGTAAGGCTTCCTTCTCTCAGCATAGCACTGTTGCCTGTATTAGGAGCATGTCCTTTTTATTGCTGAGCAGTGTTCCATTCTCCTATTGCTGGAAATCCGGGATGTTTCCAGTTAAAGGATACTATGAATAAAGCTGCCTTGAATATCCTGGTACATGTCTTTTGGTGGAGTTATCATAGCATTTGGAGGCCAAATACTTTTCATCATTTATGGGGAGTGTAAGGACCAGTGGAAGACCTTGCCCGGGGTCACATAACAAGGCTGGGCACATCCAGGAGAGCTGTCTCTGACATCAATGGTCCTCCTGACACTGTTGGGATGGAGTCAGGGTTGTTGGACCTTCTTACCCCATCATCTCAGGTTCCCCATATCCATTTACAACCTTGAGATTAGCTCCCAAGCTTCTGGGGGTGACAAAGGGGGACTGGTTTTCCTGTTTCCCCTTTAGCCTGGCTCAGGCTATGAGGAGGTCAGAAACAGGCAAGGAGATCGAATTTCTCATTCACTGTGTGAATGTCCCTTCCCCTCCCAGCTTCATCCTGTGCCAGTAAAGGAGATTGGCTCCATTCTGGGGCTCATTATGGGCCCAGAGTCACCCCTGCATATAACTCCAGATGGGACCCTATATGTTGCTTCCCTTGTCAACCTAAAACTGTCAGGAGGTGGGCGCTTGGGTGGCTCAGATGGTTAAGCATCTGCCTTCGTCATGATCCTGGGGTCCTCGGATGGAGTCCAGCGTTGGACTCCCTGCTCAGTGGGGAACCTGCTTCTCCCTCTGCCTCTGCCTCTCTCTGTCTCTCATGAATAAATATAATCTTTAAATAAATAAGTAAAATTATCAGGAGGCAATAATTAAGCAAGAGCATTTATATGGGATCAAAGAATTGCTATTTGGGGTACACAGACATGGGTAGCTACCCAAATAGAGTCCCATTAGAAAGCAAAAGTCAAGTTTTTAAAGTAAAAAGGGAATGCTTGTATATGTTGTTTACAAAGAACTTTTGATTGGTGTTGGTGGAAGAAAGCTAATCTTTACTGAATATAATGGGTTGCTATAAAATCAATACATGTAGTCTCTTACTGTAGCGATTTGCAGGTGGTCATGTTGAGTCCTTGGAATATTTTCAGTTTGGCCCCGTTCGAAAGTTCATGGTTCCGCTGGTGAGACCATACCTAAAGCCCATCTCCTTAATGGCCTCCAGCTTCATTTTAGAGCCCCTTGACATTAGTGACCCCATTTCACTTCACCTTTCTTACTCCCAGTGCCCAACTCCCATGATGGTCAGTGTTTTAAAATGTACCCAAGATGTTAGTTTGATTCAGGTATGGTGAGGCCAACAGATTAGAAGATGATTGCTATATGCGGGCGTCTGGTGGCTCAGATGGTTGAGCGTCTGCCTTCGGCTCGGGTTATGATCTCCAGGTCCTGGGATCGAGCTCCACGTGGGGCTCCCAGCTTAGCGGGGAGTCTGCTTCTCCCCCGGCCTCTGCCCCTGCTTGTGTGCTCTCAAATGAATAAATAAACTCTTTAAAAAAAATGATTGCTATTGAAAGACAGTTCAGTTACAGTTCCCAAAAGGAGGGGGCATGCCACACAGAGCCACATGGGGAGGCACCCAGGCCAGTCAGGAGGTGAAAGGAGCAAGGGGAAAGTGTGAACAAAAGCCTTTAGTTTTTGCTGGAAGGATTGGGTGAAGGTAGGGGAAACAGCCTTAGGATTGGCTAGTTTGAATAATTGCGGTGGCTCTGGGTGGGGCTGTCCCCAGTTGTCTAGTTCATGGCCCTGGGGTGACTTAAGGCAGGGGGATAGTGTCCCAAACTGCCAGAGCCTGAAAAAAAAAAAGGTGCTGGGCCTTGCTTTGCAGATCAAAGGTGTGCTTAAAGGCACATCATTTACTATCTCTAGGAATTAGCCGACTCTGGAGGGGCAGTCCCTTCCAGGTCCACAAGGCCACCAGGATATCAAAGCATCATAAAATACAGAAAATTTAAAACATGATTAATACAGTCAGGGAAGGGGCAGGATGCCTTGGTTGACACTACAGCCTTCTTGGAATATTCTTCCAGAGTCCTGCTCTGTCCGACCAACTGTTTGACAGAAGTGAGTCCTGGGACATACTCAGAGCTGGGTTCCTGTCCCAGGGCTGTCCCTCGGGCTTTGGGGAGAAAAAGCAGTTTGTGTGTCTATATGTACAAGTGTCTGTGTGTACTTTGTGTGTGCACATTCTCAGCTAATTCCTGTTATTTATTATCTACATGGTCTAAGCTTTGTGAGGGTCATTTTTATACAGTGTGTGTTCAGTAAGACGCCAGTTGAATATTTCTAACTAGACCCAGGAGGCCGGGGGACCCCTTCCATCCTGGGTGCCCCTGCCCTGTCCCTCCACCCCCATGGGAATCTGCAGCGATACTCTTAGGGGGAGGGAGACACAAAGCTGCTACTTTGGCAGGTCATGTTGCAGGGACCCCAAAGGGGAAAAAAAAATCTTTCCTGTGTGAACTGTGGCCACAGGAATGGGGCAGAGTGATGGGGAGCAGAGCCAACAAGCCCATTAACTTCTTAGCAGCATCTCACGCAGACGCCCCCTCGTCTCTCCTCTGCCTCTCCCAGACTTCAGTTCCAACGATCAGACACGTCAAAGAATTTCAGAGAGAATCTGTAGAGACCTGCCTTGAACTGTTTGCAGCTTTCCAGAGAACAGTCACTTGGCTGGAGACTGAGTTAGGGTATGGGGCTGGAGGGTCTGGAGGAAAATTATAATGGCACTTTTTTTTCAGCAAAAAAGAAATTTTCTCAATGCCTCAATTAGTTAAAACCAAAAAAACCCAAACAGCTCCATACTGAAGTGAGGAAATCCCTAACGGGCTCCTCTAAGGCTGGGGTGCTTCAGCCACATATGATGCCCCCCAGCAGGACTGGACAGGGTGGGTGCCAGGGCAAGCGAGGAGCAGACTCCACCCACCCAGGGCTCTGTGGACGCTCTGGAATGGTTGCCGTTATTGAGCCCGGCAATGCAGGGAGACAGGGTTCATTCCTTTTGTCTGATTTCAATCATCTCGACAACCCAGGAAAATCTTCAGACTCGTATGATGATGGAAGCCCCCCCCGCCCGCCCCAATCCTAGCAAATCTGTGGACTCCAGAAAGTCTGAGTCAGATGTGACCTCACACACCATCCATGCAAAATTTCCACTCTACAGATGGAGAACCTGTGGCGTGAGGCATGGTGGTCCAAGATCAGACTACAGTTCAGGATTTGGGAACAGAAACAAAAGCATGGTTGTACATCGGATGTCCGCCCCCTGTTACAAATCCTGTACAAGTCCAGGGGCATAAAATCTTTCTTACCCTTAGAACTTTATTTGGTGGCTTCCTTGCTTGGGCTCACCCAAGGGGAATGCCAGAAGTTGCAGACTTCCCTGCCTGAGGCTTTGGGCTGCTCTACGCATTTGGGTCCCCAGTTCAGGGTCTGCAATAATTGGCATAGGATTTTTTTCTTCTGTGCCTGGAGTGCCCCCTGATGGCTAATTCGGTAACAACCCACCTCTAAGGTCAATGAAAGACACGACATTGTCATGAAGGTCCTGCACCACTCCTATTTGGGAACGTCCCCTCCCTCATCAGTGTACACCCGGGGAAAGCGTGTATCAGTAAAATGTTCCATGAGGATGAACGTTTTTGTTTATCTTGTTTAGGGTAGTGGTCTCCATACCCATCCCAGTGTCTATTCCAGTGCATTATAGATGATGAATAAATCAAGTGCCCACTCTGCATATGAACTTCTCTCTTGTGACGAATTCTCGAGATGCTTCGATCAACATTTATGAACGACTTTTTGTGCAATATACCATATGAGAGTCATGGAGACACAAACAAACAAACAAACAAAACCCCACCCCACTATTCTTGTCCCAATAGTTATCATTTACTGCTCAAGACAAGCCAAAAGTCTATAGAAGTGCAGCTTACATGGCAAGGACAAGAGAAGGTGTAAGCAAAGGCGTAGGGCACAGAGTGTCAACCATGCCACTAGGGGTGTCCTCCTGGGGGAGACGGTGTGCGAGCTGAGGCTGATGGAGAAGTGGAATTTCAGAAGTGGAGGAGGGAAGGATTCCAGGGGAAGGGCAAGCGCGAGGCAATGCCTTCCTCCGTCTCCCTCCTTGTCCTTACATTCTGCCTCCTCCTTCCTCTCTGTCCCGGGGGCTGAATCCTTGGATTCCTGACATTTCGCCTCTCCTGGAGGCCTCGGTGGCCAGTCCTGCCTGACCCGCCGGTCCTTCCCTCCCTGGCTGCATCCATCTCTTGGAAGCTTCTTCCCACCCAGACACCCCTCACACCCCAGTCGTGAACTGAGCACTGACTGGCGGTTAGAATCCTGCAGCGACCAGCCCTGAAGATGGACTCAGGAAGCCAAGACTTTACTGGGACATCAGCAAGAGGGGGGACCCAAGGGAATGTCACTCAGCCTGTGACCTGAGAAAGAAAACTCATATAGGATTTAAGGACCACGTTAAACTTTGTTCATAGAAACTTATTCTAGGAGGACTGATAGGAGGAAATGAGTTGAATCTGGGCTGCTGGGGCAGGAAGGAGGCAGAGAAGAAGTAAACTGATCTTTGAGGACCATGGAGAGAGGTCTCATAAGTCGAATTCTGGAAGACAGGGACAGTGGAGGGAAGGCGGGAGTGCTTTACCTAAGTCTATGGGACACTGTGACGGGTGTAGCAGAACTGTACGGGTTCCATGTCAGGTCACAGCTTTAAAGAGACTGTTCATATGCCATACACAAGTCAATGGTTTTTAATATTTCCGGAGTGGTGCGACCATCACCAGAATCAATTCTAGAACATTTTCTTCACCTCAAAAAGAAACCCTGTAAACTTTACTGCCCCTGAATTTCCCACCTCCACTGCCGCCCTGGGCATCACAAATCTCCTTTCTATTTCTGTATATTTGCCTATTCTGGCAGTCCTTTGTGACCACCTCCTTTGCTTTGCCCGATGTTTTCGGGGTTCATCCATGTTGCAGCATGGATCAGGACTTTACTCCTCTTTTTATGGTTGAATAATATTCTGTAACATTCCATTGTATGGATATACCGTATTTTCTTTTTTAAAAGATTTTATTTATTTTGAAAGAGGATGTGTGAGTAGGGGGAGGGGCAGAGGGAGAGAATCCCAAGTAGACTCCGCGCTGAGCATGGTGCCTGATGTGGGGCTCCATCTCACAACCCTGGGATCATCACCTGAGCCAAAATCAAGAGTTGGATGCTTAACCAACTGAGCCACCCAGGCACCCCATGGATATGCCATATGTTCTTGACCCATTCATCAGTTGATAAGCATTTGGGCTGTTTCTACCTTTTACTTGTCATGAAAAATGGTGCTGTAAACATTCATGTACAAGTTTTGTGTAGATATATGTCTTTATGTTTCTTGGATATATACCTAAGTGGAATTGCTGGGTCAAATGGTAATGCTATGCTTAATTTTGGGGAACTGTAGACTGTTTTCCAAAGGGTCTGCATCACTTTACTCAAATAAAAAAATGAGAGTGTGAATTTTTCAATGTTTCTCTATTTTTGCCAACACTTTTTTTTTTAATTTACTTTTTTAATTATAGTCATCCTACTGGGTATGAAGTGATATCTCAGTGTGGTTTGGATTTTCATCTCTCTGATGACAATTGAAGTTGAGCCTCTTTTCTGTGCTTTAGACCATTTGTATATCTTCTTTGGGGGGAAATATCCATTCAGATCATTGAAACATTTTTTAATTGGGTTGTCTTTTTACTATTGAGTTGAAAGTGTTCTTTATATATTCTGGATACAAGTTCCTTGTCAGATATAGGATTTGCAAATACGTCCTTTCTTTATATGGGTTGCCTTTTCACTGTGTTTTAATTGAAGTATAGTTGACGTACAATGTTATATTACTTTCAGGTGTACAGCATAGTGATTCGACAATTCTATACAGTACACAGTGCTCCCCACCATAAGTGTAGTTACCATGTCACCATAACAGAGGTTTTTATTTTAATGGAGAAATCATAATTTATTTAACTAGTAATTTTTTTTAAAGATTTTATTTATTTAGTAGAGAAAGAAAGAGTACAAACAGGCGGAGGGGCAGGCAGAGGGAGAGGGAGAAGCAGACTCCCCGCTGAGCAAGGACCCGGATGCGGGACTCGATCCCAGGACGCTGGGATCATGACCTGAGCCGAAAGCAGACACTTAACCAACTGAGCCACCCAGGCACCCCTGACTATTAATCTTTTAATGAGTGTTTGGGTTGTTGGCCATTAACACTCTGCCTCAATACACATCGTTTGCTAACATCTCTGCAGGTCAATTCCTGACAATGCACTTACTGGGTTTAAGTAATTTATTTTATTTTTTTATTTGAATTCAAGTTAGTTAACATATAGTGTATTATTAGTATCAGGGGTAGAATTTAGTGATTCATCAGTTGTGTATAACACCCAGTGCTCATTACCTGATAATGTCTATCACCATGTACCCCATCCCCCCACCATAGTTACTACAATGTTATTGATTATATTCCCTCTGCTGTACTTGTCATCCCTCTGACTTTTTTATTTTATCATTGGAAGATTGTTATTTTATCATTGAAGATCTTAATCCCCTTCACTGATTTTGCCCATCCACTAACTACCCTCCTCATGAGCAACCACCAGTTTGTTCTTTGTATTTAGGATACGGTGTGTTCATTTGTTTTGTTTTTTAGATTCCACATATAAGTGAAATCACATGGTATTTGCCTTTGTCTGACTTATTTCACTTAGCATAGCCTCTAGGTCCATCTACGTTGTCATGAATGGCAAGACTTCATTCCTTTTTATGGCTAAGTTACATATATATATATTTTTCCCCCTTATCTGTCATCTATTGATGGATACTTAGGGTGTTACCGTGTCTTGGCTCTTGTAAATAACACTGCAATAAACATACAGATGAATATATCTTTTTGAATTAGTGTTTTCATTTACTTTGTGGAAATACCCAGCAATGGCATTACTAGATTGTATGGTATTTCTATTTTTAATTTTTTTGAGGCACCTCCCTACTGTTTTCCACAGTGGCTGCACCCATTTACATTCTTACCAACAGAGCGTGAGGGTTTCTTTTTTCCACATCCTTGCCAACACTTGTTTTCTTACCTTTTTGAGACTAGCCATTCTGACTCATGTGAGGCGATTTCTCATTGTAGTTTTGATTTGAGTTTCCTTCATGATCAGTGTGTTCAGCATCTTTTCACATGTCTGTTGACCATCTATGTCTTCAGAAAAATTTCTGTTCAGGTCTTCTGCCCATTTTTACTCAGATTATTTGGGGGTTTTTGGTGTCGGTTGTATGAGTTATTTATATATTTTGGACATTAGCTCTTTATCAGATATATCATTTGCAAAAACCTTCTCCCATTCAGTAGGTTGCATTTTGATTTTGTTGATGGTTTTGCTTGCTGTGCAAAAGCTTTCTCAGTTTGAGGTAGTCCCAATGGTTTATTTTTGCTTTTGTTTCCTTTGCCTGAAGAGGACCAACCCAGATAAAGTTGCTAAGGTCAATGTCCAACAGATTACTGCCTATTCTGTCTTTGAGGAGTTTTATGGTTTCAAGTCTTATATTTAGGTCTTTAATCCACTTTGAGTCTATTTTGTGTGTGGTGTAAGAAAGTGGTCCAGTTTCATTCTTTTGCATATAGCTGTCCAGTTTTCCCAACACCATTGTATATTCTTGTCTCCGTTTTACAATAGATTAATTGACCATATAAGCGTAGGTTTATTTATGAGCTCTCTATTCTGTTCCATTGATCTATATGTCTATATTTGTGGCAGCACCATACTGTTTTGACTACTGCAGCTTTGTAATATATCTTGAAACCCGGGATTGTGATGCCTCCAGCTTTGTTCTTTCTCAAGATTGCTTTAGCTATTCAGGGTCTTTTGTGGTTCCATACAAATTTTACAATTATTTGTTTTAATTCTATGAAAAAATTGGTATTTTGATAAGGATTGCATTGAACCTGTAGATTGCTTTGGGTAGTATGGATAATTTAACAATATTGATTCTTCTAATCCATGAGCATACTATATCTTTCCATTTGTTTGTATCATTTTCACTTTTTTTCATCAATGTCTTATAGTTTTGAGAATACAGGTCTTTCATCTCCTTGGTTAAATTTATTCCTAGGTATTTTCTCTTTTTTGGTTCAATTGCAAATGGGATTGTTTTCTCTTTCTCTCTTTTTTTTTTTTTTAAGATTTTATTTATTTATTTGTCAGAGAGACTGAGCAAGCAGGGGGAGTGGCAGGCAGAGGGAGAAGCAGGCTCCCCGCCAAGAAAGGAGCTCAACTTGGGACTCGATCCCAGGACTCCAGGACCACGACCTGAGCCAAAGGTAGACGCCCAACAAACTGAACCACCCAGGCGTCCCAGTGGGATTGTTTTCTTAATTTCTCTTTCTGCTATTTTGTTATTAGTGTACAGAAATGCAACAGATTTTTGTATATTAATTTTGTATCTTGCAACTTTACTGAATTCATTTATTAGTTCTAATAGGGTTTTTTTTTTTTGGTGAGTCTTTAGGGGTTTTCTACATATACTATCATGTTATCTGCAAGCAGTGACATTTTTACTTCATCACTACCAATTTGGATGGCTTTTATTCCTTTTTCTTGTCTGATTGTTGTGGCTAGGACTTCCAGTACCATGTTGAATAAAAGTGTGAGAGTGGACATCCCTGTCTTGGTCCTGACTGTCTTTAGCCTTTCTTGTGGAGCAGGTCTACTAGTGGTAAGCTATTCAGCTTTTATCTGCAAATGTCTTAATTTCTCTTTCATTTTTAAAGACTAGTTTTGGGGGATATAGAATTCTTGGTTGACTTTTTAAGATCTCAGCACTGAAATATGTCATCTGCTTTCTGGCTTCCATTGTTTCTGAAGAGATATTAGCTATTAATTTTATTAAAGATCCCTTGTATAAGTTGCTTCTCTCTTGTTAGTTTCAAGATTCTCTATCTTTTGTTTTTGACAATTTGACTTTAATATGTCATATGAGTTTATCCTATTTGGGTTTTTTTTTTGAATGTGTAGATTCGTGTCTTCCACCAGATTTGGGACATTCTTGGGTAATAATTCTTCATCTTTGTGCTCCTTTCTTGCTCTCCTCTCCCTCTGGAATTTCTATTGGTATGCATGGTATCTTAAGTTCTGTTAATTTTTCTCTATTCTTCTCTCTTTCTACTCCTCAAATTAGATAATACCAACTTGCTTATCTTCACTGATTCTTCTGCCTCCTCAGGTCTGTTGGACTCCTTTAGTGAATTTTTTTTTCTTTTAGATTTTTTTTTTAATTTATTTGACACAGAGAGCACAAGCAGAGGGAGAGAGGGGGAGAAGCAGGCTTCCTGCTGAGCAAGGAGCCCGATGTGGGACTTGGGATCATGACCCGGGCCGAAGGCAGCCGTTTAACCGACTGAGCCACCCAGGCGTCCCTCCTTTAGTGAATTTTTTTAAAAGATTTTATTTTATTATTTGAGAGAGCACAAGAGGGGACGGGTCAGAGGGAGAAGCAGACTCCCCGCTGAGCAGGGAGCCTGATGCGGGACTCGATCCCGGGACTCCAGGATCATGACCCGAGCCGAAGGCAGTCGCCCAACCGACTGAGCCACCCAGGCGCCCCCTCCTTTAGTGAATTTTTAATTTAGTTGTACTTCTCATCACCAGAATTTGTTTGGTTTCTTTTATAATTCTGTTTATTGATGCTCTCTATTTGGTGAGACATTTCTCTGGTGTCCTTAATCCTGTGTCCATGGTTTCCTCTCTCTCTTTGGAAGCTGGTTTAAAGTGTTTGTTTAATAAGTATGCCTGGGCTTCCCAAGAGAGTCTTTATTCATTCTCCCTTTCCAGTGAATTGTCCTTATGTTCTTGTTTCTTTACATGCCTCATAATTTTTTGTTGAAAACTAGATCTTTTGAAGATTAAAATGTGGCAACACTGGAAAATAACTCTCCCACCTCCCTGGGGCTTGTTGTTGCTGTTTGTTGTGGGTTGTGGCTATTTGCTTGCTTAGTGACTTAAAAAAAAAAACTAATCTTGTAAAAACTGAATTCACTGTCATGTGACCATTAGCTTAGTGGTCAGCTAGTGTTTTTAACTGTCCTTAAGTATCTGGAACCAAAGAAGGAAAAAAGAGAGAGAAAAGAGACAAAGAATATAAAGAAAAAGAATGCAGTTACTGTAAACCACCCCCCCTCGCCCCATTCATATGTTGAAATCCTAGGCCCAGTATCTCAGAATGTGACCACATTTGGAGACAGGGTCTCTAAAAAGGTAACTGCATTAAAGTGAGATCATTAGGTGAGACTTAATTCAATATGATGGGTGTCCTTTTAAGAAGAGGCAATGAGGACATAGACACACAGAGGAAAGACCATGTGAAGGCACAGGGAGGAAGCAGCCATCTACAAGCCAAGGAGAGAAGCCTCAGATGAAATGAAACCTGATGACATCTTCATCTTGGACTTTGAGGCTCCAGAATTGTGAGAAAATCAATTTCTGTTAATAAGCCACCCAGTCTGTGGTACTTTGTTATGGCAGCCCTAGAAAACATACGCAATCATTACTATTTGTTTCTTTTGTTGGAAATACTGAAGGAGGTTGTTTTTTTTTTTTTAAGATTTTATTTATTTATTTGAGAGAGAGAATGGGAGACAGAGAGCACGAGAGGGAAGAGGGTCAGGGGGAGAAGCAGACTCCCCGCCGAGCAGGAAGCCCGATGTGGGACTCGATCCCGGGACTCCAGGATCATGACCTGAGCCGAAGGCAGTCGCTTAACCAACTGAGCCACCCAGGCGCCCCAATACTGAAGGAGTTTTGATATTTGTGTGGGGCTATGCCAACTAGTTACCTGGAGTTAGCAATGGGCAAAAGTTTAGCCTGTCTGAAAATAACCCAGGCCTTCTGATCAGCTGGCTTCCTCCCACAAGGATATTGATAATGAAGACGGTACAAACTGGAAGGATTTTGGAGACCCTCTATTCCTGTAGTTCACAACACTGCAGATTGGAATCATTTCAGAAGTTATTTTCTTCTTCTTTTTTTTAAAGATTTTATTTATTCCCTTTAGAGATAGATGGAGAAAGTGAGAGAGGGAGCACAAGCAGGGGAAGCAGAGGGAGAGGGACAAGCAGACTTCATGCTGAGCACAAAGCCTGCCATGGGGCTTGATCCCATGACCCTGAGATCAGGACCTGAACCGAAACCAAGAGTCGGATGCTTAACTGCCTCCAGAAATTATTTTCTTTTTCTTTTAAAGATTTTATTTGACAGAGAGAGAGAGTGAGAGGGAACATAAGCGGGGGAGGGAGGGGGAATAGGAGAGGGAGAAACAGGCTTCCCACAGAGCAGGGAGCCGGACGCGGGGCTCGATCCCAGGACCCTGGGATCATGACCTGAGCCAAAGGCAGACGCTTAACGACTGAGCCACCCAGGCGCCCCTCAGAAATTATTTTCTAAAAGCCTATCTTCATCCCCATAAAATCATAAAATCGTTAGATTGTTATTTTAATGGTCTGGAGTTAGTCGAGGAAAACTCCCCTAATGTGAGTTTGCTTGAAGGACAGGTTGAAAAGTCAAAAGATGGAGGAAGGCACAACTTCGGTTCAGGCTAGAGGGCCAGGAAAACAGGAGGTTTAGTGGAGGTGCATGGAGACTGGCTGGCATGGTGGGGCACAGAAGTGTTGGGGAGCAGTGGAGGTAAAGCTGGGTCAGGAGGGAGAGACCAGGCAATGACTATGAAAAACAAGCAGAGAAATCAAGGCTTATAAATGTGTTTGAGTCTTGGACCGGAATCAGTGGGACCTTGGAAGCCACTTGAACCTGGAGGGGTGCTGTCAGAGGTGGGTTGAGAATGTGGCCTCGGGGGAGGGGGGCAGGCTTGGTCACGGGTCATCAGATGGACTGAAGGCTGAGATTTGGAGTAAAGAAAAGGCCACAGAGTTCCCAGCACTCAAATGAGTTGTGGGAAATATGTGCTTTGTTAAATAGAATTGAAAACACAAAGAGGAGATCTGGTTCCTGCTACACTGATGAACAGCAGAGGCTGCTGGCTCTGTCCATGAAATTTGTCCCTGACAAAAACTGTAGTGGAAAACATGGAACCAGGAACCAGCAGACCCACGTTATGAGAAACCTCTGGAAGGTTTGGCCAGTGGTGTGTGCATGTTTGTGTGTATGTGGAGTTGGGGGGTAAGTGGGTTGTCTGCAGCCTGGGGCACAGGGAGACTCCAACTATAAGAAGAACAAGTAGTGTTTTCAGCTCTGCTCTGGGCTTTCCTCAACCATTGCCCTTGGACAGTCACTGTTGGTCCCGCACCCTAACAGCAGGAATCCGTAGCAAAGGTCCAGGCTGCTGATGTGGGTGTTATCAAAGGTGACATCCAAGCAGCACAAACACCCTGCTGAGTGAGGAACTGGGGACTGACATTCCAAGGTAATCATGACTCCCCTCTTTTCTCCAGGCCTCCAGGACCAGTGGACTCCAGTGTAATCCCAATGCTGCCCTTCTTGGATGCTTGGAGGTGAAGCCCTGACCTGAAGAGTTTATTGGAGTCTAAGGCTCCAAATGTGAGTGACCACAGACAGGCTTAGTGTGCTGTGTGCTCTCAGTCCAAAAGCTCCAATTCCTTGACCTCTCCATTGCTGGACATAGACCGGGGTTTGGCTACCATCCCCTCTCGATACTCTGCCAAAGGAAATGATCTCCCAGGGTGAGGGAGGAAAGATGAGCTTAGGGTAAAGAGCAGAACGACTTCCTTGAAAGAGAAATAATCATTGTTCACCATAAGGCATGGGGAGAAGAAATCTTAGAATGGATGGATCAAAAATACAAAATGGGTATGCAAATATACTAAAGCACACGAGGCAGATATTAACAATGTGAAAGGGGGAAAATCACTGAAAAGAAGAAAGATGAATTATTAGGTAAGAAAAATATGATACTGTTAATATTTGCTGTGGTTTATTATTTATACAGCATTGAGTTCAACAATGAATCCATGCTTCTTTATATTTTATTCTTAGCACTTTTCTGTATCTGTTTTTATATGTGCTTTTTTGTCTGTGTTCATGTATACATTTATCTCTAACTTAATTTCTACTCCCATCAGATTAAAAATGAACAAGAGTAATTGAGGAAGAACAATGAGAAAAATGTATGAATTGGGGCTCCTTTCTGACTTCCTATGTTTGCAAGGGATAAGGGTAAGTTTCCTTCAGTGATAGTACAGATATAAATCATTATCAGTAATCAACAAGATGCTCTGTATGATCCTTATTTTTTTTTAAAGATTTTATTTATTTGTGAGAGAGAGAATGAGAGACAGAGAGCATGAGAGGGAGGAGGGTTAGAGGGAGAAGCAGACTCTGTGCTGAGCAGGGAGCCCGATGTGGGACTCGATCCTGGGACTCCAGGATTATGACCTGAGCCGAAGGCAGTCGCCTAACCAACTGAGCCACCCAGGCGCCCTCTGTATGATCCTTTTTATTCTTTATTTCTTTTCAATTTTTACCAAATTACTGATGCAGAGTATAAAAAGCAAATTAATTTATAACGTTTTTGTGACAAACAATGTCTACCCGCTTCCCCTCTCTCCTCCCCCAGTGTTACCCACACCCAACTTTTTGGGCAGATTTCTTTTGGATACATATCTCCACATTTCTAAATGACATGCATGCATTTTGCTCTATTTCATCCATCCCACACACGCAACCACTTTCATCAGCCTTCTCCTTCCCAATATAATTTGGTGTGGGTAACATTTCTGAGACCAAGGAAATGCTGCCATATTGTTTTGTGCTTGATCTGGTCTCTCTCTTTCATAGAGAGGATGTGTGGTGATCCATCTCATATTGAGGAGTGGGAATGTGGAGCTGACTGGAAGCTTTGAATACGTAAGGCTTTCAGCAAATTCCACTCTGGTGTGTTCTGTCTGGGCCGCTTGCTTGAGGATCCTGATGTTATCCTGATAATTATATGAATATCACCCCTAGGATATATTGGGAAGTTAACACCAGAATCAAGCTTAATAATCCATTTTAGACTCGGTATCTGTTGTTTAAGTTAACTCTTACAGAAGAGTGCTCAAATCATGGGGATTCCTTTTCACAAGAAATAGGAACTTAACTAAAAAGAATGAATAATTCAAAGTAGAATTAAGTAAAGGAGTTAAGAACAGCTCTTAAGTTATAGACAGATGGGTTTGAGTTTGAATCCCACCCTGGTATCTAGTTGCTAAAAGACATTTTACTATAGATGAATGGATAAAGATGTGGTCTGTATATACAATGGAATAATACTCAGCCATAAAAAAAAAGAAAGAAATCTTACCATTGGCAAGATGTGGACGGAACTAGACGGTATTATGCTAAGTGAAATAAGTCAATCAGAGAAAGACAATTATCATATGATTTCACTCATATGTGGAATTTAAGAAACAAAACAGAGGATCATAGGGGAAGGGAGAGACAAATAAAACAAGATGAATCAGAGAGGGAGACAAAAACCATAAGAGACTCTTAACTATAGGAAACAAACTGAGGGTTACTGGAGAGGAAAGGGGTGGGGGTTGGGGTAACTGGGTGATGGGCATTAAGGAGGGCACTTGATGTAATGAGCAGTGGATGTTATATACAACTGATAAATCACTGAACTCTACCTTTGAAACTAATAATACACTATATATTAATTAACTGAATTTAAATACTTTTTTAAAAGACATTTTATAGATGGTTTTGATGAATTGAGGAATGTTCCCTCTATCCCTATACTCTGAAGAGTTTTAATCAGGAATGGATATTGTATGCCCACAGTGAATATCATTATCAATGGAGAGCTTTTCCTTAAGATCAGGAACACAACAGGGATGCCCACTCTCACCACTATTGTTCAACATAGTACTAGAAGTCCTAGCTTCAGCAATCAGACAGCAAAAAGAAATAAAAGGCATCCAAACTGGCAAAGAAAAAGTCAAACTCTCCCTCTTCACAGATGACAGGATACTTTATATGGAAAACCCAAAAGACTCCCCCCAACATTACTAGAATTCATACAGCAATTCAGCAATGTGGCAGGATACAAAATCAATGCACAGAAATCAGTTGCTTTTCTATATACTAACAATGTAACTATAGAAAGAGAAATTAAGGAATCAATTCTATTCACAATAGCAACAAAAACCATAAGATACCTGGGAATAAACCTAACTAAAGAGGTAAAGGATCTAGAAACTATAGAAACACTTATGAAAGAAATTGAGGAAAACACAAAAAGATGAAAAAATATTCCATGCTCATGGATTGGAAGAATAAACACTGTTAAATTGTCTATCCTCCCCAGAGCAATTTACACTTCCAATGCCATCCCTATTAAAATACCATTGGGTCACGTTCTGCATGGAGCACTGGGTGTTATGCACAAGCAATGAATCATGGAACACTACATCAAAAACTAATGATGTGGGCGCCTGGGTGGCTCAGTTGGTTAAGTGACTGCCTTCGGCTCAAGTCATGATCCTGGAGTCCCGGGATCGAGTCCCGCATCGGGCTCCCCGCTCAGCAGGGAGTCTGCTTCTCCCTCTGACCCTCCTCCCTCTCGTGCTCTCTCTCATTCTCTCTCTCTCAAATAAATAAATAAAATCTTTTAAAAAAAAAACTAATGACGTAATGTATGGTGATTAAGAAAACAATAAAAAATTAAAAAAAAAACAAGCAGAGCAGGAAAAGCTCTTTACTTCCCTCTCAACTGCCTAAAAAGAATTTAGATAGAGGACCTGCTCCAGGATGAGAGCTATCATCATAGATAACTACATTATAATATGAACTAGGTATCATAGACAGGGAGGAGTCTAGCAAGTCCTTTATATCCCATGGTTTCAGAATGTCCCCGCAAACATTTGTTTACCAATCGTTTACTATTTCACCTTCCTGTGAATCACATCCTTTCCCTTTGAAGTCCCAGACCCCTACCCCTTCTCCTTAGTTCAGAATGACATATATACCTCATTTTACCTGTCTTTGGAATTTCATGTCTGTGTGGATTCCTTGCATGTGTGAAATTAAATTTGATTTTCTCCTGTAAAAAAAAACCACCATTGGCATTCTTCAAAGAGCTGGTACAAAAAAACCTAAAATTTGTATGGAACCAGAAAAGACCCCAAATCACCAAGGGAAGGATGAAAAAGAAAAACAAAGCTGGGAGGCATCACGTTGCCTGACTTCAAGCTCTATTACAATCTGTGATCACCAAGACAGCATGGTATTGGCACAAAAAGAGACACATAGACCAATGGAACAGAATAGAGACTCCAGAAATGAACCCTCAACTCTATGGTCAACTAATCTTTGACAAATCAGGAAAAAATATCCAATGGGAAAAAGACAGTCTCTTCAATAGTGGTGCTGGGAAAATTGGACAGCTACATATAGAAGAATGAAACTGGACCATTCCCTTACACCATACACAAAGATAAACTCAAAATGGATGAAAGACTTCAATGTGAGACAGGAATCCATCAAAATCCTAGAGGAGAACATAGGCAGTAACCTCTTTGACACCAGCCACAGTAACTTCTTTCAAGACACGTCTCTAAAGGCAAGTGAAACAAAAGCAAAAATGAACTTTGGGGACTTCATCAAGATAAAAAGTTTCTGCACAGCAAAGGAAACAGTCAACAAAAGTAAGAGGCAGCCCACGGAATGGGAGAAGATATTTGCCAATGACCTTACAGATAAAGGGCTGATATCCAAGATCTATAAAGAACTTCTCAAACTCAACACTCAAAAAACTAATAACCCAGTCAAAAAATGGGCAGAAGACATGAACAGACACTTCTCCAAAAAAGACATACAAATGGCTAACAGACACATGAAAAAATGCTCAACATCACTAGCCATCAGGGAAATACAAATCAAAACCACAGTGAGATACCACCTTATACCAGTCAGAATGGCAAAAATTAACAAAACAGGAAACAACAAATGTTGGCAAGGATGTGGAGAAAGGGGAACCCTCTTACACTGTTGGTGGAAATGCAAGTTGGTACAGCCACTCTTGAAAACAGTATGAAAGTTCCTCAAGATGTTAAGAATAGAGCTACCAGGGCGCCCGGGTGGCTCAGTTGTTAAGCGTCTGCCTTCAGCTCAGGTCATGATCCCAGGGTCCTGGGATCGAGCCCCACATTGGGCTCTCTGCTCAGTGGGAAGCCTGCTTCTCTCTCTCCCACTCCTGCTTGTGTTTCCTCTCTTGCTATGTCTCTCTCTGTCAAATAAATAAAATTAAAAAATAAAAGAAAAAAAGAAGAGCGCTACCCTACAACCCAGCAATTGCACTACTAGGTATTTACCCCAAAGATACAGACGTAGTGAAAAGAAGGGGCATCTGCGCCCCAAATGTTCATAGCAATGTCCACGATAGCCAAACCGTGGAAGGAGCTGAGATGCCCTTCACCAGATGAATGGATAAAGAAGATGTGGTCTATATACACAATGGAATATTATTCAGCCATCAGAAATGATGAATACCCACCATTTGCATCAACACGGATGGACCTGGAGGGGATTATGTTAAGTGAAGTAAGTCAAACAGGAAGACAATTATCATATGGTTTCACTCATATGTGGAACATAAGCAACAGCACGGAGGACCAGAGGGGAAAGGGAGGGAAATCCAAAGGGGGAGAAATCAGAGAGGGAGATGAACCATGAGAGATTATGGACCCTGAGAAACAATGTGGGGGTTTCAGAGGGGATGAGGGTGGGGGGAGGGGGTAACAGGGTGATGGCAATTGAGGAGGGCACATGCTGTGATGAGCACTGGGTGTTATACTTAACTAATGAATCACTGAACACTATATCAAAAACTAATTATGTACTATACAGTGGCTAACTGAACATAATAAAAATAAAATAAAAAGACATTTTACTATATGTTATTGGTTGAATTGTGTCCCTCTTAAAATTCATATGTTGGAGTCCTAACCAACTGTATTGGAGATAGGGCCTTTAAAGAGGTAATTAAGTTAAAGTGAATCATATGGGTGGACTTGAATCCAACATGACTGGTGTTCTTATAAGAAGAGATTAAGTAGCATATACAGAGGATGTAAAGACACAGGAGAAGGTGGCCCTCTACCAGCCAAGGAGAGAGGTCCTCCAAGAAACCAATCCTGTTGACACCTTGACCTTGGAGTTTTACCCTCCAGAATGGCAAGGAAATGCATTTCTGTTGTTCAAGCCACCCAGTCTGTGGTACTTTGTTATGGCAGCCCTAGAAAATTGATACACTATATATATTCAACTATCACCTACTGATAGGGCTTTTGTGAGGGAAAATTAAGTAAATTAAATGCGATGCTTCAAATCAAGCACCTATATTGTACCTAACATTTGACAAGAATTCAATAAAAATATTAATGCACATCATGCAAATGCTCATATTTCACAAGGTCAGCAGCACCCTTTCACCATAGAATTCATTGTTAGAAAAACCAGAATTGTATCAAAATTGGTGGGAAATGGACTAGAATAGGGAAGGGACGTGTTTTCCTAGTTTCTCTCCCCACTCTCCATCACCCTCACTGGAAAAAGAAACAAGTGAAGAATTCCTGTCATCGCTGAACATATTACTCAAGAAAATATATTGTCTAGGGGCGCCTGGGTGGCTCAGTTGTTAAGCGTCTGCCTTTGGCTCAGGTCATGATCCCAGGGTCCTGAGATCGAGCTCCACATCGGGCTCCCTGCTTGGCAGGAAGCCTGCTTCTCCCTCTCCCACTCCCCCTGCTTGTGTTCCCTCTCTCGCTGTGTCTCTCTCTGTCAAATAAATAAATAAAATCTTTAAAAAAAAGAAAAGAAAATGTATTGTCTTTAAAAGGATAGCTTAAAATAAAGCACAATTATTTGAGAGTTTGAATACAGAAATACAACCTCTAAGGAAATAAGCAAGAATCACAGACATACAAAAATGACTGGAGTAGATCTTGAGAATGTGAATAGATTTTCTAACTCATGTGGTAAGGTGAATAATGGCCATCCAAATATATCCACATCTAATCCTTAGGCCCTGTGAATATGTCACCCTACATGGCAAAAGGGACTTTGTAGGTGTGGTTAAGTTAAGGATCTTGAGAAGGGGAAGTTATTGGGGATTATCTGGGTGGAGACACACCATCTAGGACATACCACCCCAAAGCAAGAAGAATGGAGTGATGTGAAGAAGGAACCACAAACCAAGGAAAGCAGAGGCCTCTAGAATCTGGAAAAGATCAGGACACCGATTGTCCCCTGGAAGCTCCAAAAGGAATGCAGCAGGTAAGTAAAGAAATAGAGAACATAACACAATAAACCAAGCAGATCTCAAAGACATATAGAGAACACTACAGCAGCATACAATCTTCTCAAGTGCTCATGTGACTTTCTCCAGGATAGACTATATGTTAAGCCACAGACTAAGTCCCAATAGGCTTTAAAATATATCAAACCATGGGTCTTCTCCAAACACAACAGGATGAAGTTAAGAATCAAACATAAGGAAAACTGTGAATCACAATTCACAAATTTGTGGAAATTAAACAACATGCTCTTAAACAACCAATGGATCAAACAAGAAATCATAAGGGAAATTAGAAAAAACTCAGATAAAATGAAAACACATCATATAAAATTTGTAGGATGCAGTGAAAACTGCTAAGGGCTAAACTTAGAGCTATAAATGTTTATCTCACAAGAGAAGAAAAATCTCGGGCGCCTGGGTGGCTCAGATGGTTAAGCATCTGCCTTCAGCTCAGGTCATGATCCCGAGGTCCTGGGATCGAGTCCCGCATCGGGCTCCCTGCTCCTTGGGAGCCTGTTTCTCCCTCTGCTTCTCTCTCTCTCTCCCCCCCTCTGTCTCTCATGAATAAATAAATAAAATCTTAGAAAAAAATTTAAAAAAAAAAAAGAGAAGAAAAATCTTCAATTAACAACCTAACTTTACAACTTAAGAAACTAGAAAAAAAGGGGCACCTGGGTGGTTCAGTTGGTTAAGTGGCTACCTTCAGCTCAGGTTATGATCCTGGGGTCCTGGGATCAAGCCCTGCATCAGGCTCTCTGCTTGGTGGGAAGCCTGCTTCTCCCTCTCCCTCTGCTGCTCCCCCGGCTGTGCTCTCTCTCAAATAAATAATAAAATCTTTTTAAAAAAACTGAAAAAACTAAACATAAACCTGTCAGATGGAAGGAAATAAGATTTGGACAGAGATAGAGAATAGAAAATAGAGAAATCAATGAAATCAAAAGTTGGTTCTTTGAAAAGATTGACAAAATTGACAAACTGTTAGCTAGATTTACTTAAAAAACAAAATTCAGAGATGAATGTGGGGACATGACTACCAATTCTACAGAAATAAAACGTATAATAAGAGTAGTATGAATAACTGTTTACCAACAAATTGGATAGCCTACATGAGATGGAAAAATTGCTAGTTAACAAAATCTACCAACACTGAATCAGGAAAAAAAAAAAAGAAAATCTGAATAGATTATAGCTAGTAAGGAGATTAAATCAAATTAAAAATCTTCCAACAGGGGCGTCTGGGTGGCTCAGTTGGTTAAGCGACTGCCTTCGGCTCAGGTCATGATCCTGGAGTCCTGGGATGGAGTCCCTTATCGGGCTCCCTGCTCGGCAGGGAGTCTGCTTCTCCCTCTGACCCTCTTCCCTCTCATGCCCTCTGTCTCTCATTCTCTCTCTCAAATAAATAAATAAAATCTTTAAAAAAAAAAAATCTTCCAACAAAGAAAAGTCCAGGACCTGATGGCTTCACTGGTGAATTCTACCAAACATTTAAAGAACTTACACCAAACCTTCTCAAACTCTTAAAAAATTGAAGAGGAGGGAACACAGCCTAATTCATTCCATGAGGCCAGCATTATCCTGATACCAAAGCCAAAGATACTATAAGAAAACAACAGACCAATATCTCTTATGAACATTGATGTAAAAATCCTCAATGAAATACTTACAAACTGAATTCAGCAGTATATCTAAAATATTTTTTTAAAAGATTTTATTTATTTGACAGAGAGAGACACAGTGAGAGAGGGAACACAAGCAGGGGGAGTGGGAGAGGGAGAAGCAGGCTTCCCGCCGAGCAGGGAGCCCGATGTGGGGCTCGATCCCAGGTCCCTGGGATCATGACCCGAGCCGAAGGCAGACACTTACCCACTGAGCCACCCAGGCGCCCCAGTATATCTAAAATATTATACAACATGTCCAAATGGAGTTTATTCCTGGAATGCAGGAATGGTTCAACATACAAAAATCATTCAGTGTAATATGCCACATTAACAGAATAAAGGAGTAAAAACCCATGATCATCTCAATTGAGGCAGAATAAGATCTGAGGAATTCAAAACTCTTTCAACATAATAAAAGCCATATATAAAAACCCACAGTGGACATACTCAATGATGAAAGACTGAAAGCATTTCATCTAAGATCAGGAACAAGGCAAGGACACCCGCTCACTCCACTTCTATTCAACATAATACTAGCCAAAGCAGTTGGGCAAGAAAAAGAAATAAGCTCCTTCAAATTGGAAAGGAAGAAGTAAAACTATCTCTGTTTACAGGTGACATCATCTTAGATGTTGAAAATCCAAAAGAGGGGTGCCTGGGTGGCTCAATCGTTAAGCATCTGCTTTCAGCTCGGGTCATGATCCCAGGGCCCTGGAATCGAGCCCTGCATCAGGCTCCCTGCTCAGCGGGAAGCCTGCTTCTTCTCCCTTTCCCACTCCCCCTGCCTGTGTTCCATTTCTCGCTGTGTCTCTCTCTGTTAAATAAAATCTTTAAAAAAAAAATCCAAAAGAATCCACACAAACTTAGAATAAATGAATTCAGCAAAGTAATAGCATACAAAATCAACACACAAAAATCAATTGCATTTCTATACCCTAACGATGAACACTCCCAAAAGTTAATTAAAACAATTCCATTTACAATAGCAGCAAAAAGAGGGCACTTGGTTGGCTCAGTCAGTTAAGCGTCTACCTTCAGCTCAGGTCATGACCCCAGGAATCCTGAATCCAGCTCCCTGCTCAGCAGGGAGCCTGCTTCTCCCTTTCCCACTCCCCCTGCCTGTGCTCTCACTCGCTCTCAAAATAAATAAATAAAGTCTTATAAAAAATAGCAGCAGGACCATCTGGGTGGCTCAGTCATTAAGCGTCTGCCTTCAGCTCAGGTCATGATCCCAGGGTCCTGGGATTGAGCCCCACATCAGGCTCAGGCTCCCTGCTCCGCGGGAAGCCCGGTTCTCCCTCTCCCACTCCCCCTGCTTGTGTTCCCTCTCTCGCTGTGTCTCTCTCTGTCAAATAAATAAATAAAATCTTTAAAAGAAAATAGCAGCAAAAAGAATACAATATTTACATATAAACTTAACCAAGAAGGAAAAAGATTTGTACACTGAAAACTGTAAATCATTGTTGAAAGAAATGAAAGAAGACACACAAGGGGTACCTGGGTGGCTCAGTTGGTTAAGCGTCTGACTCTTGGTTTCAGCTCAGGTCATGAACTCAGGGTCCTGAGATGGAGCCCCAGGTCGAGCTGGCACTAAGATGGGAGTCTACCTGTCCCTCTCCCTTCCCTTTTGCCCCTCCCCCCCACTCTCTCTCAAATAAAATCTTTTCTTTTTAATAAACTCTTTTTTAAAAAAGACACAAAAATGGAAAGACAACTCATGTTCATGGATTGAAAAACAATATTGTCAAGATGTCAATACTATTTATAACCACAATATAGATAGGACAGCATAGCTGTAATGTCAGATCTTTCTTTTTTTTTTAATGAGAAGACAAAAATCTCAGGCAAAGAAGCCCTTTCAAGAGAATTTACCTAATACAAAAGAATTATTTAAAAGAAATTAGCACAAGATCTACACAAAGAAACTATGAGTAAAAACAAAGTTTGTCTGGAACACTCACGAAAACAATGGGTCAGAGTGAATGAAAACTCTGATCAAAACTTGGCATCGAAATATTTAACTTAATGAAGCCATTGCCTCTGTGAACAGGAGACAAATACACCGATCCCAGGGCTCAGGCAGAAGGCAAGACAAAGGTGAAATAAACTTGAGCTGCCAACCAATGGAAATGGTTTCACATGAGAGTAGGAAATGGACTGAGGGGTCTGGGGATGCTGTTTTCTTAAATTCTAGAACTATTTAGCCTTTTAAACTCTGTGGATGTAGAAAACAAAGAGTCTGTCTGCTGCTCCTCCCTACTCCCCAGCACGCAACGCTTACTTGTCCACACTGCTCATACTCCTGGCCTGGAGCTCTCCTCCTATACACCTGCCTGCTCCTTTCTAGGAAAACACTACAAGGTCTTGCTTGAACGAGCCCTTCTTGCTCCTGGTGTCTTCTCCCAGCTCTGCTGCCCCGGGGGTCACGTCACATCTGCCTTCACATGCACGTCTGCTCCCTCAATCCCTCCAGCTCAATCCCTGGTTCCCCAGTTGCTGCTGCCTCTTGAGGGTTGCAGGCCCTCGCACCACAGCTCACGCGTCTTGGACCCCCAGGCTGCCCCTCCCAGGGCCTGTCCCCACTTGGGCCCCCATTTCTCCGTGTTTCAGTTCATTTCTGATCGCCTTATTTGCAGGAGCTAGGGCTGGGGGAGCGGGGCTGTGGGGACCATCGCCGCGCTGAGATTGGTGTACTGTCTCCATGGAGACCTCCCCGCAAGCCCTGGGCGGGGCTTGGGAAGGGGCGTGGTCAGAGCTCCGCGAGGCTGTCGCGGAGGTCCCCACTCCGCACCGGGACTCGCGGATTCGGGTCAGCGCCCGGGTTCCCGTTCAACCTGCGCCCTGGGCCTCGTGGAAGCAGCAGGCCCGTGGCAGGCAGCGGGGCGCCGGTAAACCGGGCTCGAGGAGTTTTCCTCCCTGCGGTGGCCTAACGACCGGCCGGTGATTGACATCGGATTCTGAACGGATGGAGGACGGGCGGGATAGGGTGAGAGGGAGGCACCAGCTGAAAGGGGAAAGACGGGGAGGCTGTGTCCCGGCCTGGAGTCGGGCGGAGGAATTTGGTGCGGGGCTTCCGGGGGTGGAGTCACGTGGCGAGGCGGCCGCTCGACTGTGACGTCGGGGCAACCTCAGCCGCGATTGGCTCGGCGGCGGGATAAAAGCCCAGGCGTCGAGCCGAGCGACCCTCAGTAGGTGTGGGGAGGGGGGTTTCGGTGTCTGAGCTCCTCCCGCCGGGCCCTTCCTCCCTGGACCCTCCCTCCCCAGGGCCTCCGCGCGCGCCCTGCTGAGCAGGCAGCGCTCGTCTGTCCCGCCTCCGGGGCCTCAGACCCAACCTCAGTCCCCGGGTTTCAGCCATCGCCCATCCGGACCCAGGGCTGGGGCTGCTGCGTACAGCACTCGAGTCTCCCAGACCCACCGTTGCCTCCGCTCCAAGCTCCCAGCCTCGCTAGTGCACCTGCGGCTTTCCTCCCTCGTGGCCATGGTCAGCGGGCTAGAGAGCATGGCCTCAGGGAGCAGGACTGCCAGGGGAAGGATAGATGCTCAGCGAAGACACCAACGGGCAAAGGCACCAAAGGCCTCAGTCGAGGCCATTGGCCAGCTGGACAACTCTAGAGAGCCTCTAGAACAAATGTAGTCTGAAACCCATTTCAACCTTTGGAAACATCCATCAAAGAAACTGAGTTGACAGTGTAGGAACTAAAATAAGGGTCATGCCCTGTAGAGGAAAATCAAAATAGGGAATGAGGAACTAGGTCTTAAGAGTGTCTGAAAGTTGTGACAGATGCAGAAAGGCTGCCTTTTTGACTTCATGCTGGCTAAGAAACAGCAGAACCTCAAAACAGGGCTAAGAAGAATCCCGCCAGATGCCAGAGGTGTGGACAGTAGAGTTCTTTCTCTTAAGGAACCCCTGGATTGGTTATCCTGAGGGAGATGAGGGACCTAAGTCCTGGCCGGCCCAGAATTTCTTGAAATGTTTTGCGAGTCTCTACTACTATTTTATTCTTAGGAACGTTTCCCTTCAACGAGAGATGTCAATTGACCGAACCACGGATTAAATGGTCAAAAACGTCTCCATAAAAATTCAAGACACTTTATAATACTATCAAAATACAAATGGAAGCTCAAAGCAGAAATCTCTTGGGGGGGGGGGCAGTAAAAGGCTCTTCAGAGGAAGTTATCATAGACATGAAAGAACAGGAAAAAACAAATACCATCAAAGAAGGTCAAGTTGTACAATGGAAGAATTCAAGAGCCGATTGGTTGCAAAGATTAAATGAAGTAAAATATCAAATACCTACTATGGCACCAGGGACAGAGTAGGTCCTCAGAAAAAGTAACTGATAAAATGACAAAGATGGGAGTTCCCAGGCCACTCAGAGTAGGTTTATGAAACATTTTGTGATGATTCCTCAATTCACATATCCATCCGATAACTGGTGGGAAGTTTACACTCTGGGTATCCGAGGCCTGTAATTAAAGTGATTTGGTTGGCGTCCATTACAGAAGAATCGGAGGAGAGCCATATGTGGTAGAGAAAATCTGAGAATGTAAAGTGGGAAAAGGGGCCGGCCAGCACCATAGCAACCTTCTGGCTGATAGGACTCCACTGTAAGTATTCACAGCAAACTCAGTTACTACTCATATTTACAGAGAGCCCGGAATTACGTTAAATTACATCTCCTGTGGCCCTGGTCAGCTCTGTACCTGCTCAGAGCTTCAATTCTGACAAGGCCATGGAAACCTAGTAGTCACGCTACACGCTAAATACCAGGAAACAAGGCTGTTCTCTCTGGAATCCATTGTATTTATTTAAGAAGATTTTATTATTTATTTAAAAAACAGAGCACACAAGAAGGGGGGAGGCCTGGGAGGGCAGAGGGAGAGGGACATGCAGGCTCCCCATTGAGCAGGGAGCCCGATGCGGGGCTTGATCCCTGGACCCTGAGATCATGACCTGAGCCGAAGGCAGATGCTTAACCCACTGAGCCACCCAGGCGCCCCTGGAATCCATTTTTAGAGCATTACTTTGTTTAATCCTTACAACGACCCTGTGAGATAAGTTATACTGTGCTCAGTTTCGAATTGAGGAATCTATGGCAGAGAAACGTTGGGTGACCTGTGCAATGTCACACAGCTGGTAGGTGGTGAGGACAGGACTGGAACCTCTGTCCTGACACCCAGCCCCCCTGGTATACTTGTTGTCTCCTCCTTGGCAGAGTGGATCTTCTCACTCACAGTAACCCTTGTCTACGTCTATACTGCTGAAGACATTTTAATCCCATAATTAAATTCTGGTACCAGGGACAAGATTCCCCTCTTTACAGTTAGAAACTATACCCCATATTGGAAGACAGCTGTTTTAGTCCAAAAAAGACAGCATCTTTTTTTTTAATTTTTTATTGTTATGTTAATCACCGTATATTACATCATTTGTTTTGGTGCAGTGTTCCATGATTCATTGTTTGTTCATAACACCCAGTGCTCCACGCAGAACGTGCCCTCTTTAATACCCATCACCAGGCTAACCCATCCCCCTACCCTCCTCCCCTCTAGAACCCTCAGTTTGTTTTTCAGAGTCCATCGTCTCTCATGGTTCGTCTCCCCCTCTGACTTACTCCCCTTCATTCTTCCTCTCCTGCTATCTTCTTCTTTTTCTTTTTTCTTAAAATATGTTGCGTTATTTGTTTCAGAGGTACAGATCTGTGATTCAACAGTCTTGCACAATTCACAGCGCTCACCGTAGCACATACCCTCCCCAATGTCTATCACCCAGCCACCCCATCCCTCCCACCCCCAACCACTCCAGTAACACTCAGTTTGTTCCTGAGATTAAGATTTCCTCATATCAGTGAGGTCATATGATATATGTCTTTCTCTGATTGACTTATTTCACTAAGCATAACACCCTCCAGTTCCATCCACGTCGTTGCAAATGGCAAGATCTCATTCCTTTTTTTTTTAATTTTTTTTAATTGTTATGTTAATCACCATATATTACATCATTAGTTTTTTCATTCCTTTTGATGGCTGCATAATATTCCATTGTGTATATATACCAGCTCTTCTTTATCCATTCATCAAGACAGCATCTTTTTAAATTTTATTTTATTGTTAGTCACCATACATCATTAGTTTTTGATGTAGTGTTCCGTGATTCATTGTTTGCCTGTAACACCCAGTGCTCCATTCAATACGTGCCCTCCTTAATACCCATCACCAGGCTAACCCATCCCCCATCCCCTCCCCTCTAGAACCCTCAGTTTGTTTCTCAGAGCCCATAGTCTCTCATGTTTCGTCTCCCCCTCTGATGTCCCCCCCGTCATTTTTCCCTTCCTACTATCTTCTTTTTTTTTTTAACATATATTGCATTATTTGTTCCAGAAGTACAGATCTGTGATTCAACAGTCTTGCACAATTCACAGCGCTCACCATAGCACATACCCTCCCCAATGTCTATCACCCAGCCACCCCATCCCTCCCACCCCCCACCACTCCAGCAACCCTCAGTTTGTTTCCTGAGATTAAGAATTCCTCATATCAGGGGCGCCTGGGTGGCTCAGTTGGTTAAGCGACTGCCTTCGGCTCAGGTCATGATCCTGGAGTCCTGGGATCGAGTCCCGCATCAGGCTCCCTGCTCAGCAGGGAGTCTGCTTCTCCCTCTGACCCTCTTCCCTCTCGTGCTCTCTGTCTCTCATTCTCTCTCTCTCAAATAAATAAATAAAATCTTTAAAAAAAAAAGAATTCCTCATATCAGTGAGGTCATATGATACACGTCTTTCTCTGACTGACTTATTTTACTCAGCATAACACCCTCCAGTTCCATCCATGTCGTTGCAAATGGCAAGATTTCTTTTTTTTTGATGGCTGCATAATATTCCATTACATATACCACACCTTCTTTATCCATTCATCTGTTGATGGACAAAAAGACAGCAGCAGCTTCTTCTTCATCTTGCCTTTGCTGGAATTCCAAGGCCCTGTCTGCCATTGAGGCCAATCTCCACATATGATGCAGGAAACAGAAGAAAAAATTAAATTTCCTTACTACTTAACAGCGCATTGGTAAGTCCTTAAACAGGCAGAGTGGCATTCCTCTGGGAGCTCAGCCGCCTCAATGTTGACACTTTGCTAAGGGCAAAGGCTATCTGAGCCCGACCCCCCAGGACCCTGTAAGTCTTCTTTAACATATAGAAATTCTTTTGGAAATGTGCTTTATCTCTACCCCCCACCCCATGTCGGCAATCATTCCCCAAGCATATGGCCCACTGATACACATCTGAAGAGTCTCATGACAGGATTTACTAAGCAGTAATAAATGACCTTTTCGTAACAGCTAGCCCCCTCAAGGTCCTGAAAACCTTGCTTCCAAAATTCCTTGGAGACTTACGCTGTCCCTAAGCCCCTCCCAATTTGAAAGTATGTCATGGGCCACTCCTCATGACCCCAGTGCGGCTCTTTCTGCCCACGGGTCCTGTCCCCGGGCTTTGATAAAACCCCCTTTCTGCATCAAAGACAGCTCAAGAATTCTTTATTGGCCATCGGTTGCGAACCCCAAAATTTTTCTACATGACATGTAGCCCCTACTCACTAAGCCGCAGTTGCCATCAAGTGCATTTGGTGAGCATTAGTAAGCATGGCCTTTGGGTTTAGGAAAACTAGGCTGAAAAAATCTCCAGAGACCAGTTCAGCGAACATTGTCATGTGAGGCAAAGACAAACTGAGAAAGTCACATTTATTGTCACGCAGAGACTAGCCAGACAGGACCCTTGGCTCTTGCTAGCTGCACCCACAGCCGATACCCCAACAGACCTAAAACTTTCTGCTTCTGGAATTCCGTTTCTCCAGTGTAAAGGATATCCACGCTGCCCCAATCTCCTCTGGTCAAGAACAAACGTGGCAACCTAATTAAACCATTGAAAGATATTCAAGCCCAGGGGCGCCTGGCTGGCTCAGTCCATAGAGCACGCAACCCTTGATCTCAGGGTAGTGAGTTCAAGCCCCACGTTGGGCATAGAGCTTAAAAAAAAAAAAAAAAATCAAGTCCTGGCTTGTCAGGCAAATCTCCCCCGTGTCAACAGAACCACCTCCACAGCAAAACTAAAGCCTAATAGGTCACAGATGCTTTAAAAGGGGGAGGGGCAGAGAGGGAAGAAGCAGCAACTGTTTCCACTTGTAATCCCTTTGGATTTTCCCATGTTAAGGGAGGATTTCTTTCCTAATCAAGGTTTTGAGGTAAAAAGAATGAAAACCTAGCATCAAAACAAATGATCATGAAAATCAAAATGCCAAAAAAAAAAATCGAAATGCCTACGGTTCACAAACTCCCCAAATCTGCAGTCTTTTTTTTTTTTTTTTTTGCCTCTATGCAGTGACCAGACTCAACTTCCATCTCCCCCTCACTGGTTTATGAGGGGCCTCCTTTGGCATCAGGTCATCAGGAGGCTAAAGTTTGGAAACCTGTCCTTGGCCTAGGGCTCTGGATTGTGCCACACTGGTTCCCAGGGAGTATTTCTGATGAAATTCTAAATGTTGCACCAGTGCCAAGGGTGTTTGTCCTTCTGAAGAGGGGAGAAGGAAGTAGACAGCCTCCCACCATGAGCCTTTGGCCACTGCAGCTTGCTGTCCCACAGGCTGTCTTTTGTCCCGAGCTCTCTCCACGGGGTGGCAGAGCCTGCATCACACCCCGACAGCTCCCCCCACCCCCCCTCCGTTCAGCTTTCCCCCCAAAGACATGCTTCCTCCTTTCACCACTGTTCCTCCCAAAATACATTCTTGGCTCTCCTCACAGTCTCCACCTATGCTTCCCAAGAAGCCGGCCTGCCATGAGGTTGTCTCCCCAGAGCCGCATGAGAGAGAGAAAACACACTCCACAGAGCACCACCCCTCTCGGTCCTCCATCGTCAAGCCCCTGTTGGAATGTGCTGGAAAAGGAATGTGTCTATCAGAAAGATCTAGGACATCTTGGATGGGCTTTGGAGAGCTGGAACATTTTCAGCCCCTTAGGAAACAGAAGCCAAGTAAAAACTTTTTCTAAGAGTTGGAGCAATCGCCTGGGTCTGAGATGGTGCTAAACTAAGCAGAGACTGAAAAGCCAAAGTTAACCTGTTTTTCTCAGTGGGGGGAGGGGGAGGGGGGCAGCCCTCAGCATAATGCCTGCAGCCTTCCTTCTCCAACGCAGGTACTTCTGGACTTCTTACCACATCCCTTCATTCAAGTGTCCCTGTGTAGTCACTCATACACGCATGCACTCAACAAGGCCAACTTCCCTGCCCCACTCCCTTCGAGATCCAGACTGAACTTGGACCATAGAACCATCAAGATGGCTCCCGGTGCTCCATTACTATAAACACAATATTGATGAGGACAATCATGAGGGTACATCTTTGCATTTTTAAAACAGTTGCCGCATCACAATCCACACAGCTGGTACTGATCTACGTTCTTTTCCGGTCTTGCACAAATTCTCATAGATCTTCGTTTCCCCCGCACCTTCGCCAGTGTTGTTAATTACCTTTTTTTTTGGGGGGGGGTATTTAACTGGACATTGACTGTTATGTAATTTTGGAATTTTCTGTATTTTACAGGGGTTTTTTGGTTTTGTTTTTCTTTTCTTTTTGTTTTTGTTTTTACTAGAGTTTAGTTCTAAAATAAAGAAGCAGTTCTTTGTGATTTCTGGGCAGTCCCAGAATTTCAGTGAGCCACAGGCTGAGACGAGGGCGAGGCCGGGTGAGACACTGTCCCGGGTGCGAAGTGCAAGGGGTGTGGGTGGCGCCAAAAAACTCAGCAGTTAAGATAAATAATAAAACATTTAAAAAAAATTAATGCCAAAAATCCAAGATGAACAAAGGGTCAAAATTATAAATAAGAGGCTTCAACGCTGCCCATGGGCATGACTGCCTCATTCCCTTCACTTTGGTTGGCACTGGCAAGCATGGGTCTTTTATTTTTATTTATTTTTCTTAAAGATTTTATTTATTTGAGAGAGAGTGAGAGAGCACGAGCCAGGGGGAGAATCAGACCCCCCGCGGAGCAGGGAGCCCCATGCGGGACTCAATCCCAGGACCCTGGGATCATGACCTGAGCTGAAGGCAGACGCTTAACTGACTGGGTCACCCAGGTGCCCAAGCCTTTAAAAGGATCCTGTAACCCTATCTGCACAAATCTCTTTAATTCCTTCACCTGATGACATTACCACACTGTAGTTTAGAATAAAAACTGGCTTTTGGTTCCACATCTGGGGAGAAGGGCCGGGACATGACAAGTATATCCAAAAATCTGAGCAGGGATTTCAAGAGTGTCTCTGGTGTTTCCTTGAGTGTGAAGCATCCCTTCCAGTAGATTCTGGACTCATGACCTCTGTGGGAAAGGCACTGGCTTTTCCTCACAGTGACTTTGCTATGCGGCCAATGCTGGAGGACCTCACAGGGGAGCAGGGAAGGAAGTTTGTGATCAGCCTGACCTAGAATCCAAACCTCAGAGCTCTAGCATTTCAGTCACTTCTTAGATTTCTGAGAAGCATTTGTCACTCCCTTGCTCCCCACACCTCCCCCAATCAGGGTCCAGTTCACCTCTGGGCCATCAAAAGCGATAAGGAAGGGACTCTTGTCTGGATACCTGTAGATGGAAATCAGTAATCTTGGGCTAGCTGACTCTTGCTCCATGAGGACAGTGATAGAACCTTCTGGTCTCTGCTTCTCTGACAGCCTTAGGGCAGCTGCCTCAGGACTCACAGTTAATCCCAAATGCCTGCTATTTTCACACCTGGCCACAAACACAAAAATTGCCAAGATTCCTATCCAAGATCCACAGAAGCTCTGGTGGTCTTAGCTGTCCCCGAGTAACCAGGATAGTGAGAGAGCCCTTCACCCCCCACCCCACCCCACCCCCCACTGGCTTCACTGAGAGCCCCAGACACAGTTCCTCTTTCCCTCTTACAAAGAGAGAGGCCCATTCCGGATCGTTCCTTCTCGGAAGAACATCAGGCCCTCGTGGGGTTTGTATTTATTCAATTAATTGATGCTTCATGTTCTTAGACCAGGATAGTGCTCTCTATTATTAATGGCTTAATTCAAGAGCTTATTTACTCACTTATTTAATAATTTTATCTTTTATTTAATAAAAAAAAAAAAAGGAAAAAGTGCTCTCCAAAAGCAGGGACTTAAGACTCCCATGAGGTGAACAATGAGCCGCTTAAAATCACGCTAGGAAAAAATATTAACTAAAATATGTGCGTAATATAATGACAAGGGAGGACACTGACAAAAGGTTATGTACGATATAACCCCATCTCAAAAATGAATTTGTAAGTGACCAGAAGGGGGGGTGCTAATGTTCTCTTTCTTGATCTGGGTGCCGGACACACATGTATTTTACAATTCGTGCAAACGTAGGGGTATTTCCCCTATGGGTGCTTTCCATCAATTCAAAGATCAAAACTCTATTTGGGATTATACCCAACCAGTAAAACTCCGCAAAAAGAAATATCGCGTACGATCATAAGAGCGGGCGACCTCCGGCGACCTCTTGGGGTTTCCAAGGACTCGAATTGTCTTCCCGATATTGGTGTGACCCTCGTCAAAGAAAATGTTTCCTTTCACACTTTGCAAAGGACAAAACCGTGGCGTCTTCCCAGCCTGGGGGTCGAGGCCACCGTGTGCCGGCTTGGGGCGGGGGGAGGGGTCGCCGCCACCCCGCGCAGTGTTCTCGGACCCGCGCCGCGGCGGCCGCCGCCGTTTGAAGCGGGCGGAGGGCCGGGCGAGTCGACCCCCACGGAAGGGGGACCCCGCTGCCGGCCGCCGCCGCCCGCCTCCCCGGACCACCGGGGCTCCGCCGGGGCGGGCGGGGCGGCGGGGCGGCGCTCGGGCTCGGCGGCCCCGGCGCGCGGGTTTCCCGGAAGCCGAGGTGCTGGGCGGCTCGCGCTCCTCCCCTTCAGTATGCGGGGGGGGGGGG